>NW_026578008.1:1200000-1767949 GCF_029603195.1 Condylostylus longicornis
TTAGTTGTGGTTGTTCTTTCTCATTGAATTCTCTATAGTAATTATTAACAATATAATTAAAATTCTACTTAATTATGTTATTTTATGCTATACACTGTGATAGCCTTTTCTAGTACGTTTGTTTATTGGATTGTTAAGGTCTCATATGGTTTAAATTGATTTTAATTTGTTTTCACTTTTTAATAAATATCATAAAATATTCATTATTATAGCAATAAATTAGTACTAAATTATTGTGATTAATTAACAGCATAGAAACAAATTAGTAATTAAAATAGATTCTAATATATTTTGTTTGGGAACAAAGCTTGGAAATTAAAAATAATTTAACATAGCTTGGGAATATAAAAAAAAATCAAAATTATTCAATTCGAAAAAATAATATTATAACTGTACAATGACTACAAATACGTATTTGATATTATAATAAACTAATGCCGAATTATTTCTAAATTTCATTATAAGAATTATTTAGGTATTTCCATTTTCTTTGACATAAGTAGTTATTTTTAGTTAAAATTTTGACTAAAAATTAGAAAAATTGTTCATCAATTCAAAATTGTCGTATGAGTTGAATACAAAAGGAAGAAATAAAGCAAATTTGTATAACAAATTTTCCTGTATTTTTGACTCCCTAACACAAAATACCTCCATAAATTCAAATTCTCTCTTAGGCGAAAAATTTTCACGTCATTTATAGGATCTTTTGTGATTCCTAGTCCCACTTTCATTAGTATTATAACTAGACCCATGAGAAATTGCAGTATTGGAGCAAGTCCACCACCCCGCATTCATATAATAAGTGCTCCAAAGTTGCGTCGTCCTCCAAGCAGAGATGGCAGATCTTGCCCTCCCCATTGTCTATCCTTTTCAAATGGAGTACATCGATAGTCTAAAATCTGAATGACCACCAAGTGTGGCCAGTGTCCGTCCTCTTGGTCCTAAGTGAGATATTTTGAAGTGAAATAGGCCTCGGCAATTATTCCAATGATTACCCCTAGTCCATTCCTTCCAATCATTTAACCAACTGTACTTACCTAAGTAATATTTTAAAAGAGTTCAAATTTAGCTTAAATGCTTATAAACAACATTAATACACAAAATATAAAAATAAGAATTTGATTGTAAAAAAAATAATGCTTTTAATTGGACTTCTTTACCAATATACATGTATACTATATGTAAAATTATTAACATGTCCTAAAATTTGATATGTTTAGGTACGTACTTACTAATTATAATCATCTTTAAAAATAAATCACCCACCAATTTTTTTTTCTAAATTCATATTATAATTTAAAATAGTTGAATAAAAAATGCGCCATAACAACATAAAAGACCAAGTATAATTGAAATTCATAGAAATAACAAAAAAAAAAAACACAGGAAAAAAAGTAAAACATCCTACATAAATTTTACAAATAATCGGTAGAAAATTATTTAATAAGCAAATAAAAAAATATAAATAAATAAATACATATATATATATGTGTATAATAAAAAATTTAAAATAATTTGAAAAACTTTGTAAACATCTTAAAAGCAAAGAAAACATCGAAAACTATGCGTGGGTTTATGCCAACTAACTCTAGGATATTTCCACGAAAACTAAAAATTTTTAAATAATTTAAACTTTTTGACAAAAGCGAGGCTTATATCAAGTTTTAATAATTGAATCTCGTTAAACTCTAAAAATGTTAGTCAAATAATTCTGAACTTTATAATGGCATCTAACATTTTTATATTGAAAGTGTTCCTCATTTACATTTTAAATAATAAGGAAATATTTGATTTATAATATCATACCAAATTTGAAGCTCATCTTCTTTTTGCTATAAGTTACTTAATTTTTTCTTTTTATAATTTATTCAATAATCGTGTATTATACAATAGCTATAACATGTGCGAGTAACAATTATTATTATTATGTATTGGTTTTTTATTATTCATATTCATATACATACACACATATTAATATATTATATAGGTATAAATGTTAAGTGTATTGAATATAAGTATAAAAAGCTTATGTCTAATTCATGCATATAAATTTATGCATATAAAGAAAATGTAATCATAAATATATATATATATATATATATATATATATATATATATATATATATGTATATACATATATACATAACAACCTGTACATAAGTAATTTTGCATAAATAATCATAATATTATGGTGTATTTTAATTTGATCAATATAAACAACACAATATCTATCGGAGAAGATTATTAAATAATATTTGTTATCCCATGCGGCCAGACGTTTATGCAATTAATTTCGTTTCTTTCATACATTGGTTTTTCAAGATAGTATGTATATTAATTAGTACAATGAATATATATCACATAGTGGTGAATTTTTAGGATTATAAAAAGCTTAAATATTGAACGCAAACTGATATAAAAGTCATCCAACGAGCCAAAATTGAGTTTTATTCAAAAACTTCACATAAGTACTGGTTCAGTAGTATTTCTTTTCGGAAACTTCTGAATATTTGAACTTTTTGAGGTTTATGAAACGATATTATGATAATTCTTTTACTTAAACTAATAAAATCCGCTTCCCGTCTAAGAATAACGCCTTGATGCTCGTCGTCATCCTGATATTGTAGAATGTAATAATACGTGGTGAGACATCTGGTTTTGCCTTAAGCTATGCGGTTTCTTAGCCTGCTTAAAATCTAAATTGCTAAATAGTTTATAGAGTTGCATATTCAAAAAAAAAAAAAATTAAAAATTAATGAATTTAAATTAAAATTTTTTTTAAATAAATAACGTGTAAAAATAGAACCAGGTGTACTATTATATATGTATGTACATATTATGTTAATATTTTATTGTACATACTTTTAAAACTCCATATAAAACTAAGACTGCAAACGCTAGTAAAAATTTATTCCCATATTCACTGCATAATAAACAGATTAATGTATGAAATGCTTATTCACCACAAAATTTTTTTTTTCTTACAGTAGTATTACTTAATATAGCGTAGCTTATGTTTATATTTGTAAGCCTTAAATTAAAAACTTAATTTTTTTTCAAGTCGACTTAAAATTAGTTTTCAAAAAAAAAAATTCTCATTTATGTTCCCTTTTTAATTTTTATGTTTTTATTTTTCTCTTCTTTGCACACAAGTGTACACAAGTGTTTTTTTTTACAATGGAATGGAATTTTTACATTATGATTTCGTACAAAAATCATTATGTGGTGTGATGTGGTATGATATTATGCCAAGTTCAAGATTGGTGTGGTGAATTTTTATTTTAATTCTATTTTTGTATGTGTTTTTTGTTTTTTTTTTTTTGCAATTTTCTTCTCAAAAACAGATAAAATGAGGTAACAAAAATATTTTATTACAACATGCAAAAGTCGGTTGGCGGCGGCTTAATTTTTATTGTCTTTATTTGTTTTCTTATAGTTTTCGTTTTATTTTTGAGTTTATTTAAAATTTATGTTATATGTTGCGGTGCGGCTCATATGCAGTTTTTTATGTTTGTTTGTATTTTATAACAATGTATGTGCTTTAAGAGACTTATGTGAATAAATTTAATGTTTTTCTTATTTAAATATTTTTTTATTTAAGAATTAAAATAAAAAGCAAAAAATAATTTAAAACAGCTGACTTGCCTCTATGTACATATATTTTTTTTTTATTTTAATATTATGCTAGTGGTAGGTCGTTTAGTTTGATGAATCACTTCCCCGATTCGCAAGCTTTTTGGATAATACAAAAAAAGAGAAAAACGAAAAAAAATATTATGTATGTAAGAAAACAAGAAAAAGAAGAAGAAAAGGAAAATTTTGCTATGCGGACGCAAAATCAAGTCTTTTGTTTAGTTTGTTATAAACGACTGATCGATTCGGTTGTGTATGTTTTTAAAACAAAAATTTCATAATTAAATTTTTGTTTGTTAAAAAAGAAAAAAATTTTGCAGTACATTAAATCATTTTTTTTTAACTCTTTTTAAGCACGTAAACGGTTCCGCGTTTTTTTCTTTTTCTTTTTATTAAGTAAGAGACGAAAAAAAAATTAGATTTAATTATTTAATTAAATTTTGGGTTATGCATGTTTATTTTATTTAATTTTATTTTTTGTGCATGTTTTTGGTTAATTATAAAAATTTTTTTTTTAATTAAAAAAAAAATTCAAAATTTAAGTTTTTATTAAAATTAAAATTAATTTATTTTTGTAAGAAATCATGTAGAGAATTATGTATTAAATGTGTTTTGTTTTCGAAAATTATAATTTAGTGTTGATTTTTCTAAAAAATATTTAAAACAAATTACTTAATTGAAACAAAAAAAAAAAATTCAAAATTTCAAATATGGCGATTTCTTCTCAATTTGATTTTGAAACAAAAATTGATATAAATTTTTTTTTTTTGTCTTTTTCTATTAATTTAACAGTGATTATGTAAGAGAGATAGAAATATATGTAGTTATTAATTTATAAATGATATATGTATAATGTTGATAATATGAAATGATAACGGTATAACAATTTATGTAATTTTCGAAAATTTCAATATCTTTTTTCAAACTTTCTGATAATGATTTATTATATGTATGTATGTGTGTGTTTTGTATTTTGAAAAATTAAATTAAACATTTTTTTTTGAATAATTTCATTTTGATTACTGTTGTAGTTAATTGTAAATAGGTTTTTTGCAAAAATAAGAATTAAAATTAAAAATCAAATGATAAAACTCATCTTGTTTTACTCAAATAAATATGAAGTGGTATACTTAAAATTTAAATTGAAAATTAAAGTGCAACAATTAAATTATTAATTGCAATTTGTTAAAATTAAATGATTTTATAAAATCTTAAACTAATTTATGTACATATAATTCTAATGTGCTTATTATTTGGCAAATGAAGTATTAAGAAATTGAGTAAATTTAATTCTAATGAAATTTGGTAAAAATTCGAAAATTGCAATTATAATAATTTTTGAAACTGTAATAAAATATGAAAACATCCGTTAAGAGTAAGAAAACATTAAAAAGTGACTGTATAATAATATAAAGATTAAAATACCAAAGTGTTTTCACATTTACACATACAATGTATTTATACTTATAATATAAGGGATGTTCAAATTTTATATCGATTCTTTTCTTATATTCTATTTAGAAAAATATAATTGCATTTATTGAATTTAGAATAATATAATTACATTTATTTCAAATTATTAGCTAAATGTTAACATCATGTACTTACAATTTTTATATTAATTTCAAAATGAAAAGTTAATATAAGGCTCCAAACAAATGCTAATAAAGCTCTCATTTCATAATTGTTCAGGAATTTTCCCAATGTTCTTTAAAGCTTAACACTTTCGATAAAAGTTTATTAGAGGCTATTCAAGAAGGTATTAGTTCTAAGTAGTTGTTCATTGTGAAAGAGAATTTTTTTTGGTAATCCAAATAATTCCTTTCTTATAGCCAGTGCATTTATAGTTGTGTGCTTATTAAAAAATTCGTATTTTTAACAAAATTAACATTTTCTGCTTATGAAATTTTAAAAATTTTATATGTTCTAAGTCTCTTAAACTCAAAATTCTATTATTTATTTTTTATTAATTTTAATTTTGCCAAATTTCTCAATGAATATTTACCTATCTTTGTATTAATGTTTAAATAATAATTATGTAATTGATTTCAATAAGAAACTATAAATAGTTTTTTTATAACCTTAAATGGTACAATTACAAAAATATTTATTATTTAATAAATTCAATTTTAAAAATACTCAAATGTTATAAGTTCCAAAAAGAATAAGTTTAATTATAGGGTTACTATTTTAAATTATTATATTGTAGTTTTTTAATAATGTAAAAGAATGCTGTAATTATTGTCTTAACAGATTGAAAATAATTTTATTATAAGTAAATGGTTTGTTGTAAGTAATTATATAGTGAAAAAATATACTGTAAAAAATTATTCTAAAACAAAAAAATTAATTATATTTATTTAATAACTAACATTATTTAATGCTTGTAACACCAATACATCATTTAATAACATATGAAAAATTGTAATAATAATAATGTTATGTCAGTTACTATTATAATAGTAATTCACAAGATGTTAAGTTTTTTGTTCATTAAAATTTTCGTTAAATGCTAATATTAAGGTTTAAATAAAAAGAAAAAAAAAAACGTTCTATAATAATTACATATTATTAACTAATAAATTATTCAAATTGTTGACATATTACAAAAAAAAAAACGACAAAAAAACAAAATTTAAAAAAAAATATTTTCACAATTTATGTTTTTTGTATTTATTATAATTGCCAATATTGCTGAGATAAATTGTGTATAGTTGTTTCGGTTAATTTAAGGGTACTGACATTACATTAAACGGATGTAAAGTGCAATTAAAATACTATAAATAAAATTTTGAATTTTTTTAAATATTAAAAGTAATTCAATTAAATAATGCTTTAATGAGGTAGTTTTATTCCGATTCCTAAAATTTACTTCGATCCATGTAAATTTGATTGTATATAATTGGTACGGACACTAGTTTCCAAAATAGGAAAATATTTATTGTTAAAAAAGCTAATTGTTGACATTACAAATAGTAATAAAATGTTGAAAACAATATTGACAAAAAAATAAATTCGCGTCATACCAATGGTTTGTAATGTTTGTAATAAATCTTCAAACATTTGCATACTTTTAGGAACAAATATTGCATACTTTAGGGGTGAACCAAATTTGAAGAGACATGAAAAATTATGCTGGTAATTAAGTTATCTAAAATATTTATTCATCTTGCAAAAATATTGTCCCCGCTGCTAGATTCACAAATTTAAAAAAATTTTGATAGTTTTGACACAATAAATTGTCAAAATACTATAAAGAAAGAAAAATATTTCAGTCTTAACACGTTTGTGTATAAAATTTTAGCTAAGTTGTAGAAGATTTTTGGGCAGATGTAGAAGTGACACGTGGTCGGACATTCTGATAAGCAAACGGGGAGAGTGTGACTAATTCGCAAATTTTTCTAATTTTATTGAAAATGTGCTTATAACATTTATGTTTTATGATCAAATAAGTGAAATTGAAATTATAAGCTCTAGTATGTTCTGGAATTGTTTTATGTATTATACGTCACACAAATACCGTTATTCAAAGTACTCTGCGTTTTGTACTGCAATCAAACATTTGCTATATTTTTGCATAATGCATTATAAACTTAACGATTAAATAAAAATTATTCCTCCTCTATTCTTTTTTTTTTTTCTTGTAAATTTTTTGAAAAAATAAAATTTTTTTTTTTGTATTTTAACAATTTTCTGTTATGATAACATTACAGTACACAATATCTTAAATATTTATATAAACATAGTTTTTAACTACCTTTTTTAACTGCGATTTTCTATTATATGCTTTTTTCATACACATACATAATTCGATGTTCTTGTTTTTTTAATATAAAAGGTATGCAGATGTATAATTGACTACCATGTATATTTAAATAACCGCGAAAAAAAAAAGAAAAAAAAAATCATTAACTGAGAAAACGTGACGAAATTCCAATAAAAAAAGGCCAACCAAAACAGAAATAAAAAAAAAATTAAATCTTCACTATCAAAAAAAAAAATTGAAAAATTAAAGCAACACAGCATTTATTATGTTATGAAGTCTTTGAAGGTGCGGTAACTTTTAATTCAATATTATAATAGCAATACTTACACTACACAGACTTACAGTACACAGACGTTACTACACAATAGTAGTAACGTCTTACTTCGTCGTCATCATCATTGTCGTCGTCGCCTTCGTCTTCGTCTTCGTCGTCGTCTTCTTCGTCATATTTATTTTAATAAAATATTGTGGTATGCACGTATGTATATTTAAAAATTATTTTTCTCTTGTTTTTTTATTTTACTTATACTTTTTATAATACCAAAACCAAAACAAATCTTACCTGTGCAAATAGATTGAGACGGCGGCGATGGTGAGAAAACAATCAAAAAGAATCACAAAATAATTATTATCAATATATTTTACTACACAGGCAACCTAACCTAACCATATTGCTTTTGGAGCCAAGAAAAAATCAAGGAGTACATACTGACATATTATGTACGTCTGAAAATAAATGTTAAAAAATTTCACTTTCATTTGACGATTCATTTATATAAAAAATTTTTATAGCCATAAATATAGCACACACATGACACAACACTGACAATACACACATTAAATTCATAGATATAGCACTAAATATGGTATAGGTAAATACAAACATATATTCACACAGTTAAAATACACAACAGTTAAAATACTCCCAATCCGTAGAAATATTATGCATATTATTCGTTCCTATATAAAAAATATCCACCATATATGTACGTAGACCACTGTCATGCCACATGTAGTTAAAATACGAGAAAATATTTTTATAAAGGAAAATAAATGTAATGAAGTAAGAAAAAAGGCGGTTTAATTTATCATTAACCCATTAATAACTGATGATATTCATTTATTTTCTTCTTCTTCACTTTTTATGAATAGTGTCAATGGATTTTTATTATTTTTTTTCAACGCTTCTCTCTTTTTAATTCTAAAATATTCAATTATTACGTAATGTATGTAATGAAAAATGATAAATGAATGCCAACCATCATGATTATGTTACTAAAGATGAATTAATTTTTTTTTTTTTAATTTTTGATTTTGAATTACATGTATTATTGTGAATAAATAATTAAATATTATATAAGATTCTTTGTAATGAATTTGTATTGTTATCATGAGTGAAGTTATGCAATATGTATATAATTTAATTATAGTTAATGAAAATAATGAACAATAACATTGTTGTCTCATCTTTATAGTATATTTCAATTGCAAAATTATTATAGGAATTGAGAGATTTAAAAATTTATAAGTCATATTGTGAATTATTTTTTAAAATTTCAATAATTATTCTAGTTTTATTATTGAATGAAGGTGATGATGCGCCAAAATAAATCCTTACATGATCTTCATATCACGAATGCACTTAATTCACATGGAAACATCTGGGTTGAAACCAATTTCATAGTACACAATGATATTTTGCTTTGTTCTAGATTTGATCGCATTTCATTGGATTAATTTTGACAATGCAATGACAGTTGAAATTTAAAATTTTTTTGTTTATCGGAAAATATAAAATGAACATTCAATTATCTATCGGAAAACTAAGCTTACTATGACAAATAAGCACCTTAATTGAATACCTCTGTCATTCTTGCCCTGAAAATCTGACCAATGTTTTATTAATTGTGTTAAAGAATTAAAAACAAATATTATAGACATGAACCAATATTGGTTTGTGTTTAAAATAATAATTTTCAATATTAAGATAACTGTTGCTTTAAGTGACGATTGGTGTAATTGAATCGAATATCAAATTGCTTTGAGTGATCTGCGATATTCAATATGATCTGTTTCGATAATTAGTCGTCTAAATATCTTAATTTATTTAAAACTTTTGTCGGCTAGCAATTTAAATGCCTATTATATGAAATCCCTACAGAAATTTCAATCTGCATTTTAATGATCAAAACAAATTTTATTACGTACTTTCTGTTTGCGTATAGAAAAATATTTCTGTTATTTAAGACACACTCTTTGCCTATTTTAAGTAAAATATTTTTAGCTTCCAGGAAATTGTATAAAATTTACGCGAAAAACATTTTAATCGATATGGGTGAGTTTTGCGGTTAATATTTGGCTTGATTTCATGTTGTTTTTCCAACTTCTTTTAAATAGTTATTAATTGCGGCAATTTTTCTTTTTCTTCGAAATCTTTGAACTTTTATATTTTCTTATTAATATTTTTTCGTCTATTTAAGATTTTTTTTTCTATTAGTTTTAAAAATAAATTCTGTAATGAATAAAATTTAATTTGGAAATATATGATTAATAACTTTATTATTGATTTGTATATACTTTTTTAGTTTCTATAGCTGAAATGTCGTGAAAATTGTGGAATTAATCAGTAATTTTTTAATAATAATTTATTAGAAAATGGGTTTGGTTTCAGAATATATAATTAAAATGTTAAAAGAGATAAATTGTAAATTGTGGGGTTGATAAATTAAAATTACAATGTAATAAAAGCTATTTAATTGTAAATTGTCAAAATTTCAAAAATTCTACTAAAATTAAAGTTAAGACTTATCATTGGAAGAAATTCAATAAAACTAATATTAAATTTTTAATTATACTACGTGTTACATAATACTTCAAATCATTACGGGAAGATTTAAAAAAAAAAATTAAGGTGCCAATCAAAGTATTAAACTATTTGTATCATTAGCTTTTTTTGTTAAAGAATTAATTAGACACGTGCCATAATTAAATTTTTAAAAATGTCTAATTTAGGAATGTAACGTGTAAATAAAATATTTCCAAATTGTAAAAAGCTTGTCTACTGTAACACAAAAAAAAAACATAATTGAGATAAATTTTTTTTAAGTACATATAAGTAATATATTTATAATGTATTATATAAGTAATAAATTTAAATTTAATTTTAGAAAAACTGGTTTTAAGATGAAACGAGAATATTTGAGACAGATTTGTAAAATAATCTAAGAATATTCTCAAATTTTCGTATAAATTTTATTTATTAATTTAAAACTAACACAAAAGTGTAAAATTATTAATATAAGAATTGTTACCAACTCTTTGTAGTGAGATTTTAGCCTCACATACCGCCAGTTCTGTAATTTTAAAGTAACAGATAACGAGGGACTCGACTTGCTTTTTTAAAAACATTTTTAATTAATATTTTAAAGATGCTGTTATATTTTTAGTCCCAATGTGTATTGTTTTTTCAAGAAAGCAGCTCCGCCAATGTAGAAAAAAGCACACTAATATTAACTAATATCATTGTGTATATTGGTTTATAGTGCTATACAGAAGAAAATTTTTGAGTGGCGATATTTTAAATTAAAAGACTTAATACTTGCTTGCGCCCCTGAAACAGTTTGTTGGAACAGTTTGTTGTGTTATCACAAAAATTGTCTTCTGTATAGCACTATAAACTATATAAATAATGCTAATATTCTAATTAGACTACCCTGTTCCAAAAAAAATCTATTATAAAAACCTATAATTTAAAAATATTTCTTTAATTATTAAAAGTTGAATGAATTCTGGATACTTACCTATATTATTAAATCACCTTAATGTAAAACGTTACAGGGCATTTATTTCTGTACCAGCATATTACAATTAATTATTTCATCAATTTTCGCAAATAATACAATTTAATTGAGCAAGAATTTACAAAAAAAAAATCTAAAATACATACATAAGTAATTGCCAATATTAGCAATAATTTTTTTTTATGATTTTGCAAAAAAAAATTTTTAATTCATAAAATTTTTCATAATACTTTAACCCTAAGGGTATCTGAAATTAAATTCTCATTAACTAATGCCATGACGAACTGAAGGGTTAAAAGAGTTCACAAACCTTACAAAAGATAGGTTTTTTTTGTGTTTTTTTTATTCCTGTACATCTTCTTTTTTGGATTGTTGAGAAAAACTGAAATTATTGAATCGGTTTAACTATTTTTAAATATTGTATTATTCTTGTTTGAATATTACAAGTACCAATACCAGATACTTGAATCTGTTTTAAGTTAATTGCTGTAAGGAAACAGCAAATTGCATTAAATTTAATTTTATTGAGAAAGTCCAGTTAAACCGATTAAATATTTATTTTTTCTTGTTTTATATTATTTTTTAAGCAGGTTTTGAACAGACATTTTGCGAAGAAAAAATATTATTTGTATTGAAAATTTGTACTAAGTTTTCTGCTTAACTTGGGTTGTTTAATTACAATTTAGATTAAACTTAGCAACTTGATTTTTACTGTCAAATAATTAAAAGTCAATATGCTTGCCATCAATGAAGAGGATGTAGTGATTTGAGAATTTGCCTACAGAGACAGCTTATATTGAATCAGCCAAATGATTGGTTTCGTAAATAAAGTCTTTTGAATGAAATTGAATTTAAAATTTGTATTTTATAACAATTAGATAAAAAAGAAATTATCTCTACCCTATAAGAAAGGGATTTATGAGAGTGTCGTTTAAGTGTTGAGGCTATAAGCATCCGTAACTTTTCGTTAAGATTCGCTTTGAGGTGAAAACCAAACAAGTGCGATTTTTCGCGGCGAAATGTCAAAATTCATAAATTAATGGGACTGCCTGTAGAGTGAAGCAAAATTCGACGACTGTAATGGAGCCTAAAATCGTACCGCTGGCGCTTTTTTTCGTTTCCATGTGTGTATTGAGCAACTGACTGTTTCGCTTTGCTGCTGTTTCGTGTTATCGTCCGCCGTTCACCGCTTTGGTTCTGTTTTAACACTTAAATAGCTTATATTTCTTTCAAATTGCATTATTTTGCATTTTTTATTTAGTTTGTTGTTTCCTCTCCGTACGAGTTTCTTTTTTTTTTAACGAACATCTTGTTTATCTAGCATGTCTGATTGGAACTCTTTTTATAATCTTTTACACCTACATATATGTAAAGCATTTTTAAACATTTTTCATTTTTTTAATATTTTTGGTCTTTGTGTTTGTTTTTTTATTATTTTTGCCGTTTTCTTAATGCATACTCGTATTTCACTTTTATTTTCATGTTAAACTTCAACTTCAAGTACGGGAAGTACACGCCAAAATTTCACTTTCTTTTTGAGGTCGAAAATAAAATGAAAACAAAATAGCTTTTTGTTTTTTCTTGTTGTTGTTAGTGCTTGTCGTAACGTAATATTCTCATTTCTCTGCGTATTTTGTTTGTTTTTTCCTCTCTCGATTTTTTTTTATTTAGTGTACTCTTCTTGGTATAGGTAAGTAGTAAATCAAAAAACAGCAAAAAAAAAAAGCTGAAAAACCAAAATATTGTGTAATAGTTGGCGAGGCCGGTTAAATATTTATGTACACAACTGTGTGTAGGTACAATCAAGCTTTACGATTACATCTGGTATTGTTAGTGTTACTTTTATTTAGTGTAACATTTATTTTGTTTTATTGTTTTTTTTTTTTGGTATTGTTGGATGTTTTATTATGACTTATGCTTATGTATTGTGATTTGTGAGTATTAATGATGAAATCATGAATTATTATTATCCCTACATAACTGACCATTTTTGAGAGATGAGGTTTTTTTTTTGGGGGAAGTTAAATTATTATTTGGTTAACTTAAGATATATTTTTTGGCGTTACTGCGATGTTAAAATTATATTATCAACTTAAAATGCCTAATAGTATGGTTTCTTTTTAGTAGTTAATTTAAAAATGAAATTTTTTTTAAATAAATCGTAATTAAGTAAAGTATGCAATTAACTGAGGTTATGTTCAATAAGTTATAGAGTTAAAAGAAAAAAATTTAATAAAGTTAAGGAAAAGCTCTAGAAGACAATTAATGAAATATAAGAAAATTTTGTAAGTGGTTGAAATAAATAAAAGGTACACAAAAAAGCACATTTCCCGTTTATAACTGTTTTCGTATCCTTGGGATAAACTTAAAATTTATAGTGTAGTGTTAATGATTTGTTAAAATGAGTGTCGCATAATTTACTGGCTTTACCTATTTGCTACATTGTTGCACATCTTAAGGGCGGAGTGAAACTGTTTTCAATCAAAACTGTTTTATAAAGAATTAAAAAGTTTGGCTAAATTAAATTTAAAGAATTAAAGCAATTTTGGGATAAACTTAAAAGGTTTAAGTAAGCGAGTTTTTAAAGCTCTTGATTAAAGATAGTAAGCAAATTTATAATTTTGATTCCACAACTTTTATTTTATTTAGAAACTTTTATCAGGGTAATATTCCATTTTGATTATAGACTTAAATATGGAGAATTCAAATATTGTTATATTTAAATACGTTTTATACTTAATGAACTTAAGCAGTTTTGCGTTATTACCATACAAATTTTCTGCATTATAATTGAAGCAACAATTTTATTATGCACTCGAAATTAGTTAATCAAAGTATATGATAAAAGCCAACTACTTAGTATTTGAAATATGAAATAATTTTAAAGTTATAAAATTAAAATGAAAGAAGAAAATTTTAGTAAACTACTAAAAGATAATAAAAATTTTTTAATTGATTTTTTTTGTTAATTTTAGGTTTACAATAATTTAAGAGTTTACAGACAATGATGAATGTAAATATAAAACTTGCTATTATATTTTTCCTTTTTGTACAAACATAAAAAAAGTTGAAGAGAAATATTATGAAAGTGGTTTAATATTTTCATTTTCATGATGTCATGAAATTTTTCAATTATAATCAAACCGGTATAAAATGTTATACGCATTTATTTTTTTCTTATACTAATTGTTGATGTTAAATTTTATGTACTGTTATATAATTTTTTTTTGGTTGAATCTGCTTATTACGTATATCCTTCTTTGTTTTGCTTGCGCCAGGAAAAATCACGTGTTTCAGTAGTATGAGGAATGTATGTATGCAGTAACCAATGTCCAATATAAAATTTTGTGACTTATGTTACCTCTACAAAATGGAATATATTTTTAAGTAACCTCCAGTTGTATGTTATTCCTAAGAAAATTTAATAATTAAGCAATTGTTTGCAAATATTTCTATTTAAGTAAATTTTTTTTTGCAGCTCAAAGTTAATTCTAAAATTTTTGCATTTTTTTACGTTTTTTACGTTGTTGTTATATTAGTAATTTAAGTAAAAACTATAATATGTTAAGATAAAGCAAACAGGCAAATAAAATTTTCTGCCTTACAATTTTGTCAAATATTCAGAAATATCATTCCATGTTCAACAACACAAACGAAAAGAGACTGGTAGACATTCTGAACATGTTATCGAATTTAAAACCGCGTAACAGTATATTTTGGACACAGGAAAGCATTATTAATGCAATAAATATTTTTGAATTTCCTTTTAAATTAATTTTTCATTAAAATTTAATGATTAAATAATATTTAGCTTTATTAGTTTTGTAATTTGGTGTTCTTCAATAGGATCAAGTAAATTACTTGTGCCGATGAAATAGTATTGTCCAAAATAGAATTCATATTTTATTACCACAATAATGTAAATGATAAAAAATTAAATATGTAGGTTATTATTTAATTAGAGCAAATTAAAAAAAATTGTTCTTAAAAATATTGGCATTGAAAATTGCGGAAATTTTAAATTGTATACTTCTATATATTGTTAATAAATTTTAAGAAAAAAATATTTCTAAAATTAAATTGATAATATATCAATTTGTCTTGAAATGAACAATTTGGCTTATGAATAGATTCCAATTAAGCATCTATGAAATTTGATACAAATAAATTAGAACAAGTTATAGAAAAAATTTGTAATATGTTAGTTCAACTTTTATTTACCCAATTTAATTTGCATATATATCAAAGCGCAATATATAGAATTTTTAAACTCACATTTCCTCGCATTTTTTCTTGATTACAAAAACTAACAAAATAAAATCCATCTTCCATTAATTTAAAAATTGTGAATTTATTTTAAAATTTTTTTTGTCGTTTTATTTTTTCCGAATTTTAAAACTAGTTTTAATTTTATACAATTATAATGAATTAATTAAAATTCAAAATAAACAAAAAAATTAAGACTAATTTTCTGTACTCTTCCTCATTTTAATTTTTATTTTGTTTTTTTCTCTTTCCAGTTTAATTCCTAATCTTTAAATGTTTTTATCAAAAGCACCTTAAAAATAAAAGAAAAAAGTGAAAAAATAAAAGTTTAATTCTAAAAAAAAAAAAAAATTATCAAAAAAAAAAAAAAAATTGTTAAAAAATAGTTGCTAAAATTAAAATAATTTGTAAAAAAAAGAGAAGTGAAATACAAAAAAGAAGAAGAGAGAGAAAAAAAAAATTTTTTTTTTTTTTAATTAAATAAAAAATAATTTCCAGTTTTGCAATAATTAATCAAAAGAGAAGAGCAGGTTTAACCCGTAGTTTTTTTTTTTTAATTTAAAATTTTTTATCAAAGCGATTTTGTATTTGTTTGTTTGTTTTTATTGTTTTTTTCTTCATTATTATTTTTACATAATTTATGCAAATGTGACAAATTGTACAAAGTTTGGTTTTATTTTTTTTTTTAAATTTAAAATATCAAAGCATAGTGAGTGTGTGAAAGAAAAAAAGAAAAGAAAACGCGAAAAAAGAGTATAAAAAAAAAGAAAGAGAAAGAAATATATAAAAAAAATTATGTGTTAGTTAAAAAAAAAAGAGAAAAAGAGAAAAAATAATAATAATAATAATTTTTAATTATAAAAGTTATATAATTGTTAACGTCTTTTAAAAAATCTAAAAAAAAAAAAAATAGAAAAAAAAAAGGAAAACTTTTGCTTTCATGAAAGTGTAAAGTTCAACGCAACCCTGCTAAACAAGAATTTAAAATAAAAATTTCAAAAGAATTTTATATTCGTTTTATACGAAAATTTCCGAGAGATAAATAGAAAATAATAAGAGAATAACTTCGATTTTCTTCCAAACAAAAAAAAAATTTTGATTATTATTACAATAGCACTCCCCTGACAAGTTTGGTAAGTTTATTGTATAGTTTTATTTTATAATTTTATGAAATTTATTTAAATAAAGCAAATTTTTTTATAAATAATTTTTATACTTTAACTAAATTTCTATACAAATAAGTCTTTGTCTAAACTTTGCGAAAAGCATTAAGTATTTTTTTAAAACAAAAATGTTCGTCTCCTCAACTTCTTCAAATTAGAGTTCTTCAAAATCATGAAAATTTTACTCGTATGTGCCATGGAGGAAAAAAAACTTGTAACATCTATGGTAACCATTGAAAATCGAACATTCCCATTCTGATGTTAATTTTTGAACTCAGTTTCTTCCTAAACTGTATAACTCGAATGTGTTTCCAAACTTTAATAGTCTATTCTATTACATATATTTTTCTTTAATTACTAGGACCTTGCAGTTGAATTTTTTATAGTCAGGCTTTAATTTCACAAATCATTAAGTCTAACTGAGTGGCAACTAGACTGACGCAGATATTTATTGTTTATTTTTGCTGGTAATGTTTCTATAAACATTGTTCTTATCAACTACTTAAAATTTTGTATTTAACAAGTCCATAATACTTATTTTATTTAATTAAGTTTTTTCTGCTTATATTTGATCGGAATATTTCATAAATAATTCCAAAATTAGCAAAGTAAAAAACCTTCCAATGCATATTATTACTATTTTTATAAAATATTCATATAGTTTTTGGAAATATACTTGAGAGTTCATTGTCAGCTATAACATTAATAAATAAATTTTCTATTAAAAAATGACTCAGAACTATTCACCTCGTTCATATTTTGTGATTCACTTTGTATGGTATTTTTTATGTGTAATTTGCAATTTTAAATATTGATACTCATATATAGGAATATAAGGAACCTAAAAACATGCGTTCGAAACAATTCGTCCGTTTACTTCTTAAAATTTATTATAATGTGTCTCTGAATTTCAATTATCTTTTAAATTAGTCTAGTTTCTAAAAGAACTTAACAGATTTGTATATCGTACTAGTATTTATGTTGCAACAACAGTTTCAGAGTTGAAATACAAGATTTAGAACAAGATTGCTGCAGTTCATCATTAATTGATGGCAGAATTTACATTTTAATTTTTTATTTTGGTATTAATATTTACAATTTGCTAATGAGATTTTTAAGCAATTTATATTTAATAGCTTACAATTTTGAATTTCCAGGAAAACCAATTAGATTTTAATACTTAAAGCAAGTAGCTAATTATTAAAAATATTTTATTGGAAATGAGCATAATTGTTACTCACATAATATTATTGAATAAATTTTATAGCACAGAATTTGTTTTAAGAATACCATAAAAATGTTCTACAGAAATATTCCGCGAATAAAATTCATAAAAAATATTTAAATAAATATTTTTTTTTTCTGAAATTTTGTTATATACACCGTTACAGCTGCTGTAGTTAACCAGTAAGTTATTAACATTCGGTTTTTTAAAAATTTATAATTTCCCAAGGTTTAATTTTTGAAATTTTTCTCAGAAATTCTTGTTGTGCCAACATTTAATTTCATTTATAATTTTGTATTAATTTTTATATGAATAAAATAAAATTTGAATAATTTATTTATTATATTTTTAAAATTTCATATTTTAGTGGAACGAGAGTGTAAGAATATTATCAAAAATTTTAGAATTTTTTTAAACAATACTTAATTAAGGGCAGAAGAAAGTTGATTAAGCCGTTGATTGAGAACATTTACCTATTCTTAAATATAGTTAAGCATTCTCGATCAATTGTACTTATGGCCTATATTTATATCTAAATTATAGAATCCGAATCAAAGTTCAGGAGTCTGACAGACAAACTTAATGAATTTTTTTCCACAATTTCATTTTATTTTCTTAATTTAATTTTCTTCCGGAATTTTTGTTTTAGTTTTAATAAGTATTTTTTTGTATTTTTTGTCAAAGATAAAACAAAAATTACCGATCGACTAAATTAATTTATGTGGAACATGAAGTATTTTCTATTTTTTTAATTTTATCTTATTTATTTGTGAGAAGATCATCTTTTATTTAAATTAATCATAAAAAATCACTTGTTACTATATACAAACTTCTCAATTTTATTGTGTATTATGTGTACAAAAACATTAAGATAATAGTGTATTATCTTAAACTGAGCCCAAATGTCTGGTTGGATTAGGTAGGCACACAAAAAACAGAAAAAAAAAAATTAAGCAGAAATATCAAAAGATTCCAAAACTACCTAATAATTTTATTCATTTTTTTTTTTATTTTGTGCCATAAAAAGTGTCTCTTATGTAAAATAAAGAAATAAAATAAATTTAAAAACAGCAATACACACATAAAAACGCTAGATTTACCGTGAATGATAAAAAAAATTTAAAATAAAAATAATTTACATTTTAGTCCCTCTAGCCTCTAGCTTTTCTTCTCTCCTCCTCAAATCTCTTCTTTTTTGTAGTGTCTATGATTTCTTCTTTTATTTTCTTCATAGTTATTTCATCGCAATTTCAAATTTCTTTGCTTCTTTTTTGTCAGTTTTAAAACTTAATTTTATATTAACCTAAAAAATTAAAAAAAAAAAACTACTAAAATATCTTAAAATAAGAGGAAAACAGCCATAAAAGAAGAAGAAGAAGAAATAGGAAAAAATATACACGAATTACGTCATAAATCAAAAGTTCACAACACAAACACTTATTAAAATTGAAGAGTGTGTTTATTTGCAGAGAGCATATACAGGTACAAAAAAAAGTGAATTATTACTTCACGAATTGTAGATTAGTTTTATTTTGTTTTTTTCAATTTTATTGGATGACGCGATGCATTGTAATTCACAAGGAGTTTATGATAAAATCGGATTATAACAATATGAAATTGTAGTGTAGTACAATAAATGAATAACTCATCCAATGAAGAAACATTTATAATGTTTTGATAGGGACAATATTATGATGGAATCAATTAATTCCTTATTCTTGAAAAACCTAGGAGTAAAACCAGTGGAGTATAAAAATATCAGAAGATTTTGCATGTTTTTTGCATGATTTTGAGAACTGTCAACAGCTGATTGCTGTCGAATTGGCTGGTAATGTATTCATACCTCTGGAACTGAGTCGATAGAGCGTTCGTCTAGAATTGGTTTGAGTTCAGTTCGAGGAGAAAGTTGTTTTTGCCTTGACTCCGCCTTTTGTCTACGTTATGCTTATTAGTTTCACTCTCTCTGTCTTTCTATTTATTAATATTTTAAGAACCATTCAAGATAATAATGAAACCATGTTAATAATAGCTCTTCACAAACTAATCAAGAGCTATTTCTAGTTAAAGTCGTGAAAATTCTGCTATGACAAAAATGAAATGTTCAAGCTACCAAATTGACTGTTTAAATTAACAGTTAATTTAAACTCGTTTTTTGCTAATGTTTTAAATAAAAAATATATTCAAGTGTTGCCGCTTTTTCGTGTTCAATATAAGTTAAAGTATTACAGCATACAGAAAATATGTTTAGTAATGCATACTATTAAACTGGATATTTATTTTACTAAAAATTTTATAAAAAATGCATATTAAAAATCATATTATTTTATCGTATTAATTTTTAAGTCTATATTTTTCATTTTTATTTTTTCAAGACTATTTAAGTGTATGTATACTTGATTTGTTTTTGTAAATTATTCGCTTCATTGAATAGCAATTTGAAGTGTTAATAATCGATTTGTTATGCTTTATACTGCTTTTATATATTATTCATTTATATTTTTAACGTTTTAATCTTTTATACGTCTTATTGTAATAACGAATTTATTATAAGCATGATTAATTATTATTAAAAGAAAAAGAATTAAAGTTCGTTCTTATGAAAGACTCTTTCGTTTTGTTTATATTTTCTTCAATTTTTAAAATAAAAAATATAATAATAAAGTTCCGGAATCCGGAATAATATCCGGTTTATGTTTTAATGTTACTTGCCTATGATTGCTAATATGTCTGATTCTCTAAGCCTTAAATATTTGTCTAAGACTATAATAATTCTCTAAGACTGAAAATTATAAGAATTAAGTAACTAATTAATAATTATAAATTGTTATTATATTGAGATGCGCTTAAACATTATTAGTTAGGCATTATATAAGTTATTTAAATAGGTGGATTAAAAATTTAATCGGCCTATTTAAACAAGTCTGCCAGTTTAAAAGTAATTGAAATCTGATTGATTTTTTTCTTTGCAGAAGCAATTTGGAAAATCCAAATTTAAAAATTTTTTTATTTATTTATTTCCGGATATATATATATAGGTATCATATGACAAGGTCTACATTTTAATAAAACATATTTATCAGTCTGTTAATATATATGTGCATTTCTTTTCAAATTTAAATTTAAAGTAGTATAAGTAAGTTAAATTTGATATAAACATAGGTTCAGGATTATGATTTTAAATAAAATGTGTGCAATACTTTTCAGAGTCACTCCGGAAATTCTATAATTTTTATTTCAATTCTTACTGAATGTAATCTACTAAGTTAGACAAGTGCTAAAATTTACTGGAAAAATTACGAATATTTCCTAATTTGAAATTCAATTGAAAGCTTCATTCTCTAAATCATAATAAAATTTTATAAGTACACATTTAAGCACGTAAGTTTTTAAACCCTTTTAATATACTAACAGAAATTAGTTCCCCCTATGTAACGCCACCGCAGTCTATAATGGTATATAAAAGATATAGGCGTATCATATAATCAAGAGAAATTTAATCATTATTTGACAAATATTAAGTGACTTTGAAGTTTATGATATTTTTAAATTTAAAGTATATATATATGTATATATTAAAAATAATATTTTTGACAAAACGCATTTATATTAAAAAAAATGCCTTCTGTCATCTTGTGTAATTCTTTCGAAACATATTCTTAATTTCGTTAACATGTCAATTACTTATTAATCGATTCTTAATCAAAATTTTATTTATATATCGAATTTCTTACCGACAATAATCAATATTTTTTAACATTAATATAAGTGTCATAATTTATGACACTTGATTTTTTTTCTTTTTAATTTATAAAAAATATTACTTGCAAAATATTTTTTTATTGAAATAATTTGTATATATTTTTTAAATAAATTATTATTGATAATTATCATAAGAATTATAAATGTGTATAACAAAAAAAAAATTTGTCTCAAAATATACTTTATGTGGCTACTTAATATTTTTAATGCAGTAGAATTAAAATTGTTTACAATCAGTTAAATCGGTTAGAAAAAAAATTAAATAATTTTAAATTTTTTTGTAAACGATTTTTTTGTGAAAAGAATTATAATAATTTATGGATTTATTTGAGAAAGAAAAAAAAAACAAAATTTAATTCTGATCAAATTAAGACGCGATTTCTAAAGCAGCACGTTTCTTTGTAATAATGATCACTTTGCATACTTTTATTATAAGTGTAAAAAATTGTCCAATCCGAACCAGTGTCCAGTTTTAAGAAAAAAATTCTTAAATTTCCTGCCTTGACTAGTTCATTTGCTCATATCATTTCTCTGTTCGGCACTTGTATAAAGAAATTTTTATTTTATTTAATTATTTACGAAATTTTTTTTTTGTTGCATAGATATACATAAGACTACTTATAATACATTTGTTCAAATTTTGCATTTTTCGGATTTTGACCGAACGAGACAAAATTTTTTGAAATTGTTGAGAGGAGAAAACAATTTTTGTTCCCAAAAATTTAAAAAATTTCTCGAAAAGTTTTATGTGTACCTTAAAAGCATCTTAAAAGTGCAATAATTATTTTAACTAGCGCATTCCCACAGGCCAGTGGAACGGTTAAATTGAAAGTAATGAGTACATTTTTGACCAAACTGCTACTGATATTTTCTAAAAACACTGAAACCATATGAAAGCTATTTAATTTTAAACAAAAATATTGAATTTATTCAAAGTCAAATTCCATTATAATTTTAATTTAAGCTTTAAAAAATTATTTTTTTTTTTTTATAAAAACTAAAAATTTTAAAGTTAATGAACAGAAATTGAATTGCAAAAAAATAAATATAAAAAATAGCAAAAAAAGTTATAAGAATAATCGAATCATGCTGTGATTAATTCATTCATTGTAAAATCATTTTAAATTTATTAGATATTTTTGAAAAAAAAAAGAGAAAAAACTAAAATCGATTTATTTCTTTATTGAACGTCATTAAAACTAAAGTAAGACACATACATAAATTGTGTATGTTTGTATGTGAATGCATTAATAAGCTACACTTATAAAACATTTACATTTCCGTTTTATTATTCATTTCTGTTGCTAGAAATTTTACTGTTTTAAACTATTTAAATATAATCGATTATTTTTTAAGACAATAAAGCTCCAAATATTACTTACAATAATTCTTAATTATGGGTTTCGATTAAATCGAGCCCAAAGCAATTTAATTTTACGGTTTTTACTGTTATTATTGAAGGTCTGTTTATACATATATGTAGGTTTTAATGATTTCATACGATTGTAAATATAGTAGTAACTGTTCTGATAATTGAAATTAGTTCAACTTAAATTATCATAAGAACTGCAGAGTATAATAAGTTTGTCCCTCCATTTGTAATTAACTTAAAATAGGCTAAATACCAACAATTTTTTGATATTTATTTCCGTATTTCTAGTAAAATAGGTTTTATACAATATTAACGTATATAAAAATAATTTATTTATGACAGTCATTCAGATTTTTGCATAATAAATTTTATTATTCCTTAGAAATTCAACTTTTTCTTACTTTTGGTACACATGTTAAGCAATAATTTTTTGTGTCTTTACCAAAATTTAAAGAAATACAAAAAAAAAAATATTTTATTTATTTCAACCTCAATAAAATGTACAATTAATAATTTTAAAAAAATTATTGAATAATTGTATACAGGCTAGGGAATTAAGAGTTTATTTTAAAAATTATTATGTAGTAAGTCATAACATTTTTTGATAATGTGGTGAATTAAAAAGAGTCAAAAAAGAAAAAATAAATTATGGGTTTATCTTAGTGTATAGAGGAGTCTATAATTAGTATTTCAGTTGAGAAAATATTATTAAACTGTAACACCTCAACTTTAAAATTTTTTAATTTTAAATTTTGAAATAATTTGGAATTTAATTTTAGATTAATAATTTTTGATATTTGTAAAATTTACTGTTTCTGATAGCATTTGGTAAAAGATTTGTTTCAGAAAAACTCCATGCCGTAAGTAATATTGGCAAAAATTACGATACAAAACATAGTGACGATGTGGAAATTCCTCATCCCTTACCGGATTGAACAAAGAAATTAAAAAAATACTTGCTTTACAGATTTTTTTATATTCTTCTATTTCATTTAGTTTCTCAAACTTTTTTACTTATTTTTATACTCGTACATTTTATTTGTGATGATCTGAAAATTATCGCTAACCTGTTTTTGAATAAGAACTTTAAGGGAATTAAATGTTTAAAACTAACAATTCAATTTTCATGTTAGCAGTTGTTCCTCTTTTGAAAGAGTTAATAATGTTCAATATTTCGCATTATATATAATAATTAATGCTAAATTCAATAAATTTCATGAATATGTGCATTAAAATCGTATTTTTAAATATGTGACAATCTACATGGAAAAATTATACTTATAGGCATTAATATTAAAAAAATTAATAACATTGTTTCATACTATAATGTGATTGCCCGATTACATGGTCACAAATAAATACAAAATAATTATTAATGTTCTCATATTTTTGTGACTAATATTTAATATTTTAAATTTAAGGAAATATTTTAGCTGAAAAACAAATAAGTAAATAAATAAAAGGAAAATAAATTTAAATACAATGAATAATAGTTCAAAGACTTTATATAAGAAGTCGTGATTTTATATTTAAATACCAAGCATAAATAATTATTAATCTAAAATGGTTTAATAAATTCAAAATTGTCACACGATTTTAAATTTTTATTCTATGTTATAATTAAAATTATATTTTTCATAATACTTATTATACAATAGTTTTATAGAGTAGTTAAAAGTAATTGGTCAATTTTGGGGCAGTGATATCATTTAATAATTAATTATTTTAAAGTATTTTAGAGGTAGGATTATAAGGTTTTCCTATTTAAGCATGTTCCTGGCGGGCAGAATATGATTTTTCGGAAATTTTTGATGTCATAAAGATTTCGGGCGGCCAGAACTTAATATTTTAATGGACAGTTTTCAAAACAGACTCAATTATTGAATAAATGTATGTTACACTACGTTATTTACACGCGCACATACACACTTATCTACGCAATTTGCAAAATATTCTTTAACAACTTATTTCCAAGCACGTTTATACTTAATAAAAATTAATTAATAGTGTTCTCAATTATTAGTTACAGTGTTAATAGTTGTAAACTTGACATTAATTTATTATTATCCATCACATTTTTTGAAATAAATTTATTAAACCTTTTTTTATAAATAATTTTTGCATATAAGCAAAGCAAAGCTTTTTAAGACAGAAATCACGATTTAAGAAGTTCTTTTCTAAAACAAATAAGTAAACCAATAATTCTTATTCAAATTAATTATTATAATTTTAATTTTCATAAAAAAAAAACAATCAACCCATTTTTGGTTTTTCTTAATCTTACTGAGACATAAATTAAAATTACTAAGAGCTTAATAATTCTTTGCGTGACATACAACTTATATTTTGTTCCATACTTTTATATTTAAACCTTATATTCTTTATATTTATGTAATTATAATAATTCTATATTCATTCAAAGAAAAAATATTGAGTTTTTTCTGAGTTTGAGCAAACCACAGTGATTCATTCAAGGTCAAAATTATCGAGGAAATTAAAAGAAACCGAAGAAAAACTAAAAGTAAAAAATAATCAGGATTTGCGATAAAATTCCTGTATGTGCATTCAACCTTTTCTGTTTAAAATATTAAGATCCGCTTATTATTAAGAATTTTCTTGGCAGGATCTTCTGTCTCTGCCAGTATGTATAATGTGTATATTTAAGAAATATACGTAAAAAGAAAATTAGTTGCATGTTCTTCGCCATTATTTTGTGTAATAATAAATCTTATTTTATTAGTGATTTGTTTCATTTTATCTAAAATCAAGAACAAAAGGAACAAATTAAATAAAATGAAGGAAGAACAAAGTAATTTATTTTTTTTTTTTTGGTTTTTGGTGTCAGACTGCGATCTCGTTGCGCCAATTTACCTTTTTATTACAAAAAAAAAAAATTTACAATATACTTTTCAACGCCTTTTAACTTCTTCTTTTCAAATTTTTTTTTTAATGATTCTGATTACTCTTTGTTCTATAAAGAACTTTAACCAGTTATAAAGCCGGAACTTAAAAATTTTATTGAAAGCATGAGTGTATGTATAGTTGTGCAAAAACACAAACAGTAACACTAATAAATATTAATAAATTTAATATTGCCATAAACAAAAATCTTATACTTAATCTCTTTATAAAGTCATATGTGTGTATGTGAATGAAATGTGGCCATAAATCGATATGTGAAATCGATATTCGAATTTAATGAAAAAAAAAATTTAACATGATGTTTTATTCATTCTAAGAATACATGATCAGAATTTGATGATTTTGCATTCCCGAGCATAAAAACGGAAGATGAGATAAAAAAATATCAAATTTTAGTGTAGTTTTACTATAACTATCGAATTGTGAATTCGGGAACGGTTTTGTCAATTAGAAAACGATTTTTAAACATTTCACTGGAAGCTTTTAAAGATTTTTCCTATAATATGCGATTTGATCACTTTTATGATCTTTGTCAATATTTCTTTATGGACTTTTTTTTTCTCAGAAAAGCTCCTGGAATAAAGTTTGTGACACTTTACGAGATTTATGTAGAGATATATCGAAATATAACTTTTTCTGTCCTTACAAATAAGTGATATCCATTGCAGTAAGCCAAGTTTTACACTTTACTTTTCCCGTTCTTAAAAGTACATTTTAGCAATAGATGAATAGTGATGACAATATTGGCTTATAATTTGATTCTATGGAAAAATTATGCTTATATCTTAATGAATAAAGCGGTTAACGAATCAGAACTAATGTAAAAGACTGAATTACCGGGAAAATTACAAATTTTTTTTTTTCAATTTTTCTTATTCATTAATTTTTTAAGCAGTTGTTTATTTTAAAAATCAAAACTAAGTATGTAGAAATTCAAAATTCTCTTTTCCTTAATTTAAAGAATTTGGACCTATATAGACTCACAAAGCAGAAAGATCGCCTATATTATTGGAGTACAAAAAAAAATTTTTAACTTTCTATCATTAGAATTTTTTTTCTTTTTTAGAAAATATTTTAAAAATGATAGAAGAAAGCTACCTTAAAATGTTAAGATAAGATGATGAGGGAAAAAAAACTGGGAGTTTTGATTTGTGATCTTATGAGATTTTTAAAATTATATAGGAACCGATTCGCAACTGGTATAATCAATTTTTATTGTTTCCGATCTGATTGAATTATAATTGATATGAAATATCGCCTTTTTTTGTATTCGATACTTTTTTGTTCCGAAATTTATTTGATGGATCGCTTTATAATTATCATAATTACATATAGTTTCAAAACAGAAGTTAGTGATGATAAGTTTATCAAAGTAATTTTATGTTTTTTTTTGAGATTTGCGAATTTTGATGAGTTGTTCCAAATTAATGAGTTCAAAATTAATATTTTTTTTATTGCTAGAGGGTAAAAGAAGTGGAAAGAATACACTTAGATAATTTAAATTTCCGTTTTGGAAAGAATAAAATTTGTAATCAATTATATTTTGAGGGATTTGCGAATTTTCTTCAAGTTATTATTGGAAACTAACGTGATTAATTTCTAAAATTCTAAAGAGTTTCGTGTTCCATGCTGAACTTTATCAAATAATCAATTAAGAGAAAATTTGAAAAATGTTCACATTTAAATTTATTTTAAGTAATGATTATCTGCATTTTCACTATATTTTAGAATCATCATTCATTAATTTTCATTCAAATACAAAAGATTCATCGTCTTATAAGAATTTCAAAGATGATTTTTGAATTTTGCTCAACAAAAATCTTAGCATTTACATTCAAACCTATTCAAATTGAAGGACTTTTATTTTCAATGACGTTTCACAGTTCTTCATAGTTAATTTAATCTTTTATGTTAAAACATTGTCCACATGTAATAGTATTGTAAGCCGTACCCTTAATAAAAAAAATTTTAATATCATCAGTCGAATTTTTCAAAGGTGTGTATTGAAGTTTAATTTTTAGAATTTAAATTTTTTCTCAAAGAAAATTAGATGACTTTAAAAAAATTAAATTCCTCTTTACACAAAATAATGCTTTAACATCTTAGCAATATTCAAAAATTCGATTGATTACGTAAGATTTTTTTTAAATCTCTTTAAAAATTTGTAAAATTAAATGTTGTAGATATGCTTTTCATTTGAATAGTAAGAAGTAAAATTTAAGCAAAATTCATATACATAGTTAGTAGCGAAATAAATTATAAAGTAATATTCCCCGTACGAGCTATATTCACAAGGTATTAGAAATTTACAATTCTGTTTGTAACCGTAAGAGACACTAGATAATGATCTAGTGCACTACAGGCACACTGTCCAGCGTATTTATGTCTGTTGGTTGGTCCACCCGTTTGTCTCAGTGATAATACAAGAATTTTAGTTAATTAAGGTAAGATTCGAACGATAGCCGCTAAATAATTTTAAAAGTAAGCGGAACATATCTCAGAAACCATTACAGCAATAGTACATGAATTTCCTAAGTTCCACATGAATTTTGCATTAATTGTAAGTCAAGGTTAGGCATGTCGTTATGGCAACTTTTCTCATTATAACTTTAAAAATAATATCATTGCATCTCTGAAATGATATACGCTGCAATATCTATCAAAAATATTCACCCTGCATTTGTCAAAAAATATTCACGCTGGATTTGTGAAATTTCCCATGAGCTATATTTTAAATCAAGATCACATTTATTAGGAAAAACTGAAGCCTGGATTGTAGTAGTTCAACACCAGTTTTAATGCAACTCCCATATAACTATAACAATTCACACTGATACCAGGGAGTTGATACGGCCAACTCTATATATATATATTCTCGTTTTTATATTCTTTTTACTTTTGAAAGTAAGTTAGTGAAAAAAACGCGAAAAATATATAATAAAAGAATGAAATTTTAATGGCTTCTTTATATTTTGCAGTTCATGCGCATTAATTACTTTTGCAAGTCAGCAAAAGCTTTATAGTATACTTAGTAATTATTTGTTATGCGCTACTATACAATTCGAAATTTCAGAAAAGAAACAAAAAATTGTAGTATAATTTTAAAAACTAGCAAAATCATAGCTATCAAAAGAAGTTGGTTTTTTTTTCCATTTCGTTTTAATTTTAGTTATACAAAAGATTTAAGATTTGCAAAAAAAAAAAATTGTGCGAATGTATTAAATTGGAATCGCTTCTAATAATGGCGCTGTCATTATTGAGAAGCTTGAAAAAAAAACATAACCATTCAATTCAAGTATGTATGTATAATAAATCTTCATAAATGGCGGGTTTTTATGTGTGTAAGCTTGCAAATCTATATACTATTATTGTGTTGTAAGTTTATATTGTGCTTATACACAAGAATATTCAAAATGCTTGACGGTTTCAAAGTGTTATTTGTTATAAAATTGGATCAAACTACAAATTAACTCGATTTTTTACTAGATTGTTAACATTATAATTAAAGAAAAGACTGAATCGAATAATAAGAATTCTTTTATAATTTTTTTTTATTCCAATAAAAATATAAACGCCACTTTTGTTAAATAATTACTATAAGAGTGTCAAAAACAAAACAGAAATACAAAAATTTAAAGCTTTTTGAAGCGCTTGAGAGGAGCATTTGTTAACTTATTACGATCTCAATTAAGAAACTTACTTTCTAATCGAATATTAACTGAATAACACTCATTTATTTAATAAACTAAGACGAACTCTTTAAGTGCATTGGGCCATAGTGCCATTTAGTAAAATATGCAGTTTTGTACTAAATTTAAATATCTACGGTTAAAAGCCAAATCGTCTGAAATTGAAAAAATCATAAATTTGACAAAGGGAAAGTAAGTAAGATTTTACAATTTGTCTTTAAATAACCTAAAATGTTTCAAATATATTTTAAAATTTCTAATTACAAAGACGAATTTGTAAAAGGAGGAAAAATGTATAACTAATTTGGGTAGATTTGGGTAGATTTACTACTCGTATACGAAAAAAAAATAGTCAGTTGACTATTCTAAGTCAGTTGTATAAGACACCACCAGATCACCCAATCTGCATTTAATATTAGAAAAGCAATTACGCTCATCGGTAATCCTCAAATTAATTAGATAGAAAATCATCAAGTCAACCCTACTGTAGAATAGAAACTCTGCATATACTAGACTATTCAACTCAACAAACCAATTAAAACGAAAATTCAATTCAAAATGAAACCAAGTCATTTACTTTCACCTAATATTCAATAAAAAAAATTAACAAGCTAAGAATTTTACAATTTTGAACTACAGCCAAAATATAATAATTATAACAAGAACTTAAGTTGCTTATTTAATAAATCAAATATTAACAATTATATAGATCTAATTATTGCATAAATTTAGGCAATATTTGTAATATTTCGTTTACACCTATAATCTCAAATTACTTACCTATATATATATGACTTGTAATTTATTCCATAAGTATATAAATAATTTTATAAATGATTTATGCTCATACATATAAAACATATTGTTATATGCTTCATTATTTTATCAATATTAAAATCAATATTTTGCTTGAAGGTGTTAATGAAAATGTGAAAATTTATACGAGTACCCTTTATAATATTTATGTAGTTGCCGGTTTTTTATACAAGTAATCAATAGTACCAGAGGAGCAATACAGTTAAAACATACAAAAGGTTTAAAATAGAGAAAAGGTATTCAATAATAAACAAACAAACAAATAATAATAAATTGGAGTGTTGATAATAAAATCAACATGATATGAAATAATTTTTCATATTATTATTGATCAATAGATGGCATTGAAAATTTTTTAAGATTTTCTGTATAAAAGATAAAAAATTATTGATTGGAAATTACGAAATAAGTAAACTTTTTTTGTATTGACTAGCTATTTAATGAAATTTAAAAATATTTTTTAGGTCGTTGCCATAAGACAAAAATTGTAATGAAATTCATGAAAAATAAATCTTTTTTTTTTTTCTGAAAATATTTTAATGTGTAACTGATAAGAACAATAAATATTTTTGGTATGTGTCGTATTGGCACAAATGAAATAAGTTGAATTAAAATCAGCATATTTTTCTGTTACTGTTGCTACGAATTTAGTTCACAAAAATTAATAATAATAAATAACAAATAAGTAATTTGAATGCCTAAGCTACATATTATTACACTATTAAGTTCTTGCACCTTAAAATATGCAATTTATTTCTATATTAAATATTTAATTTTTGATATTATTGTTATAAGATAAAAGGCACCATTTTAAAGGATGTGTAAATCAATTTAGTCCTTCTAAGCTGTTTACTGTAGAATTCAGAGCCCTTATATTCATTGAAGACTGAAACAATAAAAATCTCTGAGTTAAATCCGGTTCACTTATTTATGTACATATATGAAGCGGCTTGCGAAATTATTTCAATATATTGTTGTGCTCCAAAATAATTCCAAAAAAAATTAAAGATAAACTTAAGAACAATTTGATTAGTGAAAAAAATAAGTGCTTAGATTTTTTATAATAAAATTTTTAATTTCTTTTCGAACTCAAAAGTTAATATTCTCCAATTCATACAATCTTGTTTTCATATCTCTGAAACTCTTTTAACACATTTCCTATAATTCATTTCAACTTATTTCAGGAATTATACTTACAATTTAAGCATTATATAACCAGACAATGGTTGGACGCGTCTGCTTAGAACACAACAATATTCTTTTTTCCTAATGTTTTACCAGAAATATTTGCAGTCTTATACAGAACTAATCAAATCCGATCGTTAATTTGATGATAAACAAGCTAATTGAATTGGAAAATGCAATTATAGATTAACCAACTTAATTGTGACTAAATTAGAAACTATAAAATTTACATAAAAGCTTCTTTAAATATTCGAAATTAAAACAACTTTATTTCTGGTATTTACCAAATTATATTAATAATAATTAAAATTGGAATGAAAAATAATTGAAGCATTAAAGCTTAACCAAACAAATTACAAAAAATTAAATACCGAATAATTTTTTGAATATTCTTTTAAAACGTAATTAACAGTGGGTTTATTAAATTAAATATTAAATATATTATGTAAGTATGTATAATTATTTTAAAAATAGAAATTATATAACAAATAGAATATTTCCGCATTTTTAAATCAAAACAATAATTAAACATCAAGAAAAACTAAAATTAAATTTTTTAGATTTTAATTTTTAATTTGAAGTGCGAACGTGAACCAAATGAATGACAAACAATAATTGCTTATAGTATAGAACGTTTCTAATAAAAAATATTAAAATTAAAATTTATGGAGGAAAACAAGAACAATTTTCTATACTCTTAATTTATATGTAGGCAGTTAGTTAATGAGAATCATATAATCTTGATCCTACTTTTAACGTGACTATCTTCATTTATAATTGTTGTCATTTTTAACTACCATCTTTTCATTCTTACATTAGAATTTGGCTCAAATTAAATACAAAAATATTTCAATATCAAAACAATGTGAGAATTTTTCTTTAAAATAACAATTATAATACCTTAAGTTTGATTTTAAATAGACACGTTTGTACTGTGCTTAGGTATATAAAAAAAAGTAGACTTAAAAGCTTTTAGTATTAATTTTTTTTTTCTATTAATTAGAATTATGCGAATATTTTGCTATTTACTTTGGTTACTATAGATTAAAATTCAAATAAATAAACAATTCAAATACAAACACATTTGTACATCGTATATTTGTGAATATCGTAAAAATAAAAATTGTTGTGATTGCCGGAATTCTTCAAGGTAAAAAATTTTTTAATATTATACTAATTAGTATATAGCTTTGATAGTTTTATGTGCTATTATATGCTTTTATATGCTTATTTTATTGCAATAGTCACACAGTAAAACTTGTTATTATAATTCGTATTCGATATTTCGTTTGTAATATTAGTGGCTTATAATATATGAATGCTTTTCGGTGTTCCGCATTCTAATTTGTAAATTGCTTATATAATATATCATATTAACTTTGCGCATCGTAAATATGTTGAGGTTGGCAATTGAGTAATAGTCAAAGAGAAAACTAGAAGAAAATCTCTTGTCTTACTTATTTTGAAAAGAAGATCTAATAGTTACCTTTAAACGCCTTCGCCTTCTAGATTTCTTTAAAATTTCGTTTATTTCTAATATTAAATTTATATCGCATTTTGAAAAATTCGCGTCCTTACAGTCGCGTCTATTTAGGTAACAGATTTATGATAGGTTTTAAAAAATGTCTTTGAACAAATATTGCAGGGTTTTTCAAAACCTATTAAATTATGCCCATTCAATAACATGTAACTGTCTACCTTATTTTGGAGCGTTATAGCAATTCACTTGCTGATCTTCACTTATGATCTTGACCCTAATTTGTCACATATTTTGAAAATACTCACTTTGACTTTAGCTTTCAAGTCAAACTTTCGAAATGGCAGATTTTTTAAAAAAGTTTTTTGATACCAAATTTCAGCTTAATCGATTTAGTGTAGTTCTTTTCTGATCTATACGGGCTATGCATATACTTACTTTGAGTTTTACATATGAGGTTATGTTTTTCGAAGTTTTTTCTAAAAATTTTGTAAGATTCTCATATAGTTCTTGGCAATGTTTTTGGAAATTATAAATAACCATAGGTTTTTTCTATGTAAACGTTATATAGACTTCCACAAATTTTAAACGCTTTTTAAAATTTTAAACCCCAATTTGACGGGATTAACTATGAATTTTTTACTTTAAACAAAAAACAGAAAAAAAATTTTTTTTTTTTTTCAAACGTTTAGCTTATTTTTACTTTATCGTCTGCTTGATTACATCATAGTAAATTAATTGGATTCTAAAAAGATGATAAAACAAAAAAATCCACCACGTTTTAGAATATTTTTTAGCTAAATTTATTTTAATTTCATATGAATATTTTAGAAATAAAACAATACTTAAACATCACGATTCATTTTGAAAATTGTTAAATACAGAGCTAGCAACAGTGAGAGTTAATTGTTATAACATAAACGGAAAATCATAATTATTTTTGACATTTTCACTATTTGTGTGTAACACTTTTGAAAATCAAAGGAAATTATTAAGGAAATGCTTATACAAATATACACTTACTCACCTTTAATAAAATATGAATTGAACTTATTTTTATTGGATTTCCTGTTATACTCTGAGATTCAATGAAAATTTATTCTTAAAATTTAATATATAATTAATATCAAATATCTTACTATTTAAAAGATATTTAAATATATATATATATATCTATATATATATATATATATATATATTTCAAATGCGGCAGTGTCAGACAATGCATTTATATTCATAATAGTTAAGTTTAATTGAAATTCATATTTGGAATGTTATTCCAGCTAGGGAATAACTTTGAGATTCTTTATAATATAGAGTAGATATCCGACTTTAAAATAAACCGCTAAGTTGCTAAATTAAAATAAATATTTTGTAGAAAAATTTTAAAATTGAATTTTACGGATGGAAGTTATTTGTGAACATATTACTTATGTCTTCTTTACGTTAGATCGAATAAACGTTGAACCTTGTTCAAAGTTATATTTGAGTTCAGTGATACAGTAATAGAGTTCTTGAATATATGCACATTTTTCATACACCTTTTAGCAGGGGGGCTTTTATTTACTGTTACATTTTATGGGCTGCGTAGCTTACCAATGCAGAAAACACTTTCGCACTTAATTTGTTTTTAATTCCTTAATATTAAATTAATTTTTCTCTTAAAGTGGTCACGCTGAACTGTTCGGTTTGGGGGTTCTTTACAAGATAGCGTGGTGGGGAACTCGTTCTTCTTAAATCGTAAATGCTTATTATACTTCTATAAATTTAAAAGAATTTCTTAAGAAAATACAGTGTGAGGAATTGTTGTGCGCTTTTTATAAATAATTAGTATAATGTTAAATTACAGAAAATAATTAAAATCATATTATTACATACATTTGATACCCATTAATTACGTAATTTATAACAAATAATTTCTAAATACAAATTTTAATTATTTTATTTCACCAAATGCAAAATTTAAATAATTAAGTAATTATGAAATTTTGATATTTTATTATTTTATTTATAAATCTCACCTGCTATACCTTATGAATAAACTCGATAAATATATATATACTTAATTACAACTATACACATATATATTTACCTATATTTCTTATATATTTTTACAGTCATGTACTCATACTAAGCTCTTAAAATATTGGAAAATTAATAAAATAATTATAATAAATAATCATAAATAAATAAGAAGTAGAAAAAAAACTAGTATAATTATGTTAATTCTATAAATCATTTGGGATAGTATGGGTATTCATTATTATAACGATTATAATTATAATTATACAAATTAATTCTTAAAGCATTCATAATACTCTAAAGTCACTTACATTTTTATTTTTATATTTATTTACATATTATTATTTCTTCTCCTATTTCACCTGACACTAACATGTATACGCAACACGACATTAACTATCGCTATACATAAAGATCGCAATAATAGTCAGAACAAGCTACAAACGTGAAGGTATATAATAATGAAAATAATAACAATAATAATAATTACAAAAAAAAAAAAACAATAATAGTTAATCTTTAAGTTTCGTTTGTGAATGATTGAAATGAGAATTGACTCAGATTAATTGCTACTGTAACGGCAAGGTCAAGTGAAAGCAAAATAACCAATATACACTCATAGCAGTATGTGAATATATATTAAGTTCATATGTAGATAAAATAGATGAAACAGGTGTGTAATAAGACTTGAATATATCTATATGCAGTGTCTGTATTGTCTGTGCCTGTACATAATGCTTTATAATAAAAAAATATAAAATTATTGAAATTCCTCATGGCATTTCCTAATAAAATTCTATATACATTGAGTATTCCTTATCCTATTTATAAAAACGACACAAAAATTCCATAAAAAGCTTTAATTAAATAACTTTGTTTTAGAAATGAAAAAAAAAAACAAGAAAAAGCAAAACTGGGTAGTGTACCTACCTATTTGACGATATCAATTACTAATTTCAATTTTTCAGTACAGTGGTGGTCAAATTAATAAAAAAGAAGAAAAGGTTATAATCCGCCGCATGTATTACTGTCATATAATTAGGATTGTCCGTCCGTCCGTCCGTTCTAATAATAACTTAAAAGCTATTTGAATTAAGATTACAAAATTTTTGCAAATGGTTTATTACTTATAGTAAATGCCAGAACCCTATTTAAATGGGATTTTATCGGCTTGAGCAGCTTCGATACTACTTAAAAATCAATGCAGCCATATTTCAGACGAACTTATATATTATGAGGGCTTGATAAAAGTTATTAAAATTGCATAACTACTTGTTAACTTATGAATTTTACTAATACAACATCATAGTTGTGAAATTAATAAGTAATGTGCTTATTACACAGTACACTAATAATTTAACTTAATGGAAATTTCTTCATGCAACTGCAGAACAGATGGATGACGTAATCAAAGGAACGAGTTAAAGGCAGAAAAATTAATTAAAAAATTTTTCTCTTCGAACTGGACTCGAACCAGTGACCTACCGCTTTCTAGGCGAACGCTCTACCAACTGAGCTACAGAGGCATGAAGAAATTGCTGACGAAATGTTCTCTAAATTGCGCTATGATTTGTCCACCATTATACTTAATTGAATATTCATTGCAATAAAAAACATATGATCTTGGGAATTTTTTTATTTTAAAAGTATTGTCCGGAATATGTAAATTGGTTATTGTAATCAAATTTAAAAATAAAAATTCTAAATTTGTTTCTTTCCATTTTTTTTTATTTTATTAGAATTAAAATAATTAAAATATCTTACAGCAATAACACTTGCACCATATATGTGCATACATACAATTTTATGTGGTTGTGTTCGTACAGTAAACGCCAGGCTGTAAAACAAAGGAAAAAAAAAGTTCAAAGTCATTCTCCATTAATTCAATTTTATTCTAATTGCTAGCAAATTGTTTGTTTTTTTTTAAATTATATGTAATTTTTAAGTATTTACACGAATATCATTTGCACAGATGTTTAAAACTCGGAACATTTCTTATTATCTTATTACATTTTGAATGAGAATAGATATTTGACATGTAATGTACATATAGGTGTGTACGGTAAATGCGATTATACACTTGCCCACATGTGTTTTTAAAGTTAAATTCATTAAGCTTTTTATGCCTCTATAAATCTTAAAATAAAAACTAATCTAATTTGAAATATAAAAATATTCAATTTGAATTATGTTAATTAAATTGTTAAAGAGTACAAGAAACGTAATATAAAAATTGAATATTTAATTAAAAAGTAAACTTAGACGTTCAGATAACATATATGTGACAGGTGTGATGTTATACGTTCTAACATTATATATAAGTTAATTTATTCTGAAAGTTTATTTATTTAATAAATGCATATTGGTTTAATTACATTAAGTATAGTTATTTTGTTACAATGTATTTCTTTGAATATTGATTGAAGTTTTGAAAGTGAAATTAATACGGACATCCTGTCACAGCTAACTCATAATTAAGATTTAGCAGAGAGAGGGAAAATAATAATTTTTTAAAATTAGATTGATGAATTAAAAATTGAATAATCTAGAAACTTATTACGAAATCTAAAAGTGTATATTAGATTAGTAATTAATGAACTATGTTCTTACTTCTAATGACATTAATCATTACTAAATTCTTAATGAGCATAATGATTATTAGAAAATGTAAGCAAAAGGGTAATAAATTATACATATTAGTTTTCTTCAGTGAGAAAAGCATTAGAACTTTAAGTGACTAAGTAAATACTGTCACGCTTAAATTACTTACCTCATTGCTTACCAAATAATGTTAAAATGTAATTAACCGACTCTCTCCTTTAGGATATTGTGCTTAAAATATAAGTAAAACTGATTTTTCTTAGTTAAACAATTGTTTACAGTTTACACAATTGAACTATACTTTTTGAACGGCGCTGTTTTAAATCGAAAAATTTAATATTTACTTAGCCCCACTCAAAACTTGTTGTGTAATTTCAAAAATTACCTTCTGTACAAACAAGGGTTAAACTAGCCTGCTTTTACTGCTGTTACATTTTTCCGGTAAATTTGCTGCTGAAAATATTTCCGGTACTAGTATGGAACTAATTTAAATTCTTATACTGAAAAGGCACAAAATTTTAAAGAATTAGTCTACCTTAAATTTCATTAATTTAGAATTGATAATTACAAATACATATACATACTTTAAATACTCAAGTTAAAGATAAGAGATGTGTCTACATTGAGTGCTTGCAATGGGGTTGCAGTATTAATTTAAAAAAAAAATAATTTACTTATGTTAAATTAAAATGAATTGAACATGTAAAATATATTGTTAAAAAATAATTACTTATATGTGCTTTTACAAAATACTGCATATATTTACATATGAATATACCCTTGTTATAATATGTAGTTAAAGTAATTGTAATTCAATTTTATTTTGTTTTTTCTTAATAGTATAACTGCTTAATTCAGTGTGGTCATACAATAAATCTACGGTTTTTTAATATAAATCAAGTTAAATAATTCACCATTATGACATTATTCCAATTATATTTATAAAAATTGAATATACAAGTTAAATTGTAAAAATTATTTAACAGAATGTTACACTCTTTTGTAAAAATTTACTATTTATATGGCAGCATTTGTATACTACAATATATTGTGGCTATAACTTTTAAGACGATTAAGAGTACTGCATAATAAATGCTCGTACATATATACATTTATGTATAACTATTACATATATGTGTGTCTACATTTCATATGTTGACAATAATTTTCGAAATTATTGTTAAAATTAATTTTATTTTTTATTTTGCTATTAAATTGAAGGTGGTTTTTTGTATAATTTTTTCCTAATCCGCTAGACAAAAAGCAAGTAAAATATAATCGTGTACTTACGGTCTCATTGAGTTCAACTGTATTCAATTTGCAACTGTTGAATTTTATAAAATCCAAAAAGAAAATTAATAAAAAAAAAATGAACAACAAAAGGAGAAACTAAAACTCACACGTTGTTGCTGTCCTATTAACTGGCAGACATATTTATTGAAAACAAGATAAATGAACATAATAATAAACATTTCTTGTTATTTTGTCAACCCACAGCTGTTTTCAATATTACCATTACTTTTGGTAAATTACCTTAAAAATTTTGTATAAATAGAGTTGCCGTTGCAATAAATTTAAATATTTACTTTGAGAATTTTAAATATTGGATTGAATTTAATTTTATAATTATGATAATTTTTTTTTAATTTAAGTTAAAATATTAAAGAAAATAAAATGTCTAGATATAGAAGAATAAATCATTAAATTTAACTGATTAAAATTTTTCTGCTGTAAGTTTCAATCATTTTCGTTTGCACTCGGAACTTCATGGTTTGAACCTGAAATAATTGTACCTGTTATTTTCCTTAGCCTTGAAATGTAAATCACTATAAGTTCATTGTAGACACAAATCCTGTCTTGGTTTATGTTTTCAGTAACAATATTTACAAATTCTTACGGCAGTTCCTGTTATCATACGTAATCACTCAGTGATTACGTTTTCCAAAAGGCATCTTCCTTTTTAATTGTATTTGAAAAACTTCTACTGCTCTTAAGCATTTTTCAAGCTACGAATTCTTTTATTTTCTTTCAAATTTAATTTAAAAATTTCTTCCTTTAATTTACGATATGGTAAACTTTTTTCTCTTTTATTCCGGAATTAATTGTGTACTTCTATACGAATTGACAGAAAGTTACACAAAAAAATTAAAGAAAATTTTGCAAAAAGGAACAATACTTAACAACATGCTATTTTAAATATGTCTAGTCTAATATCTTATTATCGAATTTTTAATAAAAATTATAAAATTGTATAGATTTTAAGTGATATAAGAAAAAACAAAAAAAAAAAAACAAGATCCAGACAAAATCATTAAAATACAAAAGAACAGCAATAAAATGTCAACTTGAAACACATTGGGCTGATCATTAGGACTCCTATGGCGATTTTTTTTTTAATTTTTTTCCTCTCTAACATTACGAAATTCAAAAGTTTTTTTATTTCTTTCCTCGTCTTGTCTGGGAATTTTTTTTGTTGTATTCTTTGAATAACTTATCATTTTTTTATAAAAAAAATTTGGAATTGGGTTTTTATTATTCGGGAAAATTCACATTATACTTATGTCTTTTAAAAAGAGACAAAATAATTATCCATAGAAAAAAAAATGGATTTTGTTAAATTTTAACTTAAAGTGTTAATAATCTTTTTGGAATAATGAAAAAAAAAATTCTATTGATATGTAAAATATATTGGAAATTCTTGTTGTAAATCATTTTTATAATAAGATTATTAAAATTGTTATACATGCTGAATTATTAAAAATTCTGTATTAAAGAATAGATTGCCAATTAAGTAACAAATATACCAGGTAACAAATAACAACTAATTCATGTGTATATATGCAAGTATTAAAAAAAATATGTAATAGAATTTACTTTTCAATTGAATAAATGCAACAGCTTACATAATCAAAAGAAGAGGCTTAAAATTGTATAAACTAGAATAAGAAAGATCTAGCTGTTATACCTACTAGATTAGAATATAGTACTTACATTATTTCAGAATAATATTCAATTCAATTACTTGAACATTGAACCAGCAAGACATCTATTAACATAATTCATTATCGCGATATTTCAATATTTTAAGGATTTTAAGACCCACATCGATTTTAATTCGAATTACTTATTATAATAAAAACTATGATAGAGTAGTAAAACAACATAAGCAAGGATTGCACTAAAAATGGCTCCTTCTTTCAATTTCATTTTTTTTCTACTATTTTTGTAATATTTTATTTTCGTATTATTGTTCTCATGTGTCTAACATATTCTGTACACAATCTTCGTACTATTGATAGTGTGAAAAATTATAATTTGACATAATTAAGTCATAATTCAAACAAATATTTTAACCCAATTTAAAAACACCTCAATTAAAATATAATTTTTGTAATTATTTCTTTTTATTTAGATTTTCAAATTGTTTAAAGAAATTATTATTAATTGAAGGCCAAGCCGGCTAAATTGCCTGTGTACAATGGACGCATTTATGATATGTCTATGCTATAGCTTAATACCAAAGAAATACACAGTCATACACATATGCATACTAATTTTGGTTTTTGTATGATATTCTTAAAGTAAAGATATATTTAAGAAAGAATAAAGTGAGGTCAAATTAAATAAAATTAAAATATTTTTTATAAAATCAAAAACGACACTATAAATCTTACCTTTAAGCAATTGAAATTTCAAAACCACAAATTATTTTAAATGTTTAATGATTTTCATATATATCTAGTCTTTATTTTTGAACAGCTATAATTTAATTGAATCGTCGATTTTGACATTTAATTTATGCGCTCGAAACCATATAATTTTACTAAATAGTAACTCAATATTTTTGTTTTTTCTTAAATCTAAAATTATAATTAAAATCAATATTTATTTTTCAATAAATGATAATAAATGTCGAAAATAAAAATTTAAAGAATTAAAATAAAAATATAAAAAAACTCTAAAATTAGAAAAAAAATTATAATAGGCGATTGTGGTTTCTTTTTATAACAGAAGCTTCAATTAAAATTGAAATGTCGTTTTATTATTTTAAATATTTAATTGTACTTGTGCAGAGACATGCAATATAAGTAAAATATTTGTAGTACAAGTAATGTGTAGCCAAATATTTATTTGGGTTTCGTTAAATTACAAGAAGTATGACAAAATTGTCGTACAATTTTAAATGTGATAAAATAGAATGTCGTTCTTTGAGTTTTTGCGATACACAATTTCTTTAAGAATATTCGAATAGCTGAGAAGGTAACAGTTCAAAAAATTTTACGAACTATGTATTTATATAGCATTTTTATATTTCCAATGCCAATTCTACACTCCATAACCAAAACGATGATTATGCCGAACGACTGCCTCAGTCACAATTTAAATAGATTTCTTATTATTATATTATTTTCATTTATTATTATAAAAAAAAATGCTAATACCGGCACAAAAATGCTATTTTACATACAAACGGCTTCTCAAATCCAGGCTAATAGACAGGTCAATAAAAATTAGAATGTACAAGACGTTAATTCAACCAGTACTGACATATAGCTGCGAAACATGGACCATGACAACAAGTGACGAGGAAATGTTAAAAATATTTGAAAGAAGACTATACTCCGAAAAATATTTGGTCCAAAATTAAATGAAAATGGGGAATATTAAATGAGATCAAATCGAGAGCTAGAATAACTAATTGATGGCAAAAATATCGTTAAACTAAGATGAGCAGGACACGTATCTCGAATGCCAGAGCATCGAGCGCAGAACAGAATTCTTGACGCAAGACCATACAACACAAGGGCAAGAGGCAGGCCTAGATCTAGATGGCTCGATGGTATAGAGACTGATTGTAGAAGAATTGGGGTCCATGACTGGAGGACCCCAATTGGAGTTTGGCGGAAAATTGTGAACAAGGTCAAGGCTCACCCGGAGCTATAGAACCAAAAGATGATGATGATGATGATGACATCTTATTATTTATGCATAGTCTTCTTTATAATCATTATGTGCGGAACATCTATTATATATCATAATTATCATACGGATATACTCAAGCTATTATCACATTATCCCAACATTTTTGTCACATTACTCAAGTATATTTTTAATTTCTGTCAAAAAATATATTGCATTGTAGTAGATATTGAGTAGGAAGTTTTTTAACAATAAAACAGAAAGAAACAAAAATTCATTTTTTTTAATGCGACTATAAAGCATAATGCGACCTATAAGAATCCATAGTCATGCTAAATTTGAAGATTAACGAAAACGCCCAATATCAAAATATTGAATTGAAATTGAAATTGAGTGCTTTCTATTTGAAATACATGAAATGTGTGTATAAAGTGTATTTTTGGATCAGTAACTAACGCATTCACAAATGCCTATAGCGTGTAATCTGTTTTTTTTTTTTTGAAATATGTTCACATGTTGGCCTGTTTTATTTTAATTTTTTTTTTTTATTTGGTAAAACATTATTTGTCAATTCCTTATTAAAGTTACAAAATAATTATAATTTAGTGTATATATACATTTATGTATGTTTGTATGTAATATCATAAATGTAAAAGAAGTTAAGTTGAAAGGTGATTTTAAATTTTTTCGAAGGCGGGAATTTTTTTTTTTTGACTTTTTCGTCTTTTGCTACATGCTTATAAATATTATGCAATTTTTATTATTTTTATTACAGTAACAACAAGTCAGTACCTACGTTAAATGTACTTATAGTTTTATGCTCGTTATGTTGAAAAATTTAGCAATTAGTTTTCCTTTTATGGATTAAGGTATTATTATAAAACAGTTATGGTTGAATAATTGTTAAATATAATAATTTTTTTGTTGTTTTTTCAATTTTAGGCCAAGTTCAAGAAAATATTTCTTGTTATATTATTTACTGATTTATTTTTAGAAACGTATGTGATGAAGTTACTTATACGATAATGTCGCATATGTACAAAAAAAAATGTTGTGTATAATTGAGGTTGTATACTAAATATGATATGCCTACATAATTGAAGGAAATGTGTTGCAAAATATGCGTTTTTAAGTATGATATTCAAATAAGGGATCGGGAAATTATTAGTTATACATGCTAATTGTTGAAGGTACTACAAGGTAATTGCTTATACAACTGAACTAAATAAAGACAATCATTAGAAATTTTTGTGCAAACTTCCTTTCATGATTGCGTTGTTAAAGAAAGTAAACGAAAATGTAGTTAACTTAAAAAAAAATAATTTAATTTTTGGATTCAATAGAAAGCTCAAATCGGTAGTCTTGAGCTCAAATTTGCACACATATGAATTATTAAAAAAATAAAAGTAATTGTAAAGTTAATCAGGTTAAAGCGAATAAAACGAGTGTTGCCTCAATTTAAGATTTTTTTTTCTATTTTCGTAATTACTTCATATATTGCTCACATTACATTTAAAGTACTTACCTCCCTGCTCACTAAGTAATTTTAAATTAGTCAATTTACTCTCTCTATAAGACATAATATGCAAAACTGATTTTATATTAAAGAATGCCATTTATTCGGGCGACACACCTTCCAATTTATAAATCTTCATTGATTAGGTAATACTTGACAAAAATTTAAAATCAAACAAAAATAAAAAAGTAAAATTTGCATCAAAATCAATGATTAATTCTATTAATTAAATCTTAATTTTGAGTGACGTTATAGGATTATATCCAATGATGAGAATATATAAACTTCAAGTGATTTTTTTTTCTAAAGATCGAATTTAAATTTTTATTTGCACATAAGGCTATAAAGTCGATAAAGTTTAATAAATCTTTATTGAAATTAAAAAAAATGGCAATCATGCAATATGTCGTACTGTCATGCAATATGAGTACTGTCATGCAATATCCCCATTAAATTAACTAAGTAAAGTTGCATATTTATTTTAAGTTTAAATTATGACCATCATCTTAAAGATTAAAATAATAAATATTTTAAATGTTCAATAACATTGAATGATATCGGGAATGATGCATGATTCAACATATTGCAACTTCCTAAATATAAAAAATTTATAACTTAAGAACTGAATTAGGTAAAATTCCAAATTAGAATTGCCAATAAAATTTACAATTTTAAACTCAAACCTTAGAACAAAAAAGCGAAATATTTGATTGTTTAAAACATTTTACTCTCTCCTAGCTCTTTCTTATTTTCTTCTCATGCGATTCTCATACGATATCAGTAGAAAAGTAAGATAAAGTATAAGTACTTCTCTAGCTTCTCTGACACAATAAATAATTGATTATTTGCAGTGTGTTTGCATTATTAAACAAAATTGTCTATATAGAAGGGGTGGATCACTGATATTTTCTATTACTAATTCTTACATATTTAACGTATCAAATCACATGTTATAGCACAATTCTAAAAAAACATAAACATTTGAGCAATAGTTAAGAATTCTTTTTCATAAGAAAACCTTATTGAAAAATCAAATAAAGTTTTTCTAATATTTTCTTTTTTAAAAATTAAGAGCCTTAGGAAAACAATAAATTTTATGGTAAATACTTAAAAGAACAATACATGAGGCATATACACATACATACCTAATATGCACTTTAAATATACACAAATTGTCTGAAGAATAACGAAAATATTACGTAACATGATTAATTCATTCAAAAGAAAAAAAGAAGCAACAAAATACAAGAGAATAATGAAAAACAAAGAAAATTCATTTGCAACACGACGGCACATCCAAACTACTGTTTTTGTTCTCTTACTACTTTATTTTTTACTCTCTTTTCGTATATGTATGTACTTAATTTTAAACTTTAAGCTGATTTATAAGACAAACTTATGCAATTTAATGCAATATCTACATACATATTGTATAAAATAAATTAAAGATATTAAATTTTTTAATTTTCTATAATTTTAAGAGCGACCTAAGTCTCTATAATTCCGTGACTTCAATAATGCGCTTACGACTTAAACTTTACAGAGTATCACATTCCAAAAAGTTTAGTATTAAAAGCTCTTGACATTGTACACTTTTCCTCAATGCGTTTTATACGTAGTGGGTACGTAAAATAACAGTAAATGGGGTATCGAAAAAATTAAGCAAGCTTTTCTTTCGGAATTAAAAACATCACGCGAATGAGAATTTTCCGTCAAAATTTCGGAATAATTTCAGATATTCTGGAAAAATCAGTTTTTTCGAGTTATAACACAGTTCTTTCCAATGGATGATATTTATTATACATTATAATGTATAGTACATATAGATATTACATACATGTCTGTTTTTTTTTTCTATTATTTTAAAATTGTATTAATGATATTATAGAATTGTTATTAAAATAAGCATCGTTATTGTAATAAAATAACCATCATATATCACGTAATGGTATTTATTTTAAACAATTTATTATACAAGCAGCTTTATTATTACCCAGTGTTATTACTAGTTCTTATAAGTATGTTAATATAGTAAGTATAGTGGAATTATATGCACTATTATGTATAATAAAAGCTGAAAAAAAATCTTATTAAATGAAATCTTAACATTACCTTTAAAAATATACATTCATATGTACATATATATTTACCTACTTAATTTAGATGCAGGTTCTTCATTGCATTTAATAATATTAACTTCATGTTAAGCATAATTTGTTTAGTTATATTGCTATAGTAGTTCGAGTCAAATATTTGTTATGGTAATTCATTTTTATTGTGAATAAATTAATGAGTACAAATTTTCGAAAATTATTGTGAATAAATTAATGATTACAAATTAAGAGAAGGAATCATTTAGAATTTTTTTTTACAAAAGAGCTGTTGAGACTTTTCTATATATTGTTTTATAAAAAAACTATGAGGTTTTTTACGTTTTACTTGAATAATTCTATACTTACGTTTACTTGCGTCTGAAATGAAAATTACTAATTTCAAATGGTTCTATTTAAAATAAACACGAAATTTATTATGGTTTTCAGCTGAAAGGAGTCACAAATTAAAAAATATTCAAGTATTTCAGATTTTCAAACTATTACATTTATTTTAAATTGGCTGAATAATAAATGATAATTTTATAAAATTTTTCTTTAATCGGACATGAATTTTTGAATTATGAATTTCAAGGCAATGAATTTTATTTTTGAATTCACCGACCCTATAACTATTATAAATCCTTACAATTATAACAGATAATTAATTGTGTTGTATAATCGTTAAGACCGAGCATATCCTCAAATCTGTTATTTTAATATTTTTTTTTTCGAAGATTGCATGTTAAATAATTGCCTTCATCTTTTTAAAAAATTTTTTCTTTTTTCGAATTGCATGTCTAGAAGTTTTAAAATGTTCTTTTGATTTCAAATTGAAGATCAAATAATAAATGTAAATTTATGTTTGTATATGTACATACATATCCATACATACATACATACATAAAGATTTATATATATATATTTTTTTAAACTCTATTCGAGTTATAAATAAAATTGCATTGTTTTTTTTTTCATTTATTTTTTCTAGTGTTGTTGTGAAAAATATGCATGCTGCAACATTAAAAAATGGCTATTTTTATTACTATTGAATTGAAAAATAAAAAAATTCACATTACTCTATAGCTGCGGAATTACATAATATGAGAACTTCTTTAACCCAATTTTTCTGATCGTTTTTCTTCTCCATTCTGTTTTCTTATTTTTCATATTTTTTTTTTTCATTCATGAAAAAAAAAAGTAAATATAATGATGAAGTCAAAATGTTAGACAACAATATTCTTATTGAGCACGCATCACATAAATAAAACTATTGAAACACATACATATACACGAACAACATTACATAACAACATTACAATATAAGAAAAAAAACAGATTGAAAATAAAAAGTGAAATGAAACTGCTAAATAATAAAACAGAAAAAAAAAATGCTCTACATTGCGCTCTATATCTACTTTTAGACTTGACGAACCATTTGATGATGTTTTAACATTAAAATTTTAATATTATTACGCACCATCAAAGTCGACACCTATATTTTTTCAAAAGCATCTTTCTTAGTTTTCTTTCTTATACACATGATCTCTTCACGCTCTAAATATTGTTATAGTTACTAGTAGTAAGCAACTAGATATGTATATTTAAGTAAGTAGATATGTGTATATATGAAAATGAATATGGTACGGCTTTTAGGCGCTTTTGTTCAATTTTTAATTCATAAGATGTATAAAGTTGACTTGATAAGTAGGCAAAATGTACACACATTTCGAGTTCATTATATGTTAATTAAGAGATCGTAATTATAATTTTGCATTCAATTCAAACTTGATAATTAATGTTCACGTCAAATTATACTTATGTATACATATATGTACCTACATTATTCAATTGTAGATTTGTATAGGATTATTATTAAAATAATTTAAATATAATTGAAGGTCTTTATAAATTTAATATTGTGTTTGATTGAAGTGAAAATTTTTATCACCTTACGGTTTTATGATTTATTTTATGAAAGTATAAGCTATAATATGTCCGATGTAACCACATAATCATATTATGTATATAACGAGTTGATTGTGTATAAATTGTGTTTGCACTTAGAGAATTTATAACATGAATAAATTATAAGAACATTTACAAAAACCATGCTAAATTGTTTAAAAATTTATTAAAAATTAAAAAAAAAGGTTGTTTGAATTAACAGAGGTTTTTACTTGTATATAAGACACATAAAAGTAAAAATCTCCGTTAGTTCAAACAAAATTTTTTAAACTACATTCTAAATACGATCTAACCCGTATAAAATGAATCCCAAGGAATTGAGGTTTTTCCTTCTTTTTTAATTAAACTCTTTTAATAGATTATGTATTGGGTGTAAGAACAAGAATTGTACCAACAATCTTTTAAGAACAAAAAAGTTGCATAAAAATATTTTCTAACAAGAAAACGAAATTCCATTCGTTGGCTAGATGTATACAGTATGACTCTCATAAATTGAGAAAATTTTTGTATGAGGACAATGTTGACAACAGGTTCGGAGCTACAGTGACTTAAAATCTCTTTCAACTAATAATTTATTTTTTGAAATTTGAGGTATAACCCTTTGCCTATCCTAGATAGACGTATTTCTATCGAATATCTACATTAGTCATAATCAGTTCAGATTTCGGAATTACATAACCTTAAAGTTCGAAAAATTTAAAATTTTAAATTTTAAAATTTCTTCCTTCCTATTCTGGTTTAGGAGTTATTGAGAAATAGAATTTTGTATATGTTTTATTTTAGAACAACATCTAGGCGCGAATTTTAAAAGACCTTACTTATATTATAATTTCTGAATAATATTCTGAAATAAGGGGTTAACCCAATTTTTTAAAGTATATTATTTAATAATTAAATTTTATAGGTTTTTTAAATTTTTTATTGTTTTATAAAATTTAGACGAGTTACTTAAAACAAAAAAAAAATAGAAGTTACTGTATTCCCAACAGATTTTTTGTCAGACTTTTTAAAAGTAAAATGGCGGCAATGAATTTTTTGTGGAATTTTGAAGCAGCGATCCATTGACTTTTGTTATGACGTAAAGTCTGAGCGCCATCAGATAATATCAGTCATGATATGTAAACATTCATCAGCCTTTATCTACAATTTAATCTACGACTTTACTGTTCTATACTTTTTTGTAATCTGCAAAAATTTGTTTGATCCATATATAAAAAATTATTCATCTAATTTATAGAAGTTTCATAATTGTTTGTCTCATTAAATATTTACCTATATACTTGTCAAAAAAATTTTTATGTATTATAGTGGAAAATGTTATTATTCAAAAAAATATAATAAAAATGCCAATCGCCAAATCTAACTTTTGCTTTCTTCACATACTCATTCGTTTATGGCTTTATTTCAAAACTGAATTTTTATTTAGTCGAAACAAAATACAAAATACGTTTATCATATTTAAATTAAACCATACGTGTGTGTTTGTGTATGTATGTAAATAGCACTAAATTTCATAGCTTTTTTTTCATACTCTTAAATTTTACATAACTTTTTTTTTTAAAATCTCACGTGCTTACATATTTCACTTTTCCTATTCCATATTTAATTTTTAATATTACGGAAGCTATAATCAAATTAGTTCACAATGCAAATATGTACATACATACATACACATGTGTACATAATAAACAAATTTTTTTCAAAGAGAAGCAAAATTAATTTTATTTTAAACTTTATCACAATCACAAGTAATTAAATGGCCACCTGCTTTGACATTAACAGTTTTAATGCAATAACTTGGAAAGAAGAAAGGCAAAGTCCATAATATTGTTGTACATGGTACAGGTACATAAATGTGTGTATATATATGTATGTACATTATTATATGCGTATTTTAATCGAATCTATTCAAGTATATCATGTTTTTGTGTAGTCAACAAAATGCAAATATGGTAAAACAATTTTCTATTCCATACATACAAGTTACGCATTATTAAATCAAAATCAAAGCATTTACCAATAATTGGTGATTAACTATCAGTCAAAATTTAAAATATTCCATGTACATACATGTGTATGTATTAGCTATTTGCACAAAAACAAAAAAAAACTACTCGTTTATCGCCACCAAATCCATGACATTGAAAATGATTTTTTCACATGGTAACAACAACAACAAAATTTTGTACAGTTATGAGCATGTGTTGGTAAACATATGCAAACAATTCAAATGTAGTGTGCATGGTAGTGTATGTATGTAATTCAAAAAATAGTCGAAAAAAACAATTTTTGAATTCAAAATTAAATGCAAATTTTTTTTTTATATTAAAACTTTTGCGAAACTTTTAAACTTGTTGAATTTTAAGTATGAACTCATAAATTTCTGCTTTTTTGGTTTTTCATTTAACAAGGTAGTAAAATATATTTTATAGTTAATGAGTTCCTTTTAGAAAAATATTTTACTCCGAACTATTTCGGAGTAATGAAAACGAGCTTATAATTTTGAAAATTGAGGATTTTACGTTTTTTCTCTATAAGGCCATCTACCGGAATAAATGTTAGTTACGAACATCTCTGAATTACTTTTCTCAATTACTTCTTTTTAGTTTTAGGTAGATGTACTCGTAATTGAGAATATTATGCACGTTCAAATGGAATGCAAAAATTATTTCAAACATAATTCTATGTTGTTTGTGTGTTTTTTGTGTGTTATACGACATACTAAAAATTAAAATTATCACTTTTATTCTTATGGGTTACACTTTGATTTTTTTTATTTACAAATCAATTGTGTATGAAATTGATTGATAAGTAAATTTTTTTTTTCATCTTGAATGCACTTTGAAATGCCAGTAGTCAAGATTTTGTCAGTTTTAATTGGAATAATATAAATTTTACAATTCTGAAATTACATTATTATATTTCGTATTCAATTTCAGATATTATTATACAATATGTGAACAAAATTTTGTATGTATAATAAATTTTAATGTTAAAACTTAATTTATTGCTATATAAAAATTTTAATATCAATAATGTGACCATTTGTTTATAATATATGTAGGTACAAGTGTTAAATTTCAATGTGAAGTGTATATTAAATCAATATTGAAATTGAATGAATAAAGATCAATAGAATGAAAAGTTATAATTATAAATGTTAAACTTAAAGTAAAAAATATTTTAATAACGGTATTTTTGACAGAAATAATATTTGAACTTTAAGTGACCTTAAACGACCCAATAATTTAATAGAAATTGCAAACATTTAATAACTGTACATTCTTTTAGAGTTAGAGACACTCCCACTAAAAAGAAGAAGAGTAAAAGACTTTTTTTTGGGTTTCATCTCAAATTATGACGAAGATTTCCTTTCACGGAGTTGCTGTACACTAAAATTATCTTGAATTCTGGTAATCTTAGCATGATTAAATTTTTTAGTAAAGTTTTTTATCTAATTGTAGTTGATAAATTATATTCAAAATTAAATATTTGAACCGGTTTTCGCCCAAACTGAATTGTTTTAATAATATTAAATTGTAGTAATAATAATAACACATAAATATTTTATCAAACTTCTCTTTTTAACCAATTAAAGTTGAAACCTTGAAAAATAATATTTTTTTCATAAAATTTATGTCTGTTTCGTGCAATGTAAGATATTTTTTTGAAAAATTGTTTGATTTTCCTCTAAGTTAATTTATAATGAGGTCCGAATTTATATTGCCAAAGGCCAAATTCTAAGCTGAAGCTTAGTTTACTGAATTTCAAATAAATGAAAAGCAAATAAGATATATTTACCATGCATTTATTTTATATGCAAATGGTCACTGCATTGAGCACGAAAAAAACTACACAATATTTTAATTTAATGTACAATAGTACAATGATTCGAATCACATTGCATACAAAAAAAAAAAACATTTTCATTATTTTTTCATTCCCTCACATTCTACAAAAGTCATGTTTCACTTTTCCAATTTTTTTCTTCTGATATTTTTTTTTGCTGTAATCATAAAAGTTTGTAATGAAATAAAATATTATTGAATATTTTTGTCAATTAATTTAAATTTATTACAGTTAAATGGCCAGTTAAATTCTCATGTGACCTTTAAATTCCCTCCGGTCACAAAAAAAAAAAAAAATTTCCATGCAATTTTTATAGTTTTTTTTTTTCTTAATATTTTTTTGCATTATGATTTTATTTCAATAAATTGAAATCCAGTTTCATATTATTTATGTACAAGTTTTGGGTAATTACTGCATACCGTACTGAGTATGAATATTGTTTTACTCTCAATATTCCTTTGCTATATTCGTCGAACAGTTTAATTTTTACGAAGTGTATATGAATTGTTGTCTCTGCTCTTACGATTAACTGTTACGATTTTATTAATATTATTTTGTTTGTTGTTGTTTTTTTCTTCTGTTTATTTAACATTAAATATTATTTACATTATTTTTATTACTATTTAAAGTAACAACAACAATACTGTTATGGAAGTAAAAGAAAAAAACAGAAAGAGGAAAAGGAAAACAAAAATATGATTTTATTAAAAAAGGTAGGTAATGTCCGCCCCTGAACTTAACTTTTATTTTTCCCCAAAATGAAAACAAAAGTTGTTTAGTTTTTAATTCCGATAAAACAAAAACTAAGAACAAAAAAAACGAAAAACAAAATGTTTAAAACTTCCAAAAATAAAATTGAAAAAAAAAAACAAAATCTTAAATTTTGTCTTGGTGTTTTTTTATTTTTATGCTTCTGCACTGTACATAAATGGCTACATGGTATGTGTATGAAATCAAGTACTTTTTTGTGTGTGTGTGTGCACAAATTCTTTTATAAATTGAGAGTGCAAACAAATTGTATACTTAGTTCTGTGTTTTAAATAAATTTTAATTAATTTTTTTTTTTAAATAAAAATAAGCTTATGAAAAATTACAGGGTACAGAAAAATTTGTTTCATAATATGTTGGGGTGTCCCGCATTTTGGAACAAAATTTAATTTTTGCTAATTTTAAGAATTATCAAATTGCAATTGACAGTTTGAAACAGACTAACATTAATGTTTTACAAGACTATGGGCCGAATTAATAAGTACTAAAATTAATCGAGTCGAATTAAGTTCAACTAATTATTTTGTTTATTTTGTTCCTACCAAATTTAGTAAGGTGTCTATTTAAACATAAAAATTAATTTTATCGAAAACATAAACTATTTTAGGGTTACAGCATTTAGCATACTAAATTCGATGTCGATTCTGCACATACATATATTTCAATTTTTAGAAAAGAATACTTTCTAAAATAGAATTTAATGCAATATTCCATAAGATATTTAAAATGATGTTATATTAATTATGCTAATATATACGAATAGAACACATGAGTATGTACCTACATAAGTCACAATTAAGTTTAAGATCTTTGAACGCGCGATAATTAAGGTAAACACGTAAACTGAAATCAATTTTTGTTGGAACAAACAAATTTTTAAGCAGGTAAAAGAGCACATTTCAATATTATTACTTTATCCCGCGTTCAAATATTTCAATATATTATTACTTTATTAGAAAATTAAATTTCGTATGAAATCTAATGTAATGAAAAATTAGAATTTTATTAGCCCTTTATTATGATTACCTGCATTTTTTGACTATAAATTTGAAAATGATTTTAAGAAATATTTCAGTCAATATGTTGTCTAAAATAGGAACACATATTTTTTGTTTAATAAGTGAATAATTGAAGATTTTAAAGTTTGAAACTTATTTAATTCATAAGTAATAATTGAGTGGTTGAACAATATTTGAAAGACTACTTTATATGTAAGTGAAATTTTATTTGATCATCAAATTGCTCATATCGATTTTGTTTGATGCTCTAACGAGCTGTATTTGTTCTATCAAACAAATCATATTTTGTATGATCAAACCATACAAAATATATACGCAATGTTTGATATGTAAATTATTGTTTCAACATAGCTAAATTTCTTGTATGAGTGTAATACCAATAAGCTGTAGGTGTCAGTAATATTTGTTGGAAATTTGTCTTTAAATGGATTTAATTTCGAAAATTTTTATTTTTATAACACTCTGTATGTTTGACCATCTTATCTATGTGAAATGAATAATTAGTATAAGGAACAAAATATTTTTTGTTTATTTATTTTGGTATTGTAATTATTTTGTCTTAATTAAAAATTTTTTTTCATATGAGAAACAAAAAAGATGAAAAAACTAAATTAAATTCTCTTGAAAAGAATAAAACAATCAGATGATATTTTGATTCTTGAGTTGCTGTTTTGCCGAAACTGATTATCATTTTTGTTTTAATTTGCCTTATACTTAATAAAATTATTATTAAATCATTTTTTTTAATATTTTGGTTGTAATTATTATAGAGTTGCCGGCCCTGAATTTGACCGGTCAAATATTCATGCATTTTTTTTATTAAAAAAAAATAAAAGAAAAAGACTTCCAAATTAAGAAAAAAAAAAACAAAAATTGTCGAAAACCAGAATTTTCGGTTCTTTTTTTTTTTAATTTTAAATTGAGTAGTTGAAAAAAAAATCGATTAAAATTCATGACAGAAGAAAATTGACATTTTAATTCTTTGTCAATATTTTTTTTTTGTTTTTGTTGTCGTTGATTACAGAAGAATACGAAATGGGAAAATATTTTGATGAGTTCTTAAAATGAAAGCAACAAAATGTAAATTTGACATTTTGACTTTGTGAATTTGTTTAAGTCGTTTTTTGTTTACCCCTTGAGTTCGTAAGAAATCCTGGATGGTGAATAGGGTGGTACAGTTCGTGATATCTTATAATTAATACCGGATAACAATTCCTTCCGAACAATTAAAATCTTGTTAAAACGCTTTTTTTTTCAATTCATATACTTAAGTATTCATCGTTTTTAATTAGGCGAAACATCGAATTTTTCCCGAACAAAAACAAAAGACTTTAGCGAGAAACTTGTTGTTTTTTTATATATTTATAATTCATTATACAATTTTTATGGATTTAAATTTTTTTTAATTAATTTAAAATATTTAAATCTAATTTAAATGTAATTAAATTAGATTTAAATATTTTTAATTTTTATTACTAAACTCATTCAACGATTAGAATGTTTTAATGAAAAATTAAAAATTTAATTGTTCTACACAGATTCTCAGACGTTAACACCAACTACAAACTACTTATATTTTATATGTAATATAAAATATAAGTAGTTTGTAAAAACATTGTATAATATGCACAACAATGCAGAAAATTATATAGAAGTAGGCGTGTGAAGGTGGGAAACCAAAAAATCAGTAAATGTAAACGTGAAATAGTGGTTTTTCTTTTTGTGATAATTGACGAAACTTGAACAAAATAGTTTTTATTCAAATACGAGGGTCACTATTTATATTTCGGGTCTAGCAATAAAAAACAAACATTTATCATTGGAAATGGTTTTATTGTTTTTCAAAATATTCCCCATGAAGATCAATACACTTTTGCATGCGCTGAAACCAATTTTCGTAGCACTTTTTCCACTCCGATTGAGACACCTCCAAAACATGGTTTTTGAACGCATCGACTGCTTCTTCAGGTGTTGAAAATCGTTGTCCACGCATTTTTTTTTTTGATGTGAGGGAATAAGAAGAAGTCATTGGGTGCTAAATCAGGACTGTACGGCGGATGACCCATCAATTCGACATTTTTAGTGCTCAAATAGTCCATTGTTTCAGCTGATTTGTGAGAGCTTGCATTGTCATGATGAAGAATGATTCGCCGGCGCTTGTTTGTTTTCCTTATTTCTTCGAAAACTTTCGGCAAACAGATGGTGGTGTACCATTCAGAATTGACCGTCCTACGTTCCACTAAAGGTACTGTGGCCACATGACCGGTTATACCAAAAAAAAAACGCGATCATTTGCTTCGATGTGCTTCTTCCACGAACAACTTTTGTTGGATTTGGCTCGTCTTGGAACACCCATACGGTCGATTGCTGTTTCGTTTCGGGCTCATATGCATAGATCCATGATTCATCACCTGTGACTATCTTATAAACGTCTTTTGACGTACCGCGATTGAATTTTTTCAACATTTCTTTGCTCCAATCGACACGAGCCTTCTTTTGTGCAATCGTCAAATTTTTTGGGATCCATCGACAACACACCTTTTTCACGGCAAGATGTTCATGCAATATCTTATGTACGCTGGTGGAACTAATGCCCAAGGATGCCTCAATCTCACAGTATGTCACATGCCGGTCCATCATTATCATTTCGCGCACAGCATCGATGGTTTCCGGCAAAACGACCGAAATTGGCCGACCTTCACGAAATTCATCCTGGAGCGAACGGCGTCCGAAACCAAACTCTTGGTACCAGCGATTTACAGTGGTTTTTGATGGTGCTTCATCACCAAAAGTCGAAACAAGTTGATCGAGACACTCTTGTCTCGATAATCCGCGCCGAAAATCGTAAAAAATCATCGCACGAAAATTTTCATGCGACAATTCCATTTTTTGACCGAGATGAATTTTTCAAGTCACTGTAAACAAAGCAATTCGCGCTCGAATGACAAAACGTTCTGAGTGAAGTTGTGCTAAAAAATGTCAAACTTTCCAATGGAAGTGTCAGATTGCACCTGGCAGCACTAGTATTGCCAGGACCCGAAATATAAATAGTGACCCTCGTATTCTTCAAGAATCTTCCCTTTTTATATTCAAAATTCGGATTTCAAAATAAATAAAAATATTTTTAATTTTAAACATGATTTTATTATGGAAACGTGATAATTTTTGATAGAATTTTTTGTGTTGTTGTAATGAGATTTATGGGAGAATGTCTGTAGAATATTTAAGTAGCATGATTTTAAGGTTTTATATGAAATTTATTATGTTTATTATTATAGTAAAAAGTGTTATACAAATGTAGGAAACATCAACATTGCATTGAACATTAAATTTAGTTTCTTTAGTTGGTTATTCCAAATTTTTGAATTGTAATTTTTTATTATAAAAAATTTCCTTGAATTTTATCGTTCCTGAAGAATTTAATGTTTGTTTTCTAAAACTCCTCACATTCCCCCATATTTCCATATTTAATTTAAATTTAAAAAAAATAAATTTTTTCATTCTAATTTACAATGAATTTCATAATGGAATATTTCTTCATAATTTTCAATTATTTTTAAATATTTTAAATGGAAATTTCCATCCGAAATTTTCGATAAACAAGTAATTCAAAATTTGATTCTATTTCAACAGTATTGAAAATTTTATTAAATTTAATTGAAGAGGAGCACCAAAGACTTGTATGAAAACTTAGAGATATATAACTTACCTATTCTTGAAGAGAATTCCGAAATTTATAATTTATTTGCTCCAGGAGAATATTATTTAAATCACGTTTAACCGAAGTACACCAATTTCCAAAATAACTAAATTCTTTTTAATTATTTGAAATTTGCATCCCAGTTTTTTGTTGACTTGCAATTTCTAATATTTTGCTTTCTCGAATTATCTGTTTTTACCAACAACTGACAATATTGTATGAGCGGCGTAAATAAATTAAAAATTTCATTTTGGCAGAAATAAACTATTGAACCAAGTCACTTCAGCTATAAAAGGACTTTGCAAAATTCCTCCATTTGAACCTTATGAGCAAATCTGAAAGGAATTTTAAATGACTCAATGCGATGACAGCGCCAAACCGGGGGTTTTTTTTTATATCCAAACTAATTTTTCTATTAATTTTAATTAATTTTAATTAATATATATAATTTTTATTCACTAACTGTTATACACCTTATTGAGAACTCTTTCAACAAGGCATTCCACTGTGTAATTATATGTCAGTTACACGTGTATATTTATTGTTATTTTTTTTTTTAATTAATTTTCTATTTTTAAATCACAAATTAGTTTTTCGCAATATTTAATTATTTTATTCATTTATTATACACCGACTGTGTATATATATGCGCCTATAACATTACATGTAATAATTTTAAAATTCATTGTTCGTGTAATAATTTATAATTAAATTTATACCACCTACCCGATGAAATTTAAACCAAAAAAATTTTGTTTTGTCTTAAAGATTTATTTTAAGATATTTACAAAACATTAAAAAAATTTTCAAATTAAAACAAGAAAAAAAAATTGTTAAGTGAAGTGCATAAAAATATTTTTTTCTTTATGTAAGAGGAAAACATATTGACCATTAATCTCGATCTATTGCTACAACAAATCTTAAAAAAAAAAAAAAACAATTTTACTTCGAACCATTCGAAAAGAATTTTTGCCCAACAATACACTTAAAATTTATTTACCTTTCATTTAGTTTTTAACTGTTTTTTTTTTTAAGTTATTAACTATTAAAAATCTAAAAAGAAAAATTATTACTATTATTAAAATTTAAATTGTAATAATAGCCGCATAGTAACAATTTTTATTTTGTAGGGTGCAGCACCAACAATAACAGAATTTAATGTAAGATTATAAAGCATTTTTAATGCAACAAGCATTTTTATTTTATGAACGCACAAAGTGTACGAGAATCGTTGATATTCTTAATTGAAATAATTGAAATTGTATTAAAGGTCTAATTCAAATTGCAAGATTTTAATAGACATTTACGCAAGTGCAAATTAAATGTCAAGTTCTAGAAAAATCAAATTGACGTTATGTTGACATATAATTATTTACTCGGAGTTTAGACGTTAAAAAAATAGGTGAGAACCAAAAATGTCTAAAGTATAGCATCGAGCTTATAAATTCTCTATGAATTCTAGAAAATTAACTATTAAAAATTGACATTTTTTACGATTTTGACTTTAGGTTATAGACTTTAAAATGTGGATGGATAAAAATTTTATTCTAGAGAAATAATTAGATTAAATAACTAGAAATTAATCTTATTCTAGAGAAAATCTAAGCAAAAAATCTCATTGCTTATGAAATTTCAAAATTTTAACTATACTTATCTGAAGCTTGTGTCTACACATGAAGCAACTCTCTGATAAATAGGCAGGATAATATTAATAAGTACAATGTTGGAGCAAAAATTGCATTTACAAGTGAGATTTGGCTGCTTTGCTCATGCGGCTTTCGTAATTGAATTGAACAACTGGAACCCTCTGTATTCCATGACTAAATAATTATATATACTTATTTTCAAAATAGTTCCTATATAAAGAAAAAAAAATTATAAGTTTTGTTTTTACCTTTATACTTCTTGATTTCAACTACTTAGAATATAAATGCAAGGTTTTCAAGTTAAGCAAGTTTTCTGATTTATTATTTTAGTATCTTTCATATATGGGTATGAAAAAAAACCTTTATTTTATTAACAAAACTAATTTAATTTTTATGTGTATAATAAATTTATAGTTGCAATTTTAGGCACCACAGTTTAAAAATCCTTAAAATTATACACAAAAAATATTTCTCTAAGTATAACAATTTATTATTCTGAATCTTTTTGAAATTCATTATTTTTATAGAACCAATTTTGAAATTTTAAATAAAAATTTATAAAAATTTAAACAAAAACAAACGACTAAAACAATATTTTAATTTTTTTTTTTTTGCAGAGCTTAACTTAAAAATGAAGGGTTGGTTCGACGCTTTTCGAGACGATGGTGGACCTACACTATATTCATTTTCAAATCGAACGCCAGTAACTGGTGATGTATCAATTGTAGCTGTGTCTGTCCTATTTGCAACTATTTATTTAGCATTTTTAGTAATATTTCCAGGTGTAAGAAAACAGGTAATTTAAATTTTGTATGAAATCATGTTTACATACAGTATGTATGTAAATGTATATTAATGCGGATATAAAATTATTTTTTAAAATTAATTTTTATATGAATTTTATTCTTGTTTTTTTTTTTTTACAAATTTTGCCTATTTCAATTGTACTCAAGTAATATACCGGATTTCTTTAATTTTATTTTAAAATATATAAGTGTAAAACAGAATGTAAATGTCGTGTACTTAACACACAATTACCATATATGTCAAAACCGGAATCTATATACTAAGTATATCGGTTTAGATAATTTTATATTACAAATGGTTGTGTGTTATATGGTGTACTTTAATAATAGGTGAACTTATTATAACTTTTGGAAGTACCTAACTTTTATTATAATATTGTTACTTTACGATAAAAATTTTGGAATTTGAATTTTTCAATTAAATCAATATATTTTAAACTTTACTTAAAACCTTCCTGCTTCTCTTTCTCTCTTTTAAAATTTATAGCTCTAAATTTATTTCGAATTGTGGGCTGCGAAATGGGAAGTATAACGCATCCACTACTTTGTAAAAACAGTGCTAATCGGTGAATGGGCTAATTTCTAAGCCGATCTGTATATCAAGGCATTCTGAGCTAAGCGTGTATAGCAAAAATAATAAATATATACACTGATATATTCACATAGTTAGACCATAATCAAATAATCTATGTTAGTATATTTCTCATGAGGTCGAATGTAAAAATTCTTAGATTCTTGAAAAATATTCCATTGTAATGTTCTTGCTGAAGCCTAATTATTTTATAAAACGCTTAGATCTTTTTCTAATAATAACAATTAAAAATGCTTTCGATAAAATTGATTTCTTTCTTCAGTGTTTTACGAGAAACATTACTCACTATATATAATATTGAAAAAGAATTTTTCTGCAACAGTGATTTGGACCATATGCAATCATAATAATATGAATATTTTACTGTTATGCATTATACTGTTATGCCATATTTTTAAATATTTAAAATTTTTAATTTAATGACGAGTATATTTTTATTATATTTATAAAATGTGAATGTGAACATTTTAATGTTTACAAACACATACTTATGTACATACTTATATGTATCACAACTTACTTTATTTTGCAGAGATTCACAACATTTTCGACCGTGACTTTGAGTCTTTTTGTTGGGCTAGTCATATTTAGTGAGTATATAAAAATTTAATTATTTGTTTTTTTGTGTTTTTATTATTATAATTTTGATATGTTTCTGTTTTTGTTTTTTTTAATTTCATCTATTGATAGCAATATTGCAGTCGGATGATTAAAGAAAAACAGAGCAAAATTTAACCTTGTGAATTTTTTTTCGTATTATCAAATCTGATTTTTTTTTTTTGGATTATATTTATTGATTTTGATTTATTGGATGATTATTATTGTTGAATTTCAACTCTTAAACGTTTATAAAAACAACATTATTAATTTAATTTGGATAATTTTTGATTATAATTAAAATATGACAGTTTCTAATTTTAATATTCTGTTGTGATTTATTTTACGGAAATAAATCTACTTTAAATAATATTTTAAATATTGAATATAATGAGGCATAAAATTTTCAATTTTTGAATAAATGCGACTAACATGAGAAATTGTATGAAAACCACTTATTATTTAATAAATCGGAATTGAAAACTAATTATGTCAAATATTTTTACCAATATAGAACTAAATTCGGTATACAATTTTGATTTTTAAAAAATATTTTTCTTACTTAGTTTAAATTCTCTCTTAAAAACTATCATAATTTATTAATCATAGAACAAAAGATAAAAACAGGATGAACGCAAGTCATTTACATTCCATTTTCAAAATCATAATTAATCAATTAAGTCTGTGATTTTAAAACATATTCACAATAATTAATAATTTTAGTAAAAAAAATAATAACGTTGTCTGGATAACACAACCGAAGCTTTCTTTTTATTTTGTTAATTTCTTATAGAACATTTTTCATACAGAATTTATTAAAAATTCTTACGAATTCTTACAAAATTTTCTTTTTTTTTTTTTTAATAAATTTTTGGGCAAATTAATTACGTACAAGTAATGGCCTGACAGTATATTTTTAAATAATAAGGTCAGTCATGAGTTTAATGTCATAAAATAATAAAATTAAAACAAATGAAAAGGAACAATAATTAGAACTCTAGGGTCTATTACGACTGCAAAAACAAATTAAAAAAACTGATGTACTCCGGATGGTACATTTCGAAATTTTAATTTTCTAATAAATAAAAATTCAAATAGTATAGAATTTCATTCATAAATTTTAATTGAAATTTTTTAAAATTATTTAAGTAAAATTCAAATATAAAAGAAAAACTTTTCAATATTCTTATAATTCGTCCACACAATTTTTAAAAACTAAATTAAAATTTTCTCATAAATTTTTAAATTTAATAAAAGAACCCAATTTACTTATACAAAGACTTCATTTCTCAAATTTTAAAATTAAAGTACAAGTTCTTAATTCAAGTTCAAATGATTTACGACTAAAAATATAATAAAAATGAAAAATATATCAAGGTCACTGAATAATAGGGAAAAAAAAAACAAACGATCAAAAAAAAATTTTACTAAACTAATTTTGATTTTTTTTTTTTTTTAATAAGGGTATCGAATCGACGATAATGATATGATTACCGACAATTTCCCATAATTTTAAATTTTATTTAAAAAATAAAAACAAAAAATTACTTTTAACTTAAAATTAAAATTAAAGCAAAACTATTTAATAAACAACAACAATCATTTAATTACATTGGAAAAAATCACTCATCCATAAAAATATTAAAATAAACGGATGAATGAATCAGTGAACCGATTAAGGAATGTGCATAGACGGATCTTATACGTACAATAATGTACAATTATTATGAATGAACGAATGAATGAACGAACGATAATAGGTTTGAATTTTAAATAGAGATCAAAGTCAATGTCAAAATATTAAGTTGGATTTGATTTTATTTTTCTTATATACTCGTATGTATATAAAAAAAAATAAATAGGGCCTATTTTACACCTAATAATTAAAGGTCCAATTGAAGTTTTTTTTTTTTTTTTTTTGCGTTGTTCAAGAATAATACTCGTATAATTTTCGTTAAACGTTTCAATTGAATGATTTTTTATAAAATATTACATTAGACGGTTTATGCATCACAAGTTTTAACAAGCACACATACTTATATTCGAATTTCTTAAGATTTATTTCCGATCTCAAGATTCTTGAGATCTATAATCTATTGTTATATGCTGCGATTTCTTAAAAAAGCTATAATAAAATGTTGAAATTGAAGAAACTGAAAAATAAAAATTAAATTTTCCGTTCATAGAATTTGAAAGGGTATTCGAGTTCTTACTCGAATCAGACAAATTATTTTTTGCTTACTGTGAGAAAATTTTTCACGAAAATGTTCCCTTAGTTAGGTAGCTGAGTTCTTTAGTGATTATAGTGGTAAATTTGAGTGAAGTAAAAAAAAAAGGACCCCCCCCCCCTTAAAAGGTAGTTATAACTGTGAAGCATACTTTCCCGTATTTTAGAATATCATGTAGAATATTGCCTTAGGTTATCTAAAACTAGAAATATTTTGAATAATTTAACAACAAAGAATTATTAGAAAGTGTTTATATCATAATTTTTAAATTAACCAATTCTTAAACAATTTATGTGAAGAAAATATGAAGAGTCTTATAAGTAAGTTTTAGAATTGAATTACTAAATAGCATTTTATTTGTGAAATGAGTTTAAAAATAATGAGTTTTCATTTGATGTCTCCTATAAAATTATCAATTGCTTTATAACTAACAAAAAATATTTCTATTGAGAAGATTATTCGTTTTAGTTTCTGTCCTATATACTGATAAATTCTGAAAATTAATACGCCGTTTTATGAGCGCAAATTTTCAATTTCAATAGCGTTACTATTACAAGTAGGGCAAAATTAACTTCTTTATTTAATATCGGTTTCCAAATATGCCATAATTATCAAACACATGTTGTATATTTAAATCCTGTGCAGAGTTCAGTGTTTGTTTTACATATATGTAGGTTTAATCAGTTTAACATATGGGATTATCATTTTGTAATCATAACAAAATATTTGGTATAATTTATGTTTCTTCATAATTTTTCATCTTCCTTTTTGAAAAAATTTTCGTTCATATTAAATATTATTAATATTTTTATAACTAATCTTTATTCATTGTGACAAATTTACATCACAGCATCATTATGTTCATATATTATTGTATACACAAATATAAATAAAATTTGTTAATCATATTATGAGATTATTATCTTTAATTTATGAATTTTTAAATATTAAATATTTTTTAACATATTGATGTTAATTAATTGATATTTTTTTTTTTGTTTTCTATTTTATATACATTAATATATATATAAATAGTAACAAGATTAGGATCTTCATGGCATGTGGCATCTACAACAATTGTTGCACCATATAAAGCATTTTCAAGAGAAAAAATTGCAGCACGAATCGGTACACATATAGGATTAATGCATGTCAATGTAACATTATCAGGTAAATTTATAATTTTTGAAGAGATTTAGAAATTTTAAGTAATTTAAAATATTTAAATTAAATTACAACTTCTTATTTATAATTTAGTTTGAAAATATGATTTTGGAAATTATCGTAATAAAACGAAATAAAAAGAGTAAAAAAGGCTAACCGACGTTATAAATTACAAGTGAAATTTAAGAGAAAAATCAGGGGGCCACTCTTTTTTTTTAATGATGATGATTTTGTATATTGTTAATAAAAACATTGTGAAAATATTAAAGTCATTTATAGTTATTGAAATAAATATTCCCAATAACATTTTATTCCTTTATTTGTACGAGGGAGTAGAAGCTATAGAGAATGCCATATACATAATGTCAAAGAAATGCAGATTTCTGTAATAATATTAGGAAATTTGAAGAGAATTTGTTTATACCATAAAGTTTAGTAAAGTTTAATTTATTTTGATCAAACATGAAGTTTTTTATATTAAATTTTGCTAAAATTGATAAGAAATCGCAAATTAATTGCTAGTTTTGTTCTCCATTTTATATTGAAAATATAACCACCTTGTTTAATATGGGAAGAATAACGTTCTAGTCTGCCAAATTTCAAGTTACATATGTTTTAATTTCAGTATTGTATAAAAAAATTTTTTGTTTCCTTAATTTCAATTTTAACCCTTTGTATACTATTCTCAGGCATCCCCAACTTTAAATCGCTTCAAAATCGTTAATACACATCAAATTTAAGTTTTAAGTTGATACTTTAAAGTATTTCATTATCTCGCACATTTGATGGCGATTTTTTGTGTCATATTGTGATGTCATTCAATTTTGACAGTCTTACTGTGAGTTTAAGTCTAACCGATCTGTTATTTAGTTGTAGAATTAACCTCACGATATATTCTAACTTCACTTTTTCGCAATTATTCTTTCATTGATTTCTATTATATTCGTAGGGAACTGACGATACTTCGGGTCCCTAAACTCAGATCTAGCACCCGAATTCAAAAAATTTTGTTTTCTAAGAAACTATAGCTTCCATTTATAAGAAAAATAGAGAAACAAAAAAGAAAACAATTTAGTAACAGATTTCGTCTATTTCTATTCTCCGGCAACGAGGGGTTAATGTGTGTTTCTAAACACAATTTCATATTTCAAAATATTAACCAGGCAAACAAAATAAATTTTTTTATTAATATTTTGTAATGCTCGATTACAACGTGCCTGCTTATCTCTAAAAAGTAATTACTAAAATAAATGAAAAAAAAAGATTAAAAGTTTTTTTGTTTTTTTTCTTAAAATTTGTTGTAAATTTTTGCGATGCCAATCAGGATAATGAAAAACACAAAAAACCTACACAATTGAAATTAAAACAAAGAAAAACATAAAAAAAAAAATTAATAAATTAAAAATGTTTGAGATTTTTTTTTCTCTGTGTAAAAAAAAAGCAGTTTTTTTTTGTCTCAACTGTTGCAACTGCAAACTTTGATTAAAATTGAAATGTAAGCGTTTCTTTATTGCCTTCTCTTTTTGCTTTTATAATAAAAATCTATTGTTATTTTTTGCCTGTAAAACATACCACACTACAAAAAAAAATAATGTTTGACAAAGAAAACCGACTTTAATTTTTTTTTTTGAAATTTTTGGGTGGTAACACTTGTTTTATAATCTGATATTATTTTTTTTTTCAATTTTTTTATTTATAAAACGCTTCTGAATCACTAATAAATGAGCGGCAAACTTAAAAAGGAAAGGAAAATAAGCTACACCATATTTGTGTACTTTTTGCCTTTTGCCGGTAGAACAATAAAATTTGATCGTGTTATAAAAAATTTTGTATTTAATTACATACATAGATTAAGTGTATGGGTTTTTTTTTTAATTATACACTAAAATATTTACTTTAAACATTGGATGGGGTTGATATTAGGGAGGAAAAGTGAAAGATTCTATTGAAAAATTCCATAATGTGTTCACATTTCCTTTGACTTAAATATTATTCTTCAAAGTACTAAAATTCCCCTTTTGTGCTCACACTAAAAAGAGAAATTATCTTTTGTTTTTTGCATATTTTAGTGTAAAATTTTATTTTTGTGTCCCGGTAGGTCAGCATAATATTTTACGGAACTGAAAATTTTTAATATTGTAAAACTGGAAATTAATTTTTTGGTGAATTTATCTCAAATATCCATCATGCCACGGTGTATTTGTTCTTACATTAGAATGACGGCTTCTTCTTACCGCCTTGCCATTCTGCTTTTGTTTTAAATGAAAGGTTCTAAATTATATTCTTCGTAATTTGCTATACTTTTCAAATGAAGCATTAAGTGGACAAAAGGGGTTAATTTACATTTGCGTCTCAACACATTTTTTTATTAACAAATTGTAAAACTAATAGTTACCTAACTCCTATGTGCACTGTCAATCTCGTCTTCTATTAAGTTTCTAGCTACAAGAGTAATTACAATTGAAAATATATGACATTTAATGATGTCCTATCCGAAAAGCTCGATTTTCGTCAAAATATTATTTAGATCCTTTGTCCAATTACTTCTTCAATTGTACTCAAATCGTGCGGTAGAGCGTAAAGCTTTCATTTTTTCAAAGTAATTTTTTTTTCTGATTTTAAACTAAAGAACACATTTTGTAGACAACACATTTAAACCATATATTATAAATTTTCTTGAACATTGTTTAATTTCCTAAAAGAAAATACACAGGGTATAAAAATATAGTCGTTCCGCATTCTATAAATTACAAACAAATTTATGTTCAATTTAAACTAAATGTTGCCAACATTTTAAGAATATTAATAGCATTTATTTTCTGTTTTTACTTACATGTGCCCAACTTAATGGGTACATGAATGAATTTTCAATTTATATAAGTACAATATTCATTTCAGTATAAAAATTCAAAATTGTAATTCAGAATATGAAAGTAATAAATAAGGAGTTTCTGTAACGAAGTACATGTATTGTATAATCTACAATGGTGCAGTGTTCTCTTAATATACTGTAATTTTGTCATAACATTATACAAGATCATTAAAAACTAATAATTTACTTTTGTGTTATGTTCTTGTAATTATCCGTAGTTGTTGAATTCAAGAAACGAAATAATTGGTCTAGAATCCCCTTATATTGTTTAACTATAATCAATTAAATTCGTATTTTTTGTAAAAATTTTTAACTATTATTTCTGTAATTTTGATTAAAATCTAAATATTTAAGTTTAAAGTGCAAAACTTTTAATTCTGCATTACAAAATTATTTATACTGAGAGCGAACTCTAATAAATCTACTAAAATATATTAGTAAAATTCTGCCCAGCTCTATCGTTCGTAATGTATTAAATGATTAACTGTAAGGGACACATTGAAAATATGTTTTAAATTTATATTTCTTCTAAATTTTCCTTAAAACCTCAATCAATAACACTAGGTTGAAAAGCAAATTCGTAGACTTCATATATTAGAAATAAAGGCGCTATACACAATGTTTGTCATTAATCTTGAATCACTATGTCCAATTAATTAATGCGGTGCCGAAATGTCAAATCATTTAATAGCAACTGTACACTTAAAAAATTGCTAAACTTCTCTTCAATATTTTATACAAAAACATTCAATATCATAAAAAAGTGCTCTCTCTGTCTCCCTCTCTTATTGCATTTCGTTCGAGTTATTTACAGAAAGAGATAATCACTATAAACATGAAACTATCCCTGTTCTTAAGGGAAAATAAATTAGAAAAATAAGATTAATATGGAGTCGTTGCTCTCACAATTATTTTTTGTGCTAATAAGATCTTTTACTGTTATTGTTGTAAATTATTTATATTAGTACATGCAACATTTTATTGAATTCATTAAGGAAACAAAAAATTCTAATTCTTTAACAAAAATTTTTAACCAAAAAAAAAATAAAATCAACTTGTTAACAAAAAGTCCTTGAAAAAATTATTTTTTTTTTTTTATTTTGTTTTTATTAAATTTTTGCAATATTAAAATTCTAGAACTATCAGTTCAGTGTTGAATTAATAGTGCTATAGAGTTATTATTTAATGTAATAGTGTTACTGTTGTTAACTGTGAATAAACCAATACTTTGTCAAGCATAATTGATTAATGTCGTTGATAACATGGCAATATTTTAAATTTTTATTAAACTTACTTTAATAATATTTTTTGAAATATTTAGTTCTTAACTCATGAAAAATATCCTGCACTTATGGTATTCATTTTAATTAACTCTTCAGAGCGCAACTTTTTTTCACTCTAATTTAATCGGATTTTTTCCTTCTAATTATAAATATATTAATTTCTCCTTGGATTTATAGCTCGTCAGTTGTGTCTCTTACAACCCTGCCGGACTGTTTGTAACTTAACTAAGAAAAATTTGTATTCCTGAATTTACTTTTAATAAGAGCAACTTCAATTAAAATTTTTAGCGACATGTCAAATTTTTGCATGATTTCCTTATATACCACGCCACCTTGATATTACAAATGAAAATTTCTGCACAAACCAAAATCTAACAATAAATATTTAAAATTGTTGAAATTTTAATTACACCAATGTTACACACGGAATAAAGAAGTGATAAATTTCTTCTACTCGTAAATAATCTTTTTCTCATCTAAAATTTTTTATTATGTGGAAAAAGTCAAACCCACTTTCAATTTTGATTTTTTCTTCAAATTGTTATACATGTTTCCTCAAACGAACCCCTGTTTTATTAAAACATAAAAACAAAAAATATTTTTATTTTAAGTGCTATTGAGAGGTGATTTTAACGCATTCAAACAAGAGAAAAAAAAAATGCATAATTGTTTGCTAACGCTTTTGTACACCAACTTTTGTTGGTGTGTTCTGTGTTTTTTTTTTTGTTTCACTTTTCCATAAAAACATTGTTTTTAAATTTTAATATAAATCAGGCGCGCAAATTTCAATTAAACTTTTTAACATGGGGACCGCACCTAATTTACATAAAAAAAAATTAAAAACAAATTTTTATTTTTTTATTCATACATTTTTAACACGATTTTTCATATTTAAATAATGTGCCGGTTGCAATATGCGCACCTAAACATGTCAAATTTTTATTATTATTTTTTTTTTTGTTTTTTTTTTCACAAATTTGAATTATGTGTAGTTAACCCGATCCCATAGAATTATAAACGAAAAAAAAATTTACTAAACTTTTGCATATTTTTATTGGAATATCCGCAATCCACGTATATACATAAATCGCATGTAAAAATAAAAATGACAAGTAAATAATTGCATAATTTTGAAAATTACATATTTTAATAACGGTTCATTTTATACTAATTAATATTTTATTGATTGAGTTATTTGAATTTTAATAAATATAAGTAGATGTGTAGCGTATTAAAGAATAGAGTCATGGATCAGTTTCTTTCTTAATTACACCACAATAAATATATATGTAAGACTAGACTATTAGACACATTTTTTCCGATAGGTGGCTTAACCTTTTTATATGGAAAATAAACGTCAAATTCTCAATAATTAATAAATTCATTTGCAAATTCTTATTACGATATTCCAGGATTTACGATATACTCTCACCTATTTCAAAATTAGCATAATGCATTAAATCTATTTTTCCTAGAAAGCTTACAAGGTACTTCTCACTAGCTCAAAATAACTGCAAAAGTGTAAAATATGCCATTTGTGAAAGTTCGGGTCAAATTTAGTAAATTCTTTAAGATATTGTCGAAAATGCAAAATTATTCATTCTCGGGGCCCTAGAGAAATTTTCTTGAAATCTAATTTACGACAAAGTTGACAATATAGAGACTTTAAGTTGAATAGAATATATCCAATAATTTTCATTAGATTGGTTGGTTACACGCAGAGACTTTAATTTGTTTTGACAATGCAACACAAGAAATTTAATTTAATCTCAATCTTTTACTCTATGTCCTTTATACATAGGGGAGCGTTTACACAAAAAACATTGTCCACGGATTCGGTTTGATCTGATGAAATATTGATAAAAGTTCGATATATAAACGTTCGCGAATTTAGTTTGATGGGAAAGATACAAGACTATCTAATTCTCATCAAATAAATGCACGAATAATGTTTAATGTGTAAACGTTTACTAATCCAATTTTAGCGTTCATTTTAATTTTCATTAACATTTTCTTAAAAAACCTACACCTTAACACAATATTATCATTGTGTCGCTCTAATTATTTCTTAATATTTTTATTAAAATATTATTTTCTTAATTTTATAATTAAAAACTAGAAATTATAAATCGTAACCTAAATCAAAAACAAAAAAAAAAAACATATTGCATTAATATATTTTTTTTTTATACTTCAAAAAAAAAAAAAGAGCGTTAATTTATTTTGACAACGGTAATAATTTGTAACATATTACATGAATTTTAAATTTTAAAAATAAAAAAAATAAAAAAATATTTTAAAAATTTTTTGAAATCATTAAGCTTAAAACAAAAAAATATGAAAATTAAAATGAATTTTATTCACGCATAATTACCGCCGCATTCTCATATATATAGAGAAACATACTAAATAATTTTACATACATACATAAATTATGTGTATGTATAGAAAGATATAAAGTGCTGTGTATAAACTATAAGCTCACTTAAATTGTCATCGCATTGCCATTTTTTTTTATTACTTAGCACAAAAACAATCAAAATATGGATTTGATTTCATAAAAAAAAAAAAATTTTATAGCGACTTGACGTTCACATTGAAAAATTTTGCAAAAAATAAAAAACAATTTTTTTGAATGACTTCATTTTTTTTTCGTTTCTATTTTATTTTTCTCTTACCGCGAATATCAAATTCTTAAAATGATTTTTTTTTTTCTATTTGCAATATTTTTTTATAAAAAGTTTATGGATTATAGCTAGATTTATTGTATATGTACATAGACAATGTTGCATAGCTTTTGACAGCTCATACCTCATACAATGTTTGTTTGTATAAAAGCGCATAATGTTGCATACCACTTAAATTGCAATGATCGAAACAGAAGAAAAAAAAACATAAAATTGCACTGTACTAGTTGTCCTTCATATTGTTCTGATTTTTTTTTTTTCTGAGTGTTTCTCATATTTTTTTATTTTTGTAAATTTTTGCAGTTTTATATAAGCTTATCTAGTATTACGCGCTTTTATAGCGAAATAAAAAAAAGAAAAAATTAAATTTTTTTCTAACCTGCAAAATATTTTATTTTTTTGCAATTTTTTTTATCACCCCCCTTTTAATGACATTCTGGTAACACTTTTGAAATACTTGTGATTTTGTTTCGCATAACATACATAAATAAAAATATTGTAACCTTGTCTCCTGTTGAAGGTTAAAATCATATGTGCGCTTTTTATTTTTTCCTCTTTGTGTTTTTTTTTCTGATTATTTCATTATTATTATTTTTGGTGTAAAGTACCGTTATATAACCTAGAAAAATTTTTTATTTTAGGTTTTTTTTTTTTAGAATTTTATCAATTATGGCATACTTTTGCAATTATTTTTACGTTTTGATTTTATTAATTTTTCAATTTTGCGTTTTTTCCGCTTAAGGTGCGTGCACAATAAATGCCTTTCTGGTTTTAATATATTGTTACAAATTTCAATAAAGTGTATGAATAAATTTCAGTTTTTCATTTACAAGAAAAGTAAAAGTTTATTTGCATGCAAGTGATTGATTTAATTAAACATTTACGTCATAGAATGTGACAAGCTTCCATATTAAATTTGACGGATAGTTGCAGTTTTCATTTTTTCATGTTGTTTAATAGCTCATATTTGTCCCATTTAGTTTATATTAGTAACGTGCGCACACATGAAATTGCACATAATTGCATCTGTAATCAAACAACCAAACAATTTTTTTACAAGTTGATTGCAACTTTTAGCTGATGCAACAATTTGTATTGACGGAATAGCTTAGTTGATAACAATAAATCAGCAAGCAGGGCAAATTGAACAATCATTAATAATTACAAAATTAAAAATTAAAACCACTAATTAAATATGAAATAAAGAAAGCGCAGAATAGGGAAACGCAGAGAGGAAATAAAACAGTCTTCATGAGAAATGGCTTGACAAGAGTCGTTAAAATTCTACAAAAATAAATTGTCAAACATGATTAAACTGAACTGAAAAAATTTTTGACATTTGCAGTTTAAATTCTTTTCTAGAGATATTTTAAGCTACATATCGCTTGGATTTTAAGCTACATATCGTAGCTACTTAAAACTTATTTAATTATCAAATTACGATAAATATTTAATTTGGTGTGATAATGTCGGTTTAATTATTTATAATTGAATTTATTTTTTTTTTGCCATTTTTTTTTTCTTGTTATTTTCAATTTAAAATTTATGTTGAGGTTATATTATAAAAATTTAAAAGAATAGTTGTTGTTCTTGGTTAATTTTGTATTTCTTTACATTTTTGTATATTGCTATGCTTAGAAATTTATTTAACAATTAAAATAAACTTGATTATGTCGGAAATTCAATTCAAAATAGAATATTTAAGAATCTTAAATTTCATGTTTTATTAAAATATAAAAATAAGATAATTATACTTAAGTATATTTAAATAAAATTATATTTTGTGATTTGATAAACAGTTCAAGGAAATATTTTGGTTTCATTTGTATGATTGTGTATTTAATAACAGCATTAATAAAGTATCATGCCACTATTGACTATACTAACATTATACTACCACAATAATTACTTGTACTTGTACAGAACAAATTAATATTATCATAGAAAGAGAAACTTCTTATAACGTAGCTAGTGTCTTACTAAATTTTGTGTTAAGGTCAAATGTGTATGCGATTAAATGATTAGAATAAAGAAAAAACCTTGAAGGGTGGTTTTTTCTTAAATAATTTTTTTCTATAGAACTAAAATTATTGATTTAATTACAATTGGTGCGATAATAAAAAAAAAAAAGAAAAATTAATTGATTTATAATATTTTTTTTAAAGTGTTTAGTTCTAATATTTTTATTTGTTTTTCTTTGATTAAACTCTTAAATAACTAACCATGGCCAGCATATAATTCTCTTTTTGGTTCGAGGTTACAATGTATGATATTACGAAAAATTCTTAAGATCAGTTTCCATTCTCAAATTTTAAATTTCTATTTATATTAAGTTCAAGCTCGTTAATCTAAAAGAATAGTACAAGATTCGTCTGCTTTACTACGGTATCTATATAACTTATACATATAAATTAGTGAAATACTTATGTAATATGAGTTTCTCCCTTTATAACACTAATTAATATTAAAAGGGAAAAACTCATGAATTATTATTTTAAAAGAGTAGCCATTTTTAAAAACAGCATCAGCTCGTATGTATGGCAAATTTAAAATTCCAATTAAAATGAAATTTAGGAAAAGAGGATTGTTTATGCCTGATTTAGGTATTGTAATAATATTGTATTAAAATGCAATTCGGCTTATGAGTTATAATTGCTGAATTGTGTATTAATATCGTATTACTACAATTTTAAGGTCAAATTTTTTTTTGGAAAAATATTCCTATTCTTATGACACAAATCAATTTGTTCTATACATTCATGTAAATTTGAACTTTGCTAGTTTTTAAATAAATTCAGAAATTTACTTAGAAACTGAATTTAGGGACTTATACCTAAGCTGAATATGATTGAGAATCAATATTATTCCATCATTAAACTTGTGTTACTATTTATGGTCTAAAATTTTTTAACAAAATAATAACCTTTTCATAAATAAAAATATAAAATTTACTAATGATTTTTCTTTTTCATAAATTCTCTTTTTAGCTTTACAAATTGGTAATTGGACTGTACCTGATATCGATTATAATGAACGTTTTGGTTGGGAAGGTGCTACCGATATGAAAGCAAATTATCATGAAGCATTAAAACGTGGTTTACCATATCCAATATTAACGGTAGCTGAATATTTTAGTTTAGGACGTGAAGGTTTCTCATGGGGTGGACAATATAGAGCTGCTGGTTATTTTGCTAGTATATTATTATGGGCATCGGTTGCATCATGGTTACTAATGAATTTATTATTAGTAGCTGTACCACGTTATGGTGCATATATGAAAGCATTAACTGGTTTTTTAATTGTATGCACAAATATCGGTTATTATTTGTTATTACCAAAACGTCCATTAACCATTTATCTAGAAGGTGGTAAATTGGAATTTCGTTTGGGTTGGTGTTATTGGTTACTATTAGTTGCAGGTCAGTACACATTTATATTATTTAAATTATTAATAATTTTTAATTCTAAAATATTTTATATTTTAGGCATTCTATGCTTTTCTGTTGGTATTATAATATCAGTTGTTGATTTAGTATGGCCGCATACATTTTCAACAGTATTAGAAGTCTATTATGATACACCATATGATCGTCATGTTATTTTAGAAGAATCACGTGATGTTCGTTATCGTAAACGTAATAGCAAAAGTTTAGAAGATCCACATGGTGGTCTTGGTTCACGTATATTACGTAGATTATCATCAAAAAATAAAGATAATAATATGGCTGGCCCAAGTACTAGTTTAGATAATCGTAATACAGCATCAAGTAGCGGAAGTAGTAATAATACTGGTCATGGTGGTGGTGGTGTTCGTTCAAGTAGTACAGGCTTTGAAAATAAAGCATTTCAAGGTGATGTTCCTAAATCTCCATGGAGATATCCATTTAGAAGAGCACAACAAATTTTACCGCCATCAAATAGAAATTTAAAAAGAACAATATCACAAGATAGTGCATCTAGTATACATTCAGCTAATGTACAAATATCACCAATGCATAAACAAGCTTTATCAAGAGTATTACCGTAAGTATACCCTACTATAATTTCAAAATTGAAGTGAAACAAGTATTAATACATTTACCAGCTTTTATTAATACCATATTACTGCAAATTTGAAATGCAAGGACAATTAAATAAGAAAATTTCTTTAAGTAACATTAATAATAAAAAATGTTTCTTTTATACTTTTTAGAAAACCTCCACTTGAACGTACAAGAGATATGGTACATTGGTGACATATACCTTATTATTATTATTACTATAATTATTATAATCCCCAACCGATAGAGTTTTATATATATCATGATAGAAATCAAAATTATTTATGAAATGCGCACACACACACAAGCAAATATAAGTTTAGGAATTAAATTAAAATACCTTTGATGTATATTTTTTTTTTATTTTGTTTTTTTTTTTTTTTAAATATTATAAATGTAATATGAATATCTTAACGAGTGATTAAAAGCAATTGTGATAATTATATAAGATATAAAATACTATGAAAATTATAAAATTAAAGAAATAAAAAAAAAACATTGTAATAAATTTACTAACAAACCATAATATCGAAATTATAGAAATACTTTATTAATACACAATTCAGCTTATAAAAACTTATTGCTGAATTGTACATCAATATAGTATTTTTGCAATTCCGATGTTAGAGAACATCCTAAAAAAATAAACACCTCTTTATTAAAAACAATGAGGTTATGTTAAAAGAAATTGTAATTATTATTTTAATACTTTAAAATTAATTTTTTTTTATTTAATATAAAATTAAAAAAAAATTAAATTTCAATTTAATAGATTTTCAAATAATTTTTGACAATGAATTTGTAGTGATACTATAGTTTTTTCTTGTAATTAAATTGACTTATTTATAAAGAAAAGAATAATCTGTAAAGACGAAAAGAAATAATAAAATTACTTAAAATCACATAAATTTAATCATATACCGCCATATTTAATAGATTTTTTTTAAACAATAATATAAAAAATTAATGATATATATTTTGTCACTTGAAATCTTAAAAAAAAAAAATTTAAATACTTAAAAAATAATATAAAAGTAATTTTTGCGATTTAGGTTAAGTTTTAATATAAGATAAATGTAAAAATGAAAATATTTTCCGAAAAATGGTAAATTTTTAAAATTGGTGACAATAAACTCACTATTTCACAAATGTCATAAAATAGAATATTATAACACTTATATGTATGTATATTAATTATTGAATCGTTTATTTTGACAATTAGCTTTTGTTCTGAGTGTATTAACAAATCTGTGATTAATATTGTACAGAAAACTAAAACTACAATAACCCAGTAAATAAAATATTTTGATATCAAATTGTCATTTAAAATTAAAGTTCCCGTTCTTAAATTTTTAATTAATTTTTTTCTTACTATTGTTCCGAATATTTTCTTTTATATTAATTACAAGATAGTGTTTTTAGATTTAAGCATAGAAATTTAAGTATATACTTCAAAATTTCTTATTATATTTATTATATTAATTTCCCTATTACATTAATTTCTTTAAAATAATAGGAGAGCCTTAGAACAGTCCCCTGTTTACCATATTTTCAAAAATTATTACGATTACTATTCAATTTTAAACCAGAAAGCTATTTTGTATTATTAGAATTTCGAGAAATTCATTTACATGATTAAATACACTTTTAAAATAAGCGATTTAATTAATTTTAGTAATTTTATAACAAAATTTTTCAAGTATAAAAAAAAATTATGTTTAGTGTATATGGATGTTGCCAAATACATAATTAAATGAATTTTAAATCAATTGAGAAATATCGACATGTATCGATTTTTAATCGAAATTTTTTTTAAAAAAAGTCAATATCAATTTTAAATTAATAATAATCTTAAAAAATTTCGATTTAATTCGATACGCAAACTACACACTAAATCGATTAATTTTTTTTTGGTTTTATAAAAAGTTTTTTTTTGTTTTATTCAGTCATCTGACAACTGCCTAAGACTAAACATAATTATTTAAATTTTAGTCGTACATGTGTAAATTTTTTTTTTTTTGATTTTTAAATTTAATTGTAAGAAAAAGAAAAAAAAAAACAACTATTTATTGATTTTGAAACGAAAATTTTAAGAATATTTTAATTTTTAATTTTAATTAATTAATTTTATTTAATAATATTGTGTTTTAATATAGATTTTAGTTTTACTTTGCATGTAGTCGTTCGTTAAGATTTTAAAGATGAAAAGAAAAAAAAAAAAACTAGTTATCAAAATGTTTTCAAATAATTTTCTTAATTTTTAATTAAGGAGATTTGTTTTTTTTTTTAATTGTGAAATTTCTCTCTGTAAATTATAAAATTATAATTTTAAAAATATAAAATAAAGGTAGTAAAATATCGAAAAATTAAAATTTAAAAAATATTTTTTCCATTAATTCAATATTAAAGCAATTTTATTAAAAATAACAATAAAAAAGCAACGAAATTTGTAATAAATTAATTAAAACAAAAGAAACGGATATTAATTATAAGTGAATTGTAATATAAATTATGTATAAATATAGGCAACGAATAGAAAACAAAAAAATAAATTATAAAATAAAACTTGTAAATATAATGAAATTTAATTTTTGTTAAGTTAATAAAATAAAAATTTTAAATACTTATATATAATAAGGATGCGATAAAGAATGTAAGTATGCACAGCAATTTTTTCAACCATATTCTTTCAGATGAATAACTAATATGAAATTTGAAATTCTACTCTAAAACACTGAATACTTTTTAAATAATATTCCATCAACTCCAGTTTGTATATATTTCATTTGCTTCCAACATTTTGTAATGTACTTTTTATTTATAAACAGAAAAATTTGTGACTTCTTTCAGTATATAATTTGAGTTGTAGATAGACATTTATTTAATATCATAAAATCAGCTATTTAGAGGTTAATTTTTAAATTTTTTTTTATATGAATTGAATTCCAAGTAAATAATACAAATTGCCAATGAATTTGCAGGCCATGTATGATTTGTTGTTGGCCATGTATGATGAAATTGTATTCAAAATAGGTCAATGCTAAATTTGTGTAGCTTTCATTATTTGTTACATGTTATTCAAGCAGTAAGTTTTCAAGATCGACACAACACATTTACCAAATTGTAGAAATAACGTCAATTTGATTTATTTAGCAATACAATTTCATTTTTACTAAATAATGCAAATTGATATTAGATCTGAATTTTTGTAGACACCCACCTATTTTGATTGAAGTCTGTTTTTCATACATCTTCCTAATTGTTTTCTATAATTTGAATTTGACCAATTTTCTGTATAAATTACGTTCAAATCAGATATAAATTTAAAAAAAAACGCATATTTTATATTTTTAAAATTAAAATTAAAATTTTATTTCTATCATGGATATTGTTTTTTTTTTATCTTATCTTGTTTTCATTCCTTTTTTTTCACTTCTTTTAAAAAATTTTACTTTCAACTTAAAATTGTATTTTGTTTTATATAAGTATGAATAAAAGTGATAAATACTACAATTGGCAGATAGGAAAAAAAAAATTAAATTTATATTTTCTTAAAAAATAATTATTTATTAAAATTATTCTACACATGTTTTTTTTTTTTGTTTTATTTTTATAATAAATTTCATTAATATATTTTAATGTATAAATCTTTGAGTTTAATTTATTATCATAATTTAATTTTTTCTTTTGTTTCATAAACACTAATTTTATATAGATTTGACTAAACTTAATGTATGCATAATCAAAAAAAAAAAAACATATTTTTTTTTTTAGCTAATAATTACAATTTGTTTAAAAATTTATTAACAAAATAATGAAAAAAAAAAAAAAATTAATTTTATTTATTTTATTTTATAATTTACCTATCACTTTTATTTTATTATAATATAATTATAAAGTTTATATGCAATGAGAACATGTAAGTAATTTAAATGAGTTTTCTGCTCGAGTTTCATTTTGAATGTCTTTGAGTTTTAAGAATTGAATTTTTTACTTTTGAATTAATTCAATAATAATTATATAACCATACAAATGAATCAATTAATTAAAATTAATTGCTTCTTCCAAAATGCAAATTGACTATTTCAGTAATTAAAAAAGTATTCTTAGTTCCGCATTTTAGTAGTTTCCCTAATTACTACAATTTTAAAGGTGTAATTAAAATTTGAAGCAGTTTAATAAAAATTTTTTATTATATCGGACAATTTTAAATAATAGTTATTACGCAAAATATTTAATTTAAATAAAAAAAAGAAGAGGAGTTCAGTTTTGCTAGCTTGACAAATTACAAACATAATTTTAGTGATAAATATTTCATTCGACTTTATTTTTAATTATTTTATGATTGCACCGAAAATTCTATTTCAAAAATTAATATTAAATTGAGAGATGTATGATCTCTAAAATCGTTTTTTTTTTTATTAAAATAACATTTCATACAATTTTTTTTTATAATTTCTGGAATTTTTTTAATATTTAATTACAATTTTTAAAAATTAATTATTAATTTTTATATTTTACACAAAATTTTTTCTGATTTCCATTGAATATTTTTTAAAATCATTTTGTCAAAATATACAGAATTTATAGACATAACAACAGTGAATTCAACATATTAAACAAAACTAAATATAAAATTTTAAAATTGGAAAAAATTGATTTTATGTACGGTCTCTTATTATATGAAAATGAAAGATGAATATTTTGGTATAGCATGTAATTTAGATGAAGTAATAAATTTATAATATTTGTTTTTTTTTTTCATAAAAAGTCACATTAGATTTTGTTTTAAAAGTGATTCAATATTAATTGAATCACTTTTTTTTTTTTTGTGATTCAATTACTGAATTTGCTAATAATTAAATTATAAAATCTAAATTTTTTATAAATATACAATTATAGAATATTGTTTTTATAATAGAAAATTTAATTACTAAAGTTAACAATAGTTTTATGTTTTTTTTTTTAAATTAAAATTAAAATTTTTTTATTTATTTTAAATTATGATTATTTGCTTTAAATTTTTTATTTAATTTAATGTTTATGTCGTATTTAATTTTACAATAAATTTCAAAAGATGCTGAGAAGTAAATTTTAAAAATTCGGCATTAAAATAAACAAAAATAAAAAAAATTTAAGAAATAAATTTAATTAAAAAATAATTGTAAAGGAAGGTTTTCGGTAGCTATTACAATTATTAGAAAGGAAGGTTATCGGTAGCTGTTGTGACATTAAGAGTAAATACTTCGAAAGGGACAAGAAACATTAATTAAGTGTTTACACTTTAAATATTATTTTTAATAAACATTTAAAATAGTTTGAAAATTAATAATGAAAAGACGAAATTATTGAGAAATTACAAATAATTAAATTAAAATTATACAATTTTTTTTTCTAAAAGAAATACTCTTTTTCACCAAACAACAGTGGTGATATTGTCGACATATCCAGCAAATAATCATAACTTTTAAACAATAATTTTTACAATAAATTTAAAAATTTTAAAAGAGAATTAAAAATTATATTAAAGAAATAATAAAACATTTTTAAATAAGAAATTTTACAACAAAAATAGTTTTTAAAATTAATTTAAAAAGAAAATAATAAATAAATTATTTTTAAAATATAATAATTTTAATTTTTTACATGATATCTTTGTTTTTTTTTTTGTTTTTTGTGTTTTTACATGTTTTGTTGAATTTTTCTTACAAATTTAAAAAATAATAATAACACATTTTTTATTTTAATCTTTTATTTTACATAATAATATGGTATAAAATTATATAATAATAATATTTAATTTAATGAAAATTACTAAAATGAAAAAAAAAAAAAAAAAATTACTAAGTGACAATTTAATTAACCAAAATTTTCGAAATGATGAATAAAATATGGTAACTTTCGGGTTTTATTAACTTCATCACATGCAGACATAACACTTTTTGTTAATGGTCTTGGACCACATGAAAACACTCCTATTTTTGATACCTAAAATGAAATTATAAAAAAAAAAATAAAAAAAGTAAATAAAATTCAGAAATAAACATAGTAAAAATTTAGTAGAAGTTTCCGAATACTGCGAGGTATCCGGCCAGATAATATTAACACAAATTGCTATTTAAGAACGCGTTTTAGGAAAGTAAAGCCTAATTGTGTTTTAGCAAAGATGTTAAAAATTAAAATCTTTGGTTTTTAGGCAATGATATTACGAAAAATAAATTTCAATTTAAATATTAATATAGAGTAAATTTTTAAAAGCGTTTTTATGTACATTTATTATAAAATGTGAAAAGCAAAGGGGGTATTTACTTCCTTTTTCTATAAATTAAGAAAATTAGGCTTGCATTCAAATTAATTGAAAACAAAAAATGGTTGCAACGATTCAATATTTCACTTACATATGAGTGTTTCTTTTGAACAAACTTTAAAAAGCTTGACATATCTGGACGACCAAAATGATTAACAGCTTTGAGACCAGTAAATATTGATGTTTTTGATAATCGTTGAAAATGATTTTCACATATATACTAAAAAAAAAACATAATGTATTAAAGTATGTTGCATTAAAATTTTAAAAAAATATTTCGAAAACTTACCAACATTGTTGTTCTTAAATCAAATTTATGGAAAAATTGTGTTATAAAAATATGAATTTCTAATACATTTGTAACATCTTTCTTTTCTACATCCCTTAATACATCAATAAACCATTCAAAATGTTTATGTGATGGGCAGATCCATAAAAAGTAAACTTTTTTACAAGCAACACCAGAATAACGATTTGTACTTGTACCAAAAACTAAATCATTTAATATTGATGCATATGGTGTTACACCGATACCACCTCCAACCATAACAGCAACCTCAAATTTATACCAATCTTGATTACCACCACCGAATGGTCCTTCAATACGAATTTTTGGTTGATCTTCTGGATTATAATTACATGGATCAAAATAATTTCTTAATTTCCATGTCCATGGACCTTGTGCTTTAATATGACAACTTAAGAAATTTTCATGTGGTGCTGATGTTAATGTAAAACTATGCATTTCAGATGGACGAAATGCTGTACATGATAAACGTACCCATTGCCCAGATAAATATTTTAAATTTGGTGGACGATAGAATTTTATTTTAATAACATCCGATGGTAAAAGTTCTGTTTCAATAACATCAAGTGCCATATATTTTGTACGTAATGATACAATCTACAAAATATGAAAGAAGAAATATTAAGTAATAAAATTGAGTTTTGATTTAGTCGAGTTATCATACCTTGTCCAATGTATAAATAATTCCAGGAATTATAAAGAACATCCAAAATCTAGGTGGGCCAGTTAATCTTGCTAAACCATGTATTAACGATAACAAATATAGTAAAATATATAATGAGTGCATATTCCAGAAATAATTATAAGCTTTCTTTCTAATTGTTGGATGAGCGAATACAAAAATAATGCACATGACTGTAAACAGCATTACACCAGTTGTTCCTAAAATTATTAGAAAATTTTTAGTTTATATGAAATACATTTGTTAGCTTCAAAATTATAAAATATGTTCAAATGTCATACCTGTTACAGTTTGGAATAACCAAAACGTTATATCTGGTTTATAATCAGAAGCAAAATGAACTTCTCTTGTAAGACATCCTAAATTCTCATGCGATTGAGTCGAAACATGATAGAAATTTACAATATGACCGACTGTATGTAGAAGTGAAAAAAATAGCGCAGTGCAAGCCACAATTTTATGAAATTGAATATGTGAATCAAGAGGAATATATTGCTGTATCGGGAATTCTTTTAATTTTGTTAAAAGATTTCTACAATGAAAATAATTATATCGCATTTTAATAGAGTATTTCGACTCTAATTGATATTATTTACCTTGACATCGTTAAAAGGAGTAACGAATAACAAAATGATAATGAAGCAGCTGATCCTCTTGTTATCGCAATTCCAACACCCATTATATGCCTTAAATCTGTATGTTCAGCCATAAAAGAGTAATCTAAAAAATTACATAAGTATGTAAGTAAATGTGTAATCTATTACTAATATTAAAATTTTACTTACGTATGAATCTTTCAACAAACAATACAATTGTTATAACATAAAACAGAAATAAATAAAAAATATTTTGTCGATTCTCTTCTAAAAATGTTGTATAGCAATCCCATTTCTCTTGATACCAACGTTTCGGTGAATCCATCATTGGTTCAATATGAAATGATGTCATACGAGCAACATTTGTCGATGTGTCCAAGAAATTTTGTTTAGCACCTTTACAATCTAAACCGATTGCAACAAAATCTCCTTTATATTCTTTCATCATTAATTTGAAATCTTGATATGTCAGATGATTTTTATGTTCTAAACCAACATCTTGGAACATACCATCAATTAATTCAGTTACTTGATCATCACCTAAACTTGTTGTTCTAGCAATTTCAACTAATGATCTCATCATTTCACTTAATTCACCTTTATCGATCACACCATTACGATCATTATCACACATATCAAATATAATACGTAATTTATCTTCAGTTTTACCACGTGAAAATAATACAACAGTTTCAAGGAATTCTTGAAATGAAATTCTACCATCCTGATCTTTATCTACAATATTAAACATTTTTCTTACAAACATATCATCTGGTTTCATTCCTAAAGCAGCAGCAAATTCTGATTTTGATAAACTTGTTCTCATTACGGTCATAACTTCACCATCGGTTGAAGCATCTGATCTTCGACGTCGTTCTCCTGGTTTTAAACCAAATGTTAGCGCATACGCTTCACGGAAGAAATATTCAAGACGTTTTTGACGACGTTCTCTGGTTTCAGCTCTAGCTAACATCATATCACGATTAATTTCAACTAATGACATTTCTTTTTTATGCAATTCCAAGAAATCTTCTAGTTTTTTTACAAATTTTCTTCTAGCACCATATGACTCTAATTCAAGAACTAAATCATGATCTGTTGGATGTCTTAATAGTATATATGGTTTCTTTTTAATATGATTTGCTTGTGATTCTTCGACTGTTACCATATCAACATTTTTCAAATTGAATGTTCTTAATTTTTCACCTTTTCTATCTACTGTGTAAATTGCAGCTTCTGGTCCAAATTTAACAGTAACTAAACGTTTATGATTTGCGTGTAACCATTCTCGTGCCAACATTTTATCAACAGAACCTTTATGATTTGGAGCAGTTCTTAAGGCTTCTTGTTTGATTTTCAATTTTCTTCTTTTACTGTTTTGCAATTTTACAACACAATAACCAGCAGCTGCACACAAAATCGGAATAAATCCTAGGAAAACACAAGCATAAATAAACATAAATTCAGATCCAGAAAAATAATCGTATCCTTGCAAATAGCTGCATGGTTCTAATTTAGTAGCATTTAATTGCATTGGTTGTGGGCAAGGATCTCCTTCGTGCCACATAAAAACATCTTTTTGAATATCACCCGGATTTATGTCCGTACTATTTATAATAATGTCCCATAGTGTAATTTTTTGTATTTCTTCGATTTCCTCCTTGGTAAAGACACCATTTTTTTCATTTTCAAACCAGAAACGATCTGCATCACGAACTCTTGTAAATTGTTCCTTAATTACAGCTGTAAAAAGTTCTCCTGGTTTTCCAAATGATTCAAGCATACCGCCAATATAAACATCAACATTATCCAAACGATTATTGTAAGCAGAGACAAGTTGCCTAAAAATAAAAAAATTAATTATTAAAAAATTTCTAGATTGTATAACTATAACAAATTATTACTTTAGGAGATCAGGTTGTGCAGCAAATAATTCAGGATTTATTTCTTTCCATTCTTTTCGTCTGGGTAAACCAAAAGCTTCTCTTGCTGTATTATAATCTGGTAAACCATTATCACGACCTCGCATAATATTTAAAGCACCTAAATCACGACGAGTAAATTCCATAGGCCCAAATAATTTATCTCGAACATCTGAACAAAGAACTGGATCTTCACGTTCAGAAATTTGTGAAGCCATACCCATTAGCACCTCTTCAACAGATGAAACTTCAAAAAAGTCCTAAAAAATATATACATTGTGTTTATTAAATTATTTTTATATTATTAACCAATTACAAGAAAACAAAAAAAAAGAAAAAACCAAATCTTACATTTGAATCCCACCATGTTGAACATAATCGTACGGCAGGATAACCCATAGGTGTAGTTCTATAATTACATTTTGCATCTCGTCTATAAATACCAGGTGGTATTAAAGTATGACCGAATCTAAATGCAGCTGCTTGAAATATATGTCCTACACCAGGATGAACATCTTGTTTATAACCTTCATATGGTGGAATTTCAGAACCAAGAAAAGCTGGTAAATATTCATATAAAATAACATTTTGTAAGCTTGCAATAACAAAACGTCGTGTTCTTTGAAAAATATCTTCATCACTCCAAGCTGGATGCTTTATTTTAACACGTCTTGCTATTTCATTATGCCATCTTAAAAATAATATTGCAAATGAAAGTACAGCCGGATTTTGATTTGTTCTTGGATCTCCAAGTACTAAAATTAAAATAAGTTTTATTAATTAAATAGAATTTTCTAATTTCATTCTGTCATAACAAAAAAAAAATTTAAATAAAATTATTTAAAAGAATATATTGCATATATTTAGGATCCACTATGGTGAAAATTTTTATATTCAAAGAATTACTCTAAAATTTTGCATACATTTTGGATGAAATCACTGATTTCAAATCTTAATATTTTTTTTTTTATTATTTCATATATTTAAAAGGAAAATTAATTGGCATATTTTAAAATATCGTGGTTTAAATTACATCAATTAAAAAAATCAGAAAATTGTGTTATGTAGGCTCGTAAATGAGCAAATTCTAATTGGACTTTGTGCCAAAAGTAGAAATATTCGCATTTAGAAGAAAAAATATTGATTTATACCTTAGTGTTTAAAATGTAAACACACACATCACAATAAGCATAATTCAGATTTCATTTTAAAATGTGAGTTAAACTTCTTCTTGATTCATTAACAACAAAAAATCTAATTATTTAATAGAGAAGATTGCAAATTTACATTACATTTAAAGTAAATTACTTTAATTCTGTAAGACTTTCTTTGATTAACATGCGGTGATGCCTTATATATTAGCTACAGTTCACATTTCTAAATAGAGAGTTTTCGTTTTCTTAGCTCAGAGGTCGAATCTGATCAGATCTACAGCTATTACTGCATACTTATGCAGTCATTTAACAATTTCTTAAATTTGAAGTCTCAAAATAGTTAAAGAATAGCTCTCTGAAATTTCAAAAAAAAAAATTTCGCGCACGTAGAACGCAATCTGAGAATAATCGTAAAAAAGAGCACGAATTGTAAGCTCTGAATAAGTTGAAGTAAAATAACTAGCACAAACCTATTATTTGACTGACCTGAATTTGCTCTATAATGTACAAAAAGGAAACTTCGTTTATAATGTAAAATAATCACCAAATTTTTTCTAGAATTTTATTACAATTAAATTAGTAACAATATAGGAAATGATAATTTTATTCAAATATTTTCCACATTTTCTATTAAAATAGACTAGACTAGAACGTAAAGCATCTGTTAAATATGTACATACAAACATAGTTAATAATCTTCATTTATAAAAAATTTTTAATAGTATTAGGAATTCCCTTTGTTGTCTAACGAAAAATATTGTAAACAACTCAAAAAGCACTAGATAAACACAAAAATAAAATAGAAAAATCAAAAAAATCAACAAGTAGAACAATATTGGAATACCTACGTCATAATTTAAATAACAAATTTTATTTATTTACAACACACATGTATACATACACTAATTATACATACATACTAGTACATACAATATTTTATTTTATTTACCTTATCTACTCTACTCATTAAAATATAGTGAAAAAGATTTTTCTATTCTAATTTCGAGATTATTTTATTATTAAAAATAAACCGTTAAGCTAAAAAATAAACAAAAATTAAAAAAAAAAAGCTTTTATTTCATCCCGTACACGATACAACACTAATATGTAAATATACGGTAAACTTTGTATGTATTGATCAGCAAAAACAGTACAGTGTGATAGCGGCAATATCGCGATAGTAAAAAATTATTAATAGAAAAGCTTTTTTAAAATTTTGTTTTTTTTTTTCTCTATTCTTTTTTTTTTTTGTAAATATTTTGATTTCCGTTAGTTTCTATAGTAAATTTTGAATTCTATTCTATTATAAAAATGATGAGCATAAAACAAACACACATACATAAATATGTTTGTAAACATTTGTACAAACCAACACTCATATTACATGAATATTTTTAGTTTTTACTTTTTGGTAAATCGTGTATTTCGGGGGAAAAAAATAAAAAAAATAAAAAATAGAAAACATATAGAGAAAAAAGCTTTGGTCATAATTGACTATTTGACCGTTATATGGTTCTATGGTGTAATGGTTAGCACTCTGGACTTTGAATCCAGCGATCCGAGTTCAAATCTCGGTAGAACCTTCAAATAAAGAAAATAAAAACTGTTCTTTATGTTTTTTTTTTGTCTTCTTCTTACTTAATAAAATTTGTATAGACATTATTTTAATATTTACTTACTTATATACATAGTTCTTGTTTACTAATATTATTTAGTTGTTAATTAAAAAAGCTTACTACCGTATTAAACTTTTGATTTGCATGGGTAAGTACAATGTAAATACCGTAGAAATCTATGTATGTATATAGAAATGGTACATAGTTATGTAAAAAAATCAGACAGAATGACAATAATATGCCAGTTGAATATTTAATAAGAATAACGTTATACTGTTATACATGATTATTAATTATTAATATGCGGTGACTGAGAATATTGTAATCATATACTAAGTGTGTAATATTGTGAATGCAGCGATACAATAAATAAATAAGCGTGAATTGATTTAATTTTGTTTACTATAATTATTATTATTATTTATTATTTTTATTATTATTATTATTATTTTTATTATTATTATTATTATTGAATGTAATTTAAAATAGCGGAACTGAGTAAACGTGTTGTTGACATTATTTTATGGTATAATATAAATGTTCTTGTGAATATATGCACAATATCATAATATAAGCATGTATGTACATTGTACGTCGACTATTGAATGAACTTTTTCTTGTTGTCATACATTTTCGTATGTATGTACATATGCATGTATGTATGTATGTTAATGCAAGCAGGAATTATTTAAGAAAAACACATATGTAACAGAAAAGCTATTAATAAACATAAATTTCAATTACTCATATTAATTGAATGCACCAGGGAGTTAGAAATTAGTGTTATAATATGCTGTAACAAATTAAAGGGAAGATAAAAGACTACTTACTGAAGAAAAAGGCATAGAGTATAGAAAAGTCAGGTAGGACTCTTAAAATATTTCTAATTGTGTTAAAAATAATATTAATGTATATAAATTGAGTTACTCAAAAATATCCCTAGAAGAATAGGTGGAAACCTTTCGCATATCTTGTTGATATAATAGGATAACTGAACAATTTGAGATTGACTGCAACCTAATAACTTTATTTCTTCTCAATTTGAATAACTAGCTATAATGTAAGTAAATAGTGCATGATATAAAAATTTTATTTTGGAAAAATCCGATGAGGTTAGCTTGAAAAATTCTATCGTATAACACATACATATATTGAAAATTAAGAATTTTGGGAATTCTAAATGTTGGAATATTTAAAATTACCCTCTCAAAACTTAAAATATCGTTTAAACTTTAAAGTAATGTAAAAAAAAAATACAAATTTGAAAACTTACAAAATAATCTTTCTGGACTTAACATTCTCATAACATGCGGTACTGGATTATTAAATAATGGTACACGCATTGTATTTCTAACTGGCATTCTACCATCTTTATCTGTTAATAAACTACCATTTTGAAATGATCTCATTGCATTTAACCATGCCTCTGATGTACTATATATAAAACTACCATCAATCCATGCTGTCATTTGATTTATTTGTTCTCTTGGTGCATTTGGACTTTTACCAGTATTTTGATCATATGCTGCTCTATGAAATGGTATATAACGATCACCCCGGCATTCTTTATCATACATTTCATCACATTTTTCAATTTCAATACGATGCATTTCAATTGGACAACCAGATTCTGATGCCATTACAATTTCATTAGCAACAACTTGTCCAAAAAATGCTAACATTGCTGTACGATTATATTTTGAACCTAAACCATCAACACCACGCATAAATAAACGACTTAAACGTCTTGTTGATGGCCGATTTAAACCAGCAATTGCATATACTCCATCTGAATAGGCTGGTGGTGCTTTACGAACTAGATGACTATCTAAAAAATAAAAAAAAGAAACGACAATAAATAAGAGTGTAAAAATTTTAAGTTATTTGAAAAAAAAATCTATATGTGAAAGTAGTCAATAAATATTGTGGTAGTTAAATCTTGTCTTGTAAGAAGAATTTTGAAAAATGATAGCTTTAAAAGCATATGACTGTCATTTGTTAAAAAAAGATACTGGCACGATTATCTGATTAATGACGTTCTCGAAAATTACCTTAAACGGCGTCTTTTATACACGAATTTTCTCAGTTTCAAATTTATTTTTGACATTTTGCGGTGTCATTCTTATTCTGTGTTTCACATTTTTGTTCTCACGTAGTTTTTAAGTGATAAGAGCGTTTGAAAAAGTGAGAAATTACTTGTAAAATTCAACTACTTTGAAAAATTTAAAAATTTAAAGAGAAATTTAATTAGGAAATGAATTAATATTGTCTAATTACAACTGAATTCTAATTTACAAATTAGGTAACAGCAAACATTCCTAAACAAATGAATATACCAGATGAAACCGTTAAAATTATTTCAAGTTATGGAAGTTCCATTGTAAATATAATTTAAAAAATTTCGTATCTATTATTTAAAATAAATTACGAAGCTTCTTAACTTGCTTGTTATTTGATTAAGGAAGGTTATTGTGAATTTCACTCGTAGAATTCTACACACGTAGACTTTTGAGTAATTATAAATCTCACTCGTAAATATTATGAATCCGCAATGACAACATTATTTTTCGGAATGTCAAAATCGCTATTTTATTACAGCTGTCAACTAGTGTCAACATTTAAATTTTTCAAATTTCATAGTAGATATTTAAAAAAAAATAATACATATTTCAAAAACAATAGATAATCAAAAAAAAAGTTTAATTAAATTGAGTTCGTTTTCCTTCAAGAAAACCTTCAAGAAAAGCCCTTTAAAGAAATTTTGATTTGAATACTTGCATTTTCCTATTTTACATAAAAAAAAATTAACAAATAAGCAAAAACTTAAAAAAACTAACCGACCACTCTTGATTACTGGCTTTCTATACGTTTGAAAATTTCATTGGTAGAATTTTGACATTTGGTTTTCATTACGAGTACGATTCATAATTATTCTATTACGAATTTCGGAATACAATTGTACTACTTTTAAATTCATAATATGAAATTCGTAATATTTCCGAATTTGAGTGCTACAAGTGTAATTTACAATAAATGTGATTGTGTTTTTATTGTAGCACATATCTGTAATAATGCGAAAACGACACGCACTAGTTTCTTTTAATAACTTACTTATATAGGATATGCTTATTGCTTATAGGCGATAAATAACTAGCTTACATAATTATTAACATTTTAACTACTAATCTCTTCTTTATTTTATTCACCAAAAAAAAATTAAATTACTTATTAATTACCAACATAAGTTACACCTACAAAGTAGGTATACCTTAAAATACACCTACTAGTTCACTTATATTATTTTTATCTATTAAAAGTAATTAAATTGAAATTTATTTGAAAATCATATTTTGTTTTTTCTGATTGTAGTAATTTACTACAATACTAGTCTTAATGTTGAATATCATACTAAAGACGTCAATATATTTAAGTATACATATGTATAAATGTAAAACTTACCAACTGATCCCCAATCGGGATGTGCCAGATTATTATACCATCCATCATATCTTTGTTTTTCTATATGACTTAAGATTTTTTCTGAAAAAAAAAGAAGATTTAAAGATATAAAATTATTTATTTAGTAATTTATTAAAATATACGCGTACATACATATATACGTATATATATATATATATATATGTGAATTTAGATTTAAAATATTTAAAATATAATTTTACATTTTATACGCGAAAAAAAATTACTAAACGTAAACAAAAAATTTTTTTCAAGTGAATTAATTAAAATAAAAATGTTGAAAAACATAATAAGAATTTTTTCTCTCATCAGTCGTTTTTCATACGGCACCATACCGCAAACCATTAAACACCTTAAGTTAAAATATGCGGTTTATGAGAGTAGAATCGAGAATAATAATGAAAAAACCAACAATATTTTTTTTTTAAACCTAAATTTTAAGCCATTTTCAAGGCTATAACATTTTTTGTAACACAGGCAATAAAATTTTTGATGTGCACAGCTCATGATCGACTCTAATCATTTGAATCTCCAAGATGATAGTTAATTTTTCTTATAACTCTTTCACAATATGAGTCTTCAAACGAATACATCTGAGGTATAAGAACTCAAGAAAATTTATTATTATTGCGAAAGATATAGGGTAAAAATATGCAAAAGAGGCAATATTTTTTGCCGTATGCAAAAGAGGCCCTTTGAATGATGGTCTAATTACTAACGCCCAATAATAAAATCGGCTGAGTGTAAAATTCTGCGTTAATTTATCTGTCTGATGGAACTATTGAACATAAAACAAATATCACCAAAGCCTTACAAACTGTTGCTTTTCTGTCGGAATTAAGACTGGAAATGAAATTTGATCAATTTGAACAATGGGTTCGGGTAGCTGTTACAGTTTTTATGTTCAGATTGTCAAGGTTTAATTCAGCTGTTTAAGATTGACTCAAACATTTTTACTTGTACATTTTTAAATCTGTTCAACAAATATTAATATAAAGCAGACGAACAGAATCAAAATCTCGCCAAAATCGTTTCCTTATATTTGATATGCGAAACTTGGTACCACCACAATACCTTTCTTATTGTACGCAATGTGGTAAGTAAAAATATATTCGTAGTTATGGTTAGGTTTATTGTAAATTATGTAAAGAACAGAAGATGAGTATAGCATAAAATCACATTAAAAATTATTACATCAAATAATATTTAAAAAAAACATATTAAATAATTTTTATCTTTAGGAACTTTACAGATGCAATTTGTCGTTTTTGTTTTGATTTTTCCGTTACAGTGTCAAACACATCTTAATTAACTCACAAAACTAACCACAAAACAAAATATTTTCTATATAACAAGAATTTATTTTTGTTCATTACTAAGTTTTTTTTTTGCGTTAGGTCAGTACAACCAAAGAATTGTGGTATAAGATGTTGAAAAACAAAAAGCACAAATCTTCTTCGTAATGATTAACAACTAAAACCGCAAACTAGCATAAAAAAATGTAAAAACTGACTTACAATTAATATTCTTTTTCATAACCATTCACATCCGGTTGAACCTAGATGAAAGGAATTCGAAGTGACAGATACATAATTATAATAATTGTTCTACATTCGATGTAAGGAATTCAGGCCAATTTTAATAATTTATATACCCATTTTTTTAACCTATTCGAACAATATATTTTGTTAATGAAGAGAATTATGAATTGTTAATGATGCGAACCTGTGTGCAAAAATTCAAATTGCAGTTCATTTAGCGCGAACACATATTTAACAAGGTCACATTTAACTTTGATTCTTTAGCAATCTGGGAGTTATTATATCAACTGTTATTATTTTCTATTTTGCATATATAATTTCTTAACACCCTGTACATTAATCAATCATTTATAAATATCCACATATAGTTTCTGTCACGTTATCACTATTGAATAATTTTTCATCAATAAAAATTTTTCAACAATCAACAACAAAAAAATAGTTAAAACACCTTATAAGCTAATAAAAGCCAACCCAAATAACAGCTTTAATGTTGATAGCAGCTAGTGATATTTTTAAGTGTTCTAGTTAATCTTAGCTGAGAGTCAAATTCTTAAAAGTTCTTATGGAATTTCAAAATTTGTTTTTATTCCGGTGCTTTTATTTTAAATTTTTTGTGTGTGTTTGTTTTTTTTTTTTTTAAATTTTAATTAATCCGAAGAACTAGAATTAAAATGAAACAATGAAAATTAATGAAAAAAAAAAATCAAACCATAAATCAATGGAAATATTTTTCAAAGATATTTAGTTTGTGTGTTTAGTTCGAGTGTTCGAAAATTCGAGTAGAACATCGAATTATTTGATTAATTTGTCGCTCTCTTATATGTATAGTTTTCTTACACTACACTATTATGTAACTGAACTGAATATTTAAGATTTTCTTAAAAAAACGAAATTTTATGAGGGAGGAATTTCCATTTTTGCATTCAAAATTCCCTCAAATATTCAATTTTCATACAAAATTAATATTTACCCACTATACCAGCAAAACACTGCCTAAATAATTAAGTGTAATACAAACATTTTTCTATAATTTTATATTGTACATTTAAACTGCACTAAATTCAAGATAAAAATTATATAAAAATATTTAGAGCGCTCCATTAATAAGCATTTATCTATTTGAATTTATAAGACACAAAACATACAACAATTTATGTATTGACAACTTCTGACTACATACACTCCTGCCTATATGTAGAGGGTAAAGTTCCCTATATTATGACTGAGAGAAATAGATTTAGATTTGTAATTTCATTTATTTCCGTAAGTTTTAACAAAGGATTTAAAAATTCTATGTAATGTTTTGTGAAATCACAAAAAATTCATAAAATCAGAAATAAAATAAAGAATAAAAAATTAAAAACATCACAATATATAAAGAGTCAAACGCATTACTGAATGACATTAGTTAAAGACACAATTTGTGAGTAATCAAATCCAAATAACCAAGATTTAGAATTACGAAAAAAAGAAGTAAAACATCTGTTAGATCTAATAAAATTAGTTGAACTATTGAAAACTCTAGGCTCAATAATAATATAAAAATAACAATAATGTGCCGTGAGAGCCCTTTGTATAATAACACAATTTAAGTTATTCTCTCTAAGATTATAGTTACGCACATTTATTCCGGCAGATGACGATTTTAACATTTCCATATGAAAAATAAGAGAGTATCATTAATATTTGCATTCATAGGTTAGTTTGTCTTACCAAAATTTTCATTGCAAAACCTAGCGTTCGATTTACAAACTCTTCGAAATCACCACAAAAAAAAAAAAAATCACATATTACACGTTTTCTCACAAAATTTATTTCGAAATTTTATAATTTTCTTAAATAAATATTTTAATAAAAAAATGTGAGAATGAGCAATACACACCCTAATTAATATTTTCTTTTGGAACATGTTAAAAAATTCATTTCAAATATGTCAAATTTTTGGAAAACAAACATATGTTTTTTGTTTTAGGTTAAAACCCAATTAAAATAGCAGTCACTTTACTACATGCAACATATTATGCACTTTTATGTAATCTAAATTACTAATTAATAAATTAATTATTAAAATATATAAAAATAAATTAAAATTTTCAATTATGGTTTTCATATTGTATTAATTATGTTTGTTAAATAATAGGAATATCAATTATTATTGTTATACTAAATTAGTATACACAAGTATAATATAACAATATACTCTTTATACTTGCATTTATAATAATTATTATTGAGAAACGAAAATTTTTTTCTTATTTATTGAAGTTCATTCTAATTATATTTAATCAATTTAATTTGTATTTTCTGTATATAATTTAAATTTTTTGAAAGGATTTAATAATAATATGTGTTTTTTTTTTATGTATAAGTAATCGAAATTAAATCTATAAAATCCCATATATGTTCATTTTATTTAATTAAGAACAAATTTGTAAAAAATAATTAATAGTAAACATTATAAAAAATATTTTATTTTTTTTTTTTATATTCTTGCTTAATGATCGCAACTATATTGGATAAAATATAAAAATTAGAACACAATAAATAAGTACTCGTATATATATGAAATACAAAATTTTTATCCATTTTAGTTAAAAACTAATTGGAATTGGGATTTTTATTTTAAAATAATAATTAGATTAAAGTTACATTTTGTTTCCAAAATGGTGTAAAATTTCAACAACACTGCCAAAATAGCGCAGATTTTTCATAATAATTTTTGTAGTATGAAATGTAGTGATATTAATTGCAGTGATATTGAACCATTGTGTCAAGTTCAATTATTTGGAATTTCAAAAATTAAATGTTTAACATGTAAAAAATTTTTTTTTTATAATATTATGGTAAAATTTAGCATGTAAACGCGTACTCAAACCTTGTATATATATTAATGAAGGAAAATAAATTCGAATTTCATTTATATACTAATATTTATATCGTAAAAATAAATTAACCGGATGTTGGTATTTTCCAATGAAATTTTGAATGACTTAAAATTATTTACTAAAATAAAAAGAATAGAACATTGTGTTATATGTCACATATTTAGTCACCTTCCAAATTAGAGTTTCTCTCTATTTCTTAGTAAAATGCTCTTTCTTGAATTGTATAGATTTTTCATTTTATCATAGTATCGAAATACTCGTAACTAAATCATGAATCATTTAAATTTTTTTTTTTTTTTAAATATGATTTGAAAATCTAAAAAACTAAGAAGTTAAACTTGCATATTTTGGCATAAAATTGAGATACTTAATATAAAAAGCATTCTTCTGACTTAGATATTTATATGTTCCCTTTTATGTACATGTCTCCTTGAATAAATTTCGTATTGTATATACAGTAATGAATGGCCCCAATTAAACCTATTTTTAATTTTAAAATTGGCTTCATATGAATCGCTTTTCTGTATTTATTTGAATTTATATAGCCCTAATTAAAATTCTTGGGTTTATTTAGGCAATCACTTAAAATTAGACAAAAATGCTCTTTTGGATGCCTTATGATTTATATCATTTTATTCCTATACACAGTTAGATGATTTGATTGTCATATTACGTATGGTGAATTTTTATGTAAAGTAAAAATTTTTCTATTCTCAAAAGTGAATTCAAGCCGAAATATATGAAATGTTTTAACAATATGACATTATTTGTGACTATAAGTATGTTAGAATAAGACGACTGCTATTTCAATATCACTCGAAATGACATTTGGATTGGAGAACAGCCGCCTAAGTCTGTATTATTTGCTTTTATTTTGCTTTCTTTTATTGAGATTTGCAACACTATTTTATGAAAATGTTATTTCTGTGCCTGTAGATCAAAAATATTTAAAATGTAATTTATACATAAATTTATTTTAATAGACTCTAGCTCCTGGTCCATGAATTATCAATTAACGTTTGTTGTAAATTATTAGCTACTGTGATATAGTCATTTAAATTTTCATGCTCCTTGGGTTTTTTGGAAGGGGGAAATTTATTGTGTACAAGTAATACACAAGTACTTATCGAATAGTTCAAAAATTTTTGTTTTTTTCTAATATTTAACAGACGCTTAGAATTGATTTTATTAATCATTATAGAGTAAACTCACTAACAACAAAAATAAAATTTTTTAATTTACACAAATTATTTTTTTTTTTTTTTAAATTACTTGATTGACTTCTGTTTTAAATAAAAAATTATTAAAAATTCAACAATTTTAATTTATGACGTGTTAAATATTTCTCGTTTCGAGTATAACATGCCCGATTATCAAATTATGATAAGGTTTTAACTTTCATTAACAATCGTAAAACTTAAATAATTCTATAAATACTTAATTTATTACTATAATTAACAACTACTTATACAAAATAATTATTTTATATATATACAAAAATATTTTACCTATAATTATGCGCACATAATCAAATTTAAATCCGCTGGTTCGACTTTTTATTTAAAAAAAAAATTAATACATAAAAACTGTTTTCTCCTTTTTATTTTCTTGTTTTAAATTTAATTTCATACACCCTCACATTTTCTATCTCCTATATTCTATTCTCAATCATGTTATACAAATTTTTAGCTTTATAGAATATTCAATCATATGATTTAAATAAATTTCTCATAACAAATTTAAATACCTATACAATATAACATAACTATTATACGGATATATACGGATTGCAAGACGAAAAAAAAAAAATTTACACATAAAACAAATGACACCGAACAAGCATTCAAAAATTAAAAGATTTTATTAATTAAAATTCTTTAATAATAAAAAAAAAATGAAAATTTAATTTTTATTCTTAATCATCAAATTAACTATTCTAATAAGAATAGACAGACAGGAATGATATACAAATAAACTTGTATATATAATTTTATGATAACAACAAATTATTCGTATAACAAAATCTATATTTATATCACACCTGTAGAATAAGACTGTCACATGTTAAAAATATTAACCAAAATTTTTACGATATTACTTAACCAAAATTTTTACGATATTAAAATACATGCCAATACATTTTTAATAAATTACAATTCTTGTAATAACATTTTTAAAAAATTACGATTTTGCTCCAATTGCCCTATTTGCAACCCTTTTGGCAATTCAACTTCCTAAAAATCTCAGTAGTTGAAAAACAATATTTGTAATATGATCGTTCTATAGGAAAATAAACTGCCTGCCTTTCTATATATTAAAATTTTACATTATTGCGCATAGAAAAGGGGAAACAGTTATATTTTAAAATGTATAATAATAATGGGATCTTATACGACAACGCCGAAATGAATCTAAACTTCTCAAAAAATTTGAATCACTTGCAATGTCTTAAAGGATCTTAATTTTTTTTTTTTTTACTTTTGCTCAATTTGAATTAGAGTGTTCAATTAAAGCGATATCGTAAAATTTACAAATATTATCGTAAAATGTACCCAAACAACTCAACAAAAAACAGATGAAAATGCATGATTTTTGGGTTACGACTCATCATTTGTGTTTTTAATTCAATTTTACGATATTAAGTATTGCGTCAGTGTTATTCTAATACAATTCATATATTATAATCTAGTTATTTTACTAACCATTTAAAATTTAATAATTAAAAAATTTTAACATTCATAATGACATTTAAATATTTTAAATATTTCTACATAATAATAAAACTTATTGTGAACAACTTAAATATTTACTCATTGTGAATAATAATTAAAAGATAAAAACAATAAAATTTATATATCTATTTTATCGTTTTTTAATTATTTATGTATGTATTAATATATAAAATCAAAATTTAAATTTGTTATATATTATATTTTGTTTTTAAAAAATTATTATGTCACCTGGAATAGGTTTGTAATGCTTTATTATTTTTGAACAAATTAAGTACAAACTATATAATATCTTCACGTACATTAGAAATATTAGTATAAACTCCAGTCCCTGAAATTTAAAGAATATTATGTGAATGTACAGGCATGACCCATATATTTGTGGGCCTTTATGTTATTTTTTGTGCATTCTTAACATAAAAGCCAGCAAAACCAATTCATGGGAAACAATTACAAAAGAATGGCTTAAGGTTGAAAAAATGCCAGTCGAATTTTCGTGGAGATGATTATAGCAAAAGTGACACCATGCCAGCAATAGACCTTCAACGTTTTTGTCAAAATATTTAAATTTCTTTTAATTACCAAATTTTGAATATATTCAAATCAAATTATTTATTACAACTGGTTCCATTTAGAATGATTTCACTGTCTTTGCAATTACTTTAATTTTAAATATTTATTTTAAATTTTTTTTTTTATTTGCTCATAATTTTTATATTAATCGTGCTTAAGAAATAACACAAACCAAATTGATATTACAAACAATATAGTGAGTTCAAAGAACTCTGAATTTTATTTATTTATTTTAACAAGTTTAAAAATTAATTTTATAAATAAAAAATCTGTAATGTGTGTAAAAATGAAAATTACTTTTAACAACTCAACACTATAATCTCGCCTTTATACCCAAATTTAGGGAACAAAAGCAAAATTTAATAAATTTTTATTGGAATTATTTAAAATTCTATAAATTAATTCCAATATTTTTAATAAGAATTAAATTTATTACCATCAACATTTACATACATACATACATAATGATTTCAACATACATAAATGGGCATTTCTATATACAAAAGAATAATTGAATGATGATTTATAAAAATTAAAACAATTAATTTTTATAAAATTAAATATTACATCCGATTTAGTTTAAATTTGTTATTCCCTCTTTATTGTTACGGCAAAATCCGACTTTAATAAAAAAAATTTTAGAACAAAAGATTCTAAAACAATAAAAACAAAATCTTTTATGTTTTTAAATTTATTTTGTCAAATAAAACGCGGGCGGTCTACCAATTTTTCTAAAATAAATCGTTGATTCCTGCTGTTAATTTTGTTTTCATAACCAAAATAGCAATTTACAATAATTTAAGCATGAAAACAAAAAATAAGACAGCAAAAATATTAAAAATCATTATTTTTTATAAATTTTTGACACATTCAAAAAACAACAACAATAAAATGAAAAATACGATTCGATTAATTGTGCTAAAAAAAAAAAAAAATTCGTCAAACAAATTCGCCCCCGCAATTGTTGTTATTATTGTTGTTTCTTTTCAGTTAAATCAAATCATCCGTGTAATAATCATAAAAATTAAATGGAAAATATTATAAAAAAATTAAATAACAAAAAATTATTATTCTAATCTGACAGCTTTAGAATTATGTGTTGAATTGTTTAGCGAACGTGTCAACCATAAGTCATTCTCTCTGTTCCTCTCTCTGTCGTTCTGCTCATGATGGATGAGTGATTTTTCTGAATATTGTGTTAAGATTTCTGAATAATAATATTTAAGTGTTAATTGAAATTTTGTTTTTTAAATAATAGAAGAAAATTTTTATATGAGTTTTATTTTTTTGATTTTAGTAATTGTTATACAAAATGTGACTAAATTTTTATACTTAATACAAAAATTATTATTTAAATGGTATCATAAATTTTTGTTAAAGTTTAGAATTTAATTTGCATAATGTTAGAATGTGATGGCAAAAAATTCAGTCGGCTTTCAGTCAGATATTACGGCTTTTATTTAAAAGAATTAAACAATTTTCAAGTACATATTAAAATTTAATATAACAGTTTAATATAACAGTTAATATATTTCAGAGTATTTTAGTTGAAGAAGTTTTCAAATGCATTCTTACACATTCTAATAATTAATTTTTGAAAGCATGAATTCATTAAGTATATACAATATACATGCGCATAATTACTAATTTATAGCGGGTTTTGTATATAAGATTTATAGCAAATTTTTATAATTCAATTGGTTTTGAATATTATAAAATCGATTGTTAAAATCGATAAAATTTGAATAATCGATTGTTATTTTATAACGTTAAATTTTGAACTCCTTTGGTAATTTTAAATTTATTTTGAAAATATTTTTCGAAATCTTTGTATTTTAATATTTTAACAGTTCATAATGAAGCTATAATCAATATTTGAATTAAGTAATATAATAAACTACGGAAAGAGAGAAATTCGGCTAGTGTACCATTCCGGGGGCCGCGACAACATAACCTAACCTAATATAATATTGAAAGACAAATAAAATCTAAATATTCTGTAAGCAGTTTATAAAATATAATTTAAAAAGTTGGAGAGGCAGGGCCTTTTTAACCTTATACAGACAATCATATGCCAGTAAATTTTAAATAAATGCAAACATTGTTTAAAATTTCATACCCGTTTTCAAAAATACTTTAAATTTAACAAAGATCCTATAGTATGAACGTCAAACCTCTTATACGAGTATTTTTCCTTAAATTTTCTAATTTAATTTTTATTATTATTATTTTTATTTTTATAATTTTATTATAAATATAGCTATTATGAAAAAATGTTATTTTAAAACTTTTTAAAATTTACTAAATTTGTTTTGGAAAAAGAAAAAAAAAAAGTAATAAATGATCAATAAAGCGGATATGAATTCAATGTTCGTGCATATCTTTTAGAAAGTCATAATAATGTCATAAAGTGTTCTTAACCTTTTCTGTTATACTTAATGTTCTTTTAAGATAAGTGATTGTTATATAGCAAGCAGGATCAAAACATACATAATTTAATAAGTATCATTATTTATTGACCTATTGAAGAGAAGTAGAGCACTAGGAAAGATACCATAGGATTGTTATTATGCTTCACATTTGACACTACGAACTGTGTTACGACATTTTCATATACAGCTTCAAGCCATTTGTATAGATTTTGTCATGTTGAGGACGAGACAACTATATAGAGACAGACTCTTCTATTGTTTCGCATCATTCCAAAAGCGGCAGAGTTTATACGTATCTAATTTGATATTCTGATTATGTCTAACATATCTGTTTACATAAAAATTTAATGTTCTATAAATTTTTGTGAAAATTATGAAATTGCAGACATTTTTAAGCTTTTGAGGATTTTCTTGAGAATATTTTTCCGTCGAACATCGTTTCAGCATCTTGGCATATTATTAAATGCTATTTCTCTACTAAATCTACTTGTATTACTATTACCGCTTGCTCATAGTACAAAACTAGCTCATAATATGAGAACTTAAAACTAGTTAATTATTCCATTTGATTTTCTTTTACATAAAAAACAAGTTACACTTTAATCTTACAAATATTTTGGGAGTTACCAATCACACCTTACTAATCAGAATTTTTAATTCATTTGCGACATTAAACTTATGGGGCATTTTAATTTTCAATAAATAGAAAAAAAATTCTCTACTGAATTCATTTTTATAAACTTATCATGTACCTTGTTGTCTTTTTGGACCGGATCCAATTTTGGAAAGAAAGTGTCAATATAATAACACCATTTTAAAAAATTAACAATAATTTTTTTTTTTTCAAATTTATTTTTAAATTTTTTTCCTTATATTAAGATAAAATCTTGCTTTTAAACTAATGTAATTAAATCTAAACGTTTAATTATTCAATTTTTTGTTTTTTGGTTAATTAAAACATCAACTAAAATTAAACTAATATTTTTGACAAGAAATCACAAACTAAATATTTTTGAATGACTAAATGGTTGTGTCCATATTGTGAATAATTATATACTGTTAAATATGTATTTTGTATATATGTTAGTAAAATAAATGTATTTAACAAGTAGCATGTAGTATGTAAAACCTTATATGATTAAATTGACAAGCTCTTAAAAAAAAAATTCAAAATCAAAGTTTAAGCAGAAATTTTTATAGTGCAAAACTGATTGATGTTATAAATTTGTGAATATGTGTGTATGTAGGCATGTCAGTATAAGAGAATGAAAGATATTATACATATATATTGTATACGTGCATAAGATCGCATATGATTTCATATTTGCAATCATTGTATGACTGTATTATGCTTACATAATTATTTTATACAGGGTGATCCAATAATTTTCTATTGAAATAATTATTTTCAATAAATTAATAACAACGAAATATTAAGTTCGACAACAAACCCTTTTTTTTTCATGGATTTTTAAGAAATGTGTTCTAGTATGGAAAAAACTGGTTAATGAGAACCAAAAAATTGAAATTATTCTTTTTTTTCTTTTGTTTTTTAGGAAGTCTACAAAATCTCATCGCTTTTTTTTGAATATTTTTATTATGGTCTGAATTATTTTCTTCATAAAAATTTTAACAATGTGTACATTCCAACTATGTATATGAGGCTCTAAATTGAATTTGCGTTTGCAGTTTTAACAAAAATCTGCGATGGCAGCACGTTTTTATAGTTTGCTGTAAAAATCATTCCATTTTTGGTGGTAGAACTGAAAAAAATCTTCATATTTACTGAATCAGACAAAAATTGGAGTGACTGCAAGTGTTACAACTATGTGAGTTATTTTAAAAGTAAATATTAACAAGACACCTATAGAAGATAAGTATATAATGGGAGATTTAGATTTAATTAATGTCAAAAACGTTTAGTCAAATTTTAATACATTGGTTTTAATTTTCAAGCTTAAGAAGGGTAAATAGCCGAGAGTTATGTGATAAGAAATATTAAATATGTTGCTGAGTATTACCTATATTACTGTAGAAATAATTGGGGACTTCCTGGCAGCAACCATTATATAAAAGGATTACAAGATAAAAATCAAAGTTTAAAAGATTCGTGTAGATTTTCAACAAGTTGCCCAAGAATAAAATAAAAAAATTAAAAATGATTGAATGCCTTCAAAAGTTTGGCGTCAAATCAACTAGCAAAGAAGATAATGAATTAAGTAGTAAGAAAGCTTACTAAGAAAACTTCAATATTATTAAAATTTGAATATACTTAATTATCAAAAATAATTTTAATATCAATTATAGTTTATATATACATATAATTACATTTATAGCTCATACTTAATAATTTTAAGGGTTATTGAATGTTATCGCACAATTAAGAATCAAGAAAACCTATGCTCTTTAATATATAGTGAGCTAACCTTTTATTTCAAGCTTTTCTTTAATTTTTATGAAGTCAATTAAATAAATCATGCTAAACTGTTTTAAAACATTCATCCAAAATATAACCATCAATTTTGAATGTTTAATATATGAAATTCAAAGTTCAAGACTTTAATAACCCTGTATATTTAGAAACACGCGTACAACATGTTTTATGATAATTTAAATTTAAATTTTTAAAAAAAAAAGTTCATAATCCCATAAATGTTATTTTAGCAAAAAAAAAAAAAAAAATTGAAATTCTCCTGACATAAAACAAACATCTATAGTGACTAAATTTTAGTCATTTATGTAAGTATTTTTTTTTTTTTTTGCTCGTCTTATACACTCCTATAATCTGTAAATGGCTAAGTTTGACATTTTTTATAGACAGATTTTTTAGTTTTTTTTTTCTTTCGGCTTGATTTACTATTTTTGTTCTTTTTGATAAAGATCACATTACTAATTTTGTTTCTTAAATAAAGTTTTTTTTTAAATTGACAATATCTCATAAGTCTTATACTAAATATTTAGTTTTTAATGACGACACTTACTATATTTAATATCAAAGTTTAATTTGATTCAAAAGTAAAATGCTGTTTATAGTTTCGTCATATTTTCAATTTAATTTTTTTTTTTGTAACTAAACGCGTATTTAGAATATTTTAATAAAATATCTAAAACTTTAATGTTATATTTGAACAATTTTTGATTTTGTTTTAAAAATGTTGTGTATTAAAAGCGAAAAAAATGGCAATTTAAACTATTTAAAGAGTTTAAATAGTTTCACTTACATCAAGTTAATTATGATCGTATCATAACTATTTAATTTATATATACTCGTATATATAATTAAATTTAGTATATGTTTTAAAATCTATATTATGTAACTACTTATATATAGAGGTATTAAATTTCATTACTACAATGGTCATATTACCAAATTTAGTTGAAGCAACAAAACAGTACGGGCTAATACCAGTATAAATTGAAAATTTTTTTTATTAATTTATTAAAAAGTTCTTATGGCATTTACAGAATAAAGAATTGGTTTTTTTAATTCATAAATTAAAATTTAATTTTAAATGTGCTTGGTACCTAAGCTTGGTACCTTGGTACCCAAAATCAATAAATTTTAATTTAAAAATAATTAAAATAATTGAACACTTTTATTTTATTAAAATTTTATTTTAGCTTTATATGTAAAACAAAAAAAAAATTGAATAATACGAGTTAGAATTGCTCCATGTTTTATGTTTCTATACTATAAACGTACTGTAAATGGCCTCCCATAGTGTTTCTGATGACTTGGTATATAAATTTCATAACATTTCGCCTGCAACCTATTCATAATCTAATGCTTATATTTTATAAATATTAATGATTTACGTGCTTTAAATTCAAATGATTTTCCACATTTAGGGAATGTAATTGTGGCTAAATTTGTCGACGATACAGCAATATTGACGGTAGGATCTAATATAAAAAAATCGACAAAAAAGAATACGAACAATATAAGTAAATGGAAAAATAAATGAAGAATAAAGCTAAATGAAATAAACAAAAATTTAGTAAACCCCTCCGAATTGAATTTGAATGGTGTTAGAGCATAGATTCAAAACACTATGAAATACCTAGTTATGACTTTGGATTTCAAACTCAAATGGAAAGAAAATGTAAAGAAGAAAAGGATAGAATTAGAAAAATCTATTAGAAAATTATAGAAAAAACTATTACCTCCTAGCACATAGGTCTAGATTGACAAGATACAACAAAGCGTTGATATTATAATCAAATGATAAAGCCTATATGGCTTGCAGCTATGGGGCTGTGACAACCAAACACACATCAAACAAATACAAACTTTCCAGAACAAGGTCCTTCGTAATATGATGAATACTCCCTGTTATGTACGCAATTGTGACATTTATAGATATCTGGGTCTCAACTAAAGTAAGTGGGGAAATAAGGAACTATGCCATGAAGCACCGGACACTATATAAATGTTGAGGTATGTCGTTGAGATTGAGTTAAGGGTTTGACATGACAGTTTTAATTAGCACATTTTAATGATTGCTATTTCTAATGAAAACACCATATGACAATATTTGTCAAGTTTTTAAAAAAAATTTCGGACTATAGTCTTCACAATGATAGGTTTTTTTGAATTATTTTTATCATGTCAAAAATGAACGTAACACATTAATAAAGTTCGGGACAATCGAATTAGTACGTAATATACAAAATATAGAAATTTTGATCAAAATTTCATTTAAGAATAAACCAAACAGCGGCTATATCATATAGTCATAGTGATGGTACATAATTGTCATCATTTCCATTAAGGAATACTCTTACTTTTATTAAATTTTAGCTAAATAAGGTAATCATTGGAGAAATTCTTCTACAAACATAATTTCAAATATGGTACCTATATGTATTGGAACAATATGTTAAAGACTTATTGGGAATTTTAATTATTTTACTCTTATTATTATATACATTATTGAACCATTAATAATCGATTATTATTTAAAAAAATTTTAATAAATTAAATAAATTTAATAAAGGTACACAACATGATAATTGTACTTAAAGATTATAAAGCATTGTAAGCAACTATAAAGGTACATAACATTAAAACCAGACAATGTGACCCCACATCATATATGCTTAAGACGAAAAAAAAAAATATTCTTAATAAATTAAAGTGTTGACAATTAACTAATTTTTAAATAGGATTAATGAGTTTTCAATTTTAAATTCTACATGAAAAAAAATAAAAAAAAAAAATTGAATAATTGAAAAAATTTTCATGTCATGTTTTGGATAAAATCTAAATTTTTTTCCCTACTGTATCAATTTTTTTTTGCTCTCTATAAATTTGGAAACTAAAGGAATTTAGAAGTTTATAAAAAACAAGCATATACAACATAAGTTTGTGTATATTTGTAAGGTATTCCGGATGAGCATCCTGAATAATAAAGTGTTAAAAAATTTTTAAAGAATTTTTTTTTAAAATTAGAAATTATAAAAATTCTTCAAACACTCAGGGGTAATGTAAATTTTTTGAATAAAATATGGAAAAATTTTTGAATTATTTCTTCAATCAAGATTTTATTAAGTAGAATTCAGTAACTTTTAAGATGCAAGGTCACCTATTAAAAAATATAAGGTTCAGGTAAAAGTTCAAAGTTATAGTATGTTAAGAGTTTAATTTAAGATCTAAATAATCATTTTTAATATAAAATGTTCAAAATCACAAAAATAACACGTAAATTGTTTCTTTTAAACATTTGAACAATAGAAACGCCAAATTTTATGCAATTTTTATTCTTTTTGAAAACGTTTCTTTAGAATTTCTAAATATCATTTTTGATGATTTTATTCCATAAAAATTAGTCATTCTACTCAATCGAATTATTAAACTGAAACGGAACTGAAAACGGAAGATGAGAATAGATTAAAAAATTTCAAGATGTCATAAAATATTTCTTTTAAATTAAAAACTATCCAATACATTTTCTTTGTTTCGAAGAAATCGGAAGAATTTTGAAAAAAAAAAAAACAAAAGATGACTCTTCAAAAAATTCTTTACCCACCGTCAGAAATTTAATTAAAAAATTTGAATTGTGAGAAATGTAAACCTAAAGATCATTAAACTAAATTTCATCTTACATTCACTAGAATTGAAAAAAAGAACTATAGCTATAATTTATATTGAAAAATTTTAACAATTTCTGAAAAATATCCTATTATTTATTGTAATTAATATCATAATATTAGTAAAAAAATTTCAAATTATACCCTGTGAAATCCGATTAGTCACACATTTTACTATCTTATATGACATAATGGAACATTATTATGCTTTCATATCTATTTTTATACTTGTATGCATATAGAATGTACAATAAATTTTATTATTATATTGTCCATCCAAATTTTAATTTTGACCTTAAAGAAATCTATATGTAGATATACTTGTGCACTATGCTATACAGGTATTTTTACATATATACACATATGAGCACATTAGATAATTTACTTCATTCCATATGGCAAAAAGTTTTAAGTTAATTTATTACGGCATAGTTACGAATAAATAGTAGTATTACAGAATATTTTGTGGTTTTGCAATAATTAAGTTGATTCAACAGACGATTTTGTGATCGATTGCAAATTAAAATTTTTTGGTAATATTTGAAAAATCAAAGTTTCCAATCAAAAATATTTTCAAGTTTTCTAATATTCTCGATCTTATAACCACTTTCTTCATTTTCCTATTGCTATTGATTTGCTATTGAACAAATCTTCATGTTTGAAAGTGATTGTTTAGTGACATGTCATTCTTTTTCATATGAGACATAACTGCCACACAAAAAGAGAGCACAAGTGAATGAGAATCGTCAAATAAATAAATTTTGTAATCATATACAAGTGATTGGAATTTACTGTTGAATGAATTTTAACTTTTTTTTTTTAAATTCAATTGAAAAATTTATTCATTCATCTCCATGTACACTAAAAATATTTCATATGAGAAATTCAATGAATCAAACAGTAAAGAGAAAAGAACGAAAAATAAAGTAAAATTGGAAAATTATATAATTATTTTTTTTTTTAATGTCACCACGTAATTTAATGCGTACCTACATAATATGCAGCTATGTGAGCACATATAGACGTTCATGTCTGTGGCGCGCTTATTTTATGCTTTGATACGGCTATTTGCTACCTGTATTCATAATGGCTTGTCCATTTTGCTACTCATTTTTTTTTTTTACTTATTCAATTCAAAATTTTAAAATTATCTTCACATATGTAATAAGTTTGTATAATGAAACAATAAGTGATTATTGCAAGAAGTATAATCGCATACTTATACGTACAAACATTAGTTGAAAAGTTAAATTATGTAGGTCTTTGTGCATTGGTGGTTTCATATACTCGCATAATGTATTCCCATTCACAATTTAATAATATATTTAAGTATTTGCGCGCATTATTTATTTTTTATATATCGCACCCCTAAAACAAGATTATTTTTGCAGATTTTTCCAAATTTGTTGCAGTTTAAAAACCGATTTCCGAATACTTCACAGAATAATTTCCAATTAACAGAAAATAAGTAATAGAGACCGACCGAGAGACAAACGGACAGACAGTGGAGAGAGGATGTGAGAAAATTTTTGAATAATAATTCAATATTCGGCATTAGCTTCTAGTTCTAGCCTCTAATGGAGGTGGTGGCCCGGAGATTATGTCCTAATTCGATTCCATTGGAATCTACCAATGTAGTCTTTTAATTCATATTTTAAACTCCTATCGGGGTTTTAAAAATTTCAACATAATTTTTTAATATTTTGATAATTTCTGTTAATAATTCATGTTAAGTAGTGTGTATGTGCATTTGTAGAATGTACACATGCATTTAATATATGTATTTGTAACATCATTCATGTCAAAAAATTACATGCGTGCCCAGCATAAATTTTTTTAACAAAATTGCAAAAAAAAAAGAGCACGAAAGCATCAAAAACTCAAGCGTATTATAAAAAAAAAAGCAACAATACAATAAAATAATTTTTTTTTTGTTTTTCTTTTTCGATATTATTGATAAAATTCACTTAACCATGTAATAATGACAATAAAATCAACCGTATAGATTTAAAACTTTAACTAGTAGCATTAAATTAGCAAATCAAACAAACCAACCTACCTTAATTTTTTCTCTTTTACTTCTTTAAAGTAAAAGAGTGCTTAAATGTATGTTTGAGCTTATGAAAATACCATACATTATTGGAGAGAGTAGTTTACAGGGTGTTTAAAAAGTGCAAGTATACTAAATTTTTTATTATGTCAAAAGCCATTTAATAATGAAAGTAACACTCAATTGAATAATTAAATATTCTGTTTTATTAAAATGACTCTCTCTTCTATTTGTTCAAATACAGTTAGACACTCAAGAGAATGGCGCCTATTTTCCACAATAATAATTAATAATTATTAACTAATTTTAAAAAAATCTTTAAAAGGAGACAAAAAATTCTACAATTAAATTTATTAACTTTAAAACTATAAGAATTTTTGAAAAACAAATACGTTTTCTAACATTTAACACTTGAAAGTTCTCACAATTTAGAAATATTAAAGGCAATCATACTTCAATAACTGAGAAACGGCTATTAATGATCTGTTTCCTTAGTCTCTAAACAACTTGTATGTGTAAAAATTTAAAGTTTCAATGTTCAAACCAATAGTTTCAAAGAAGTATATAGCCGAAATATAAACTGTACAAAGTTCGAAATTTATCAACGACTGCAAGGTACTAAAATTTCAAACGGTAACGGGCTCAAATAAATGGTAAACCTTCGTTACTTTGTCATTCAATATTCGTTTGGAAATTCTTTGTAATTGCCATATGCACAATTCAATAATTCAATAAAACCCGGCAATAATTATCAATTTTCGCGTTTTTATGGTCAATAGTTTTTAAAGACCGGCCATAGGAGTAGGTAGGCAAACCTTATCTTCTAAATTTTAAGATTTAAAAGAATACGTTTCTTACAAAATTCCATTGATGGCTTATATATAAAATTTCATTTTTTTATCTTTAAGAGTGTCGAAGTTTATTTAAAGATACAAAACAGATGGACGGACGGAAATAGTGAATCTAACAATAAGAGTATTTTTATGCAAAATTATTGAAAATATGGCTGAAAATCTGATAATTTATATGTTTTTGTTACATTCAAATATCTTGATATTATCTAACTGCAGCCAATCCTATATATTATTCGATTACAATAGAATTTCGAAACAGACTAAAATATAATATAAAAGTTAAGTATATAGAAATAGATAGGGAATTGATCTTTATTATTTTAATCTTACATTCAAACTTACTCAAAATATTTGCTTATAGGTTATACTTTTATATTCACGTCTACACCTATACAATATGAGTACAAAAGCGTATATAAATTTCAGTCACACGATCTTAAATAGATTCTTAATATTTTGTATGATATTTAAAAATGTATTGACCTATACGTGTGCATTTATCTTTTAAATCTATCTTAATTCACAACATGCTTATAAATTCATTTAAATACGCTTGGCATTTCTACATCTCCTAGACTTATATAAACATTACAATTTAGATTATCTAGAAATGATAATAAAAGAATAGATGTCAATTTTATTGGTATTCAAAATCATATAAATTGATTTATCATTTCATCATATTTATTATAATATTTATTTTTATTTAACAATAAATAATTCCCACGATACAAAGTCATAAAATCTATATTGAAGATTTGATAATCTATGTATATATTGTATACCAGTATCATTTGATACTCATGATACTGGTATACAATGGATATACAGTTGAGTCAAATTTAACATGAAAATTTAATTCAATAAAATATGATTAAATGATAAAAGTTGTAGATGTGTCAAAAATTTATTTACATTTTTCAATTCTTCAATTGTTCTTATTTACAAAAATATATTTGCAATCAGAAAATTGACATTGTAGGTGTGGAACAGCATACGATTGGCCAACTGCCAGTTCGCCTCTCTTACTGATGAGGAAAAAATGATATTTGTCGTGTCCATAATCTAGCACGTTAAGTTAATTTGATCTATACGAGTAATGTGTGCAACATCGTAAGTAACTTGAATTTAGTATTTTATGTAGCTGAACTAGAGATGGCGGGTCAATCTTCATTAAATTTTACAGTTGAGTTTTAATCAAATAGGAAAAATTCTTTTAACTATGACGACTAATTTCTATTTACCGGCCATATAGCCACAGGATTTTAAATGTTAATTTAAAATAATATTAGAGTATAATTACCGGAACTTCACTGTATAATCACATATATATACATGATTTCATCATACATATAGAGAATAAAACGTTACTTATAAAATAATTAAATTTTTTTTTCAGTCATGCTGTTTTTTATTAGGATTTTCATTATTATTTTTTCAATTGTGTGCTTAAGCTTTCATAAATGTATTATGGTAGTTTTCATCACCTGGTAACAATTATTTCTATGTTAAGAATTTTAACAATTCTTTAATGCTATTATAATCATGTACATGATTCTTAATTATTAAATATCATTAATCATAATTCAGAAAAAAAAAACAAAAAAGTAAAAATTAATAAACACGGACAATATTCAAATATTTGTGTACGAATACAATTGAAATGACAGAATGTCATAAAATTGGCATTCGGTTCATTGAGTTCAAGTTGAAATATTAAAATAAAAATTATATAATTTGTTTTCCATATTAACACTTTAATAATATTAGAGAGAAGGATTTTGAATCTTGTGTCATTTTTATTTTCAATACAACGATAATCTTTAATTTTCACTTTAAATTCTTTACTTAGTTTGAATTCCTTTTAATAACATTTTTTGTAATTCGCTTTATTATTTTCAGCCGGTATATGTATGTGCATTAAACCTGGACCCTTACTATGTAATTCAATTCTCGTGAAACGATTTTTGTATTAGAAAAAATTGTAAGGTGCAATTGTATGGTACTACCATTCAATTAATCAATTTGTATGGCACTATTCAAATTGATTCTTTAAAACACATTGATTATTGCCATAACAGTAACATTGATTATTGCCCGTAACAGTAATTGACATGTGTGAACTATAGCATTTAAACATCTTCTTTATCAAACAGTAATCTCCATAGAAACACTCTTAAAGGAAGAGTTCCAAGTTGTTAAGCATGTAATTTGCTAAAATGTCGAATATTCTTTATTTGCATAGAAAATAAAACAAATGAAAAAAATTACTCGTGTTGAAAATTTATTTGTTATTTATGTATGTCAAATATCGCAGACGTCTACTACCCTAATTGATTTCTTTTATATTATTTTTCTATATGTAAGTTTTGTAGGAAAAAAATTCTTGTCATACAAAAAATGTCCACACATTGATGAAACATGTGAATGAATTTAATTTTAATTTCATGATTTTTCAATAAAAAGTTCACTATTGTAATATACGAGTATTATTATTCTTAGATTGACAAGATGTTTAATCATTTCATCCACTTTATGTTAGAAAAAACAAAAACAGAACATGCTGAAATATCAAGATTTCATTTGGTTAAGAAATTATTGCACATTTTTTATTTAAAATCTTATTTGAATTGCAAATCAACATTGTTATAAATGCTGGAATTCTCTATACATGGTGATTTTATGTGACAAATAAAAATATTGTTGCCGTTTAAAATTAAACATTAGGTATTATTTTGATATTGCATTATGAAACATTTAAGAATTCGAGATTTTTCATATTCGAGATTTAAAAAATGTAAACACATTAACGAAAATTATGTGTGATATTGAGAATTATACGAAAATCCTCCATAATATGATAAAAATGAATTAGTTTTCGAAAAGAGCAAAGTATTTTGAGGCAATGAGTGCAGCCGACCTCGTCGAATTCAGAAAAATATCAAATAATGATCGGACAATGATTTAATTCACTAGGTTTTGATTTTTACCTCTTGATGATTTAGCTTTCATTTTGTAAATCGTCTTAATTTTCATTCGACAGTCATTCCCTTGAAATTTAGGTGAATTCGCTATTTGTATAGCATCAAAAATTCAAAAATGTCATTCGCTTCCCCGAATATGATAAGACCTATAATATTTATAATTCATTTTGTCTGAATAACAACTTATTAATAATTTCAATTACGAAAAAAAATATTGAACAAGTGCAACATGAAGGGCATTAAACGCATTTGATTGTTCTCAGATCTTTTTCAAAAAAAAAATTAAATTTACTTCTGATTATACAAAATTTATTTATAATAAAAATTTTTAGCTCTTTGACTCATTATGAAGAAGATTAAATATATAATAATTTTTTTTTAAATTGCATATGAAGTTTTACCAATCTTATACATGATAAATAATAAATCTTCAAGGGGGGTCTTTCACGACAATCTGAAGTACAATTTACAAAAGGTGAAAATTAAAATATCCATGAGAACCTTTTAACATTCTTAACTCATAATACGTAAATAATTATGTACTCTACATCACCCATATGAATAAGAGTCGTATGTGATCATTGAAAATTAAATATTATAAGTGATTTATGAATTAAATAATCAACATCAGCCTTATAGTCTATGAAATTAATGAGCATTAAGAAGCATGAAAATCAGCATAAAAATATAAATTATGTGCAAACGCTTATTATTATAATTTTCATAATTATCTTTAAAGTAATTACATAAATGCTAATGAATATTTCCTCTTTGGTACATTAAGTTTAATGTAATGTTAACATAAATGTATTTTTCACATTTAATTTCTATATATAAGATAAAGTTGGTTCTTTAAATGCTCCTCATATTCTTATAAGAATAACTTTTTAAAAAAAAATCATTTAAATTTCTAATTTATTGGATATCATTAATTTCAAACGCATATAGTGATAATTTAAGCGATACTATCCAGTTTTGAATTAAATTTATTATGTTGCTGTGACTCTGTTAAGCTTTTGTAATCAAATAATCAAGCTGGGCGAATATTATTTCAAATAATATTTAATATTTTAAAAATTTAATATTTATTGCAGGTGAGGTCAAATTGCACATACATATATTATGAAAATGAATTATTTAAAAGATATACAAAGGTATGGCAGAAAATTTATTCGAAATGCGATATTTTTGCTATATCCCTAGAAATATGCAATTATAATTTTGAAAGAACAGTTAATATTAATTGTATTCAATATTTTTTAAAGCTTCACAGAGCGAAATTATTAAGCCTTGTAACAATATATTCTCAAATACATCCCAGATATATTCTCGGGATATATTCGAGAGTTCTAGACAAATGTAATTTAAAGCAAAACGCATATGCAGATAATTAAAAAATTGCCGAATATTAGAAACTTGTTATGTTACGCTATAATTAAAAACTTTATTGATCACTAAGGAGTAATGGAATAATATTCAAATAATTGTTTTTATTGAATTTAATGCCAAATATAAGTGTTAAATACAGGTAGCATATTATTTTTGTATTCTTACAACAACAGAATATTATGTTAACAAAAAAAGCAACAAAATTGTGTACAGTAGAAGAATGAAATTCAGCTTCTTAAAATTTTACTAGTGCATTGCATTAAATTTCAATAGGGGACGTATTGTAATCGTACCAAAATGCCCATTTCTGTGAACATTTTGAAATAGTCATGCATTCAGGAATTTCAGGATTTTCCTTTTGAATAAAATAAAGTCATAAGATTCTTGGGGAACTTGAAAGTCCGGGAACTTGAAATTGAATATTCAATATAGGAAAAGTTAGAACTTTAACAGATGTCTCCAGCTGATCTCTTTTTCTTTTAGCTAAACCAACACAATCCTCATTCTGCTTGGAAAACTATTTCTGAAAATTTGTAAAAATTTTTCTAAAAATATTGGTCAACGGGATCAGTTACATGTTGACCACATCAAATTGCTTTTATTTAAAAATTTGAGGCAAAATAAGAAATAAAAATATTTTAGATTTTTCACTTTAAATAAAAAGAAACAAAGTAACTGAGATGAATAACTTTTTTGATTGAGTTTGAATTTTTGTTTGGAACTAAATCGGATTTTCTTTCATATCAATTCAAAAGTAAAAAAAAAATCAGAATAATTTGTTTTTTAAATTATAATTAACTTTTGATTAAATAACTAGTTTACGAAGCTTAATTGTGTTACAGTTCACACCTGTTTCATTATAACTGTATATATCTTTAGGCTATAATTTGATTTATAAATTGTGGTGTTGGTTATTAGCTTGAGGCTTTTAAAATTATACGATATGCAATAGAATAATTATACGGAAGAAAATTAAGAACTCGAGCAAATAGAAGCCATGAACTTAGTTGAATAAAATTTGGAGAATTTTTGGGTTCAATTATTTCTGAGGTATTGACAACTTATTATTAAATGACCTGTTATTATTTTACAATATTTGATGGTAGTTATTTGAAAAATTAGTCGAAAAAATTTTTAACATTTTTGATAGCAATTTAGGTGTCAATCATTATTCTATTGTAAATTTTGTATAGACTTAAGAACAATGATTAAATCGTTACATAGCAAATTAATTTTTCTATACTAAAATAAATAAATTCAGCTCAAATAAGTATTTGTAAAACCAGCACATTTTCCTTAACACAAGTGCGTATACAATTTTTAAAAGACAATTTCTTCTATTATTAGTTAACCTCATTTTTGTCCGAAAATTATACCATCCAGTAAACAAAATTATTGTATACTTTTGGGATAAGAACAAACATTAATTCGGTTAATTCGGTGAGAAAAGAGAAATACATTAGATCTTTTATGTTATTAGAAAATATATCCGGTACACTTTCAAATTTGCGAAAGTTTACAGTTTCGGAATTACAAATCGAAATTTTCTTTACATTGTGAGATGATAACATGGCTGCAAGAAAAATTAGGAGGAACAACATTTTGTTAACACAAAATCTTTGAAATCTTAAACTTCTTCAACTCATTGTCTAAGACGGAAAGTATTTCAGAAAGGCCATTTCGTAAAAAATTATGATTCTATTTCTTTATGTTTGCTGAATTTTAAAAATTTCTTTTACAACGAACTTGGTAAATAAAAACTTTTCTTTTACAAAAATAAGTTTTATGGAAGCTTCAGATTTTATATAAAATGGCGGCATTCTATATCAAGTGGTCAAGAAGTTTTGTAAACTAGTTGCACGGAAGGACGTTTGATTTACAATTCTCATATAAATATGCTAAAAAAATCTAATATCATCTAAGTTCAGTGTCCTGAACGCATGTTAATTCTATGACAGGTTATTATAACACTTAACTTATAAAATATAATAGATTTTTTTTTTATTCTTTTGTTATTTTTATAACTCACCAGGAATGGTTAAACTAATTTGATCTTGTACCTATATTTTTTTTAACTTTTATATTAAATTGTATAACAATTATATATATACATATACAGATATCCAATTAAATTTTAAAAATCTAGTTATAAAAATCGAAAAAAAAAAAATTAAAATAAATAACATACACGCTTAAGAATTTGAAATTATGGTAGAGAAAAAAAAATTGCTTAAATTCAATCCGGTTCCAAAAAAAAAAAAAAATTTAAATGTGTGTACACCGTATTGAATTACCTTTTTTGTACATATGTACATATATAAACAAATAAGTAGGTATATAAATTTTCAATAGATTTGAAATTCATTTCCAATAATTAGAAAAATATACTTGTATTGTATTGATAACGGCATCATCTATGAATATGTCCAAAATTTTCAAAGATCACATGCTAAGTTTCTTAATATTTTGCTGCTTCAATTATACATGAATAGTTTTATTGAATAAATAATTTTATAAAGATGCATAATGTAGTAGATACAAGGTGTAGCAAAACACTGAACAACTTTAACCTCAATTTTAATTATAAGTATGACAATAGAATATGAAAAAGACCAAATGAATTCAAGTATAAAGTTGATACGAGAAATATTTAAATTATTTGGCAGTTCGGCATGCAATGTGTATATATACTGATGCAATATTTAAAAACAAAAACTTTCTGATGCCGCTATCGTTGAGAATTACTGTTTTAGATTTTGTCCGCTTTGATTTTTTAACTATTGTTTCTGAAAAATACCCCTATATAGAATCTTCAAGATTTTGAACTATTCAAAAAATGGTGAAACCAAGTAGACGAAAACAACGTAGATTTTTTTTTGCATCTTAGTATTATGCAAATTTGGAGAAAATGAAGGAGAGAATTAAACCTACTTGGTAAAAATTCAGAAATCGAAAAGGAAGTAGGTAGTAGTAATAATTAAATAGATTTGGTTGTCAAAATAATTTTAAATAAAGTTGGGTCAAACCATTGGTTTGTATTGTAGCACTTTTCCCTTCAACAAGTGAAAGTTCTGCTTTTAAATACAGTCTATGTATACCTATCACACTATTAAAATTACTTTCATTCATATACAAAACTATTTCTAGGATTGCATATATTTAGGATGATGCATTCATGCAGTCTTTGAAATAAAGCAAAAATTAATATAAAGTGGGGTTAACATAATGCTCGATTTTAAGGTTTAATTGTGTCAGTTAAGAAAAATAATTATATTTTTTAATGTCATGGAATTTACCGTTAACTTTTTGCGTTTATAGAAATTTGAAAAAGCTTGCGGTTTCGGAAATATGGGAGAGTTAGGTAAAAATTTTGTTCTACGGAAATAAGTTTCTAGTAAAGATCTATGTACATATAAAATTCCAGCTTTCTATCTTCAAGGGTGTAAAAGTTTTATAAACAAAAAAGTGTCCACGAACGGAAGGACGGACAGAGTGAAACTAATAAACACTTTTTTTCAAAAATTTTTTGGAAAAGTGCTAAAAATACCAACAAAATTGAAAATGTTACACTCTGTAAACTACCAAAATAGAAGATTAAAAATACAAATTGCACAATTATTTTAGACTTAGACGTACGTATATGAGACCGTATGTCATGTATATGAACGTCTAAGAAAAAACGGTATTTTCTTTTTACTTCAAGAGTGCGAAAAGTCAAATATGCGCGAATTGTTTTTGTTTTTCTTTTTGTTCACCATTCACTTATATTTTTAACCTTAAACGTTAAGATTTTTTAAAGAAATAACGGTTAAATAAATTTTATAAATTATATGACCGTATAGTACATACATATACCTACCTGAATAAAATATTCAAATAATGCGAATTTACGAAATCGGTTTCAATGACGTTGTCTCAAAAAATTAATAAATCACATACGATTTATGAATTTTGGAACGTCATTATAGTGTGTAAGTATGTGACTGATAAGAGTAAAATGCAGAAAAAAAAATTGAATTAAAAATTTTTATTATTAAATTAAATTTAATTGAAATTTATCATTAATATTATTAATGGTATGTAGTTATTTATATATATGTATTTCGAATTTTGCAATTAAATAAAATTAGACAAAGACACCGCATGAAAATTTGAAAATTTTCTAGCAATTTTATTTGAAAGAGAAAAAATTGTACTGTTTGTATGGAGTTTCGATAATAAGTGTTAATTTCATTTTGAATTTAAAATGGGATAGTTATAGAGTATACTTTAATAAATCTCAAAATTTCAGTATATAAATTTAATTTGCAAAATTATGGCAAAAATTGAACGATTCGCGAGTGGCCACGATATAATATATTTTAATGCAACACGATTAAGAATGATGAAAGGAATGAATTTGTTTTGCCCAATTTCAAAAATTTACTTAGTTAGGACATTCATTCGGCATTACTCGAGAAGAAATACGGAATTTTGCGTTCTATTTTGTGATCTTATTCCGGGAATAATGGCGAGTCTTGGGCACTCTGCACACATCAATTAAGTTCACATTTTTTTAGAAAAAATTTAATGCTATTCAAAAAATTCTCACTCATAAAATAACCTTAATTTTAAATAGAACAATTCGTTTTTTATAATTTTGTGTTTTTAATATTAATGATCTTATAAGTGCCGCAGATAATAAGCTAAATATTGAGTACAACAAACAAAACCCTGGAGACTTAAAATTTGTTTTTAACATGTTTGTAAAAATTGTAGTAAAAAATATCAAACATATTTTGACTACTCAAAATGTCAATATAATTTTAGATTTTATTTATTTTTTAATTTACTTTAATTTTTTTTCTCTATTTTTGCTTTTTATTTGTGTGCAAAATAACAAGCTCCCCTGCTGTGCAACAAGGACGTTGAGTTTTTTTTTTCAACTTTTAATTTCAAAAAATTACATTACTTCTCGGTAACATTTCTTTTAATTAAATTCTATTCAATCATTCTAGGATCTATAATAAATTATTTTGTAAAAAGCTCTTTCATTTTAATTCTATACACTTTCAGTGTGTAAATTTCAAATATTAAAAAACTTTTTTTTTTTAACAAGTTCTACTTATCATTAACAATATTTAATTAATTAATGAATACAAACTTAGAAGAAATAATCTATATATATATACGAATGTTGTATGTGAACAGAATTTTAAGGCTTAAATTCTTAAAAATATTTGAAAAATTTCATTGTTCAAATAATCTAGCATAATTCTAGATCTATATATGTTATACTTTGTCACTTCTGATTTTGGTATCGAAAAAGTTTAAATAAATAAATTTATTATACCGGTATATATATACCACATAATAAACATATATACTTAAAATTTAAGTACATAATTTTATCATTGAAAAATAAAAATAAAATAAAAATTTAAAATGCTTTGACAGATTTATTGCAGCACCGTCGTAATTGTGTGACGAAATTTGATCCGTTCACTACAATAAATTATATGTAAGGTATGAATTTATTAATTTTTCTACTGTATGTGTTTTATAATGACACTAGATATTAAGTTAAGTGTATTATATAAGATGTTACGGAAATTAATAGTTTTACGTCTCTTATAAAGTATTGTAGGTAAATAAATTCTTTTAATGGCAAATATGAAATTTGAAACAGAATATTTTAGTTCGAATTCAATATCATAATATCTATAATATCCTCTTATAAATTATAAGGTACGAATTGACAATAATAAATGAATTTTGATCGTAAAATATCGGTATGTTCCTGTTTTATGTATGTATGTTATTTCTAATAAATAATCCGATAATAGGATTTTGATAAATAAATAAGAAAGAAACCCTAAACTAAATATTTTCGTATAAATAATTATAAAAACATATTTGACCTTAAAATACTTCAGTATTTTTGTTATTCGGAAGATGTTGAATAAAACTGTAATGTTTACTTAATCGTAATGTATCTGTTTTAAGAGAAATATGATGAAAGTAAAACAAAATCTGTTTCGGGTAACTTAAATTCAAAGTTCAAAGTAAATTTCAAAACAAAATTGCATCTTATTTATCATACTATATTCATAACTTCAGAATTAAGAGAGGTACATTTATTAAAATGTTGACACAATATAAAAATAAAAAATTGTTAGAAACTTTAACTTAAGTAAATAGATTTTTCAAAAAGAATTCCAAATTAGACATGAAGTCTCTAATTAGGAAATTATGCTTCTAATTGGAAAAAGAGTGACATTTTAGAATTTTACACACAACTTTGGAACAAATCCATTTAAAAAAATATTGAATTTCTAATAAACTAGAAAACAATTAAATTTGAGTTACGCAGTTTTGAATAACAAGATAAATTTCTACAAAATTATGTTCTTTTCGATTTAAGCTATAAGTGCTTTTTCATTTGTAATGTTTTCAATTTAAGTGTTTCATTAACGTTTTACAAATTCAACCTGCTATCCCTTAAGTATAGTAAAAATCAGTACTTACAAGTAATTTTTGTATTAACATTTTATTTTTTAACACAGATTTAAAAAAATTGTACGTCTCTTCCAAGAAACTATAAAATAATTAGTATATTAGTTTTATTCTGTCTGCCTCAAGTTTATCCAAATTCTCTACCGCTCTAGAGCTACGACAGGAAGAGATCAGTATACTTTTTACATTATAAAATAGCCCAAACAATGTCATTATAAGAATTTATTTTTTTAACGCTTTGCATTTTATACATACTCTTAAGCGGCATTTTATACATACAAAAATTTTAAATTTTAACAGTTTATGCAAACAATAATTAATAATTTAGTTCACTATAAAACATTACAATCTTTTCCCTTATTTTCTTAAACAAAACACGAAAAAACAAAAATATTTTTAACTGTTGAAAGGAAATGCGCTGTTTTACATACTTTTTTCATTAATATTTCAATTTAAATCCAATCTAATTTATATTTTTATCATTTAGCCTACATTTAAATAACATAGACTTGATGTAAGAAATCAATTTCCCTCTGCACACATTCATTAAAAATTTTATTAAATTATGCAGCTCGTATCAAGATATATTTCACATAAATAAAAATGAAATCCATTAGCCAACTGCTTGGCACAATATGCAATTAAAATTAACAATGAATTAAAATTGTATCAACAAATTTACTAAATCATTTAAGTATATAATTTATATTTTCAATTTTGAATTCCTATAGTAAAACGGAATTAAATATTTATTACAATTTTAATCCTGTTTAAATATCGACATATTGTTGATAACGTTGATTACTCTAATAACTCTTAAATAAAATAGAAAAACTAAATTTACTTAAGTAACTTTTTAATTTCACAACATGTTGAAATTATTTAAAATCAATAAAATGTTATAAATTTCTTAATTTATTATTTAAAATTACCATAATTATATAATAAAAATAATAATAATAAAAAAAATATATAATTTTACATAAAATATTGTTATCACTTTATTAAAATATTCGAGTATTTAAAAACTAGAATTCGATTTATGCACGCTTTTGCGAATGTATATATGTACAAAAGTATGTGTGCAAAAGTAGAAATTTCACTATAAAAAAATGTAAGTTATATTTTACAAAAATAAGATACTGACCGCGGCAGTATAATTAAATTAATAGGACAAGCGACTAACTAATATTTTAATTTAATTTTCAGGAGACTTAAAAATAATTAAAATCAAAAAATTATGTGTTGGCTATAAAAAAACAACTTTGATTGAATTTAACTGACATTTGTCATGCACAACAGCTGCTCATAATGAATTGTTTTAGAAGTAATGGTTATATTTTGATTGGTTAATGAAAATTTTCCTTATTTTAATTATGGACATACAGAAATTTATGTTTGAAAAATTAAAATAAGGTTTATATATGAATATGGCTTACTTCTTATACAAGTTTTAATTAATAATTATAAGGTGACTGTTTGTAATTAAAATTTTATTATAATTTTTACATAGTAGTATAAGATTTTTTTTAAAAAAATTGAATAAAATATAAGAAATATTGCTTATGTATTTTTAATCGGAAATTTTCAAATAGAAAATGAATGTTGACTGGCTAATAAAAATTGTAGCCATATTTAATTATAATATTTTTAAGAAATTACAAGATCCTTATTCTTTTACTGCTTTACAGTCCTTGATGAATTTGAGCTTCCGCTATAATTCTCTTCCACACATTTCGAATAATCGCCGCGCTCTTCTATAGTTAGTAATATTCATCGATCTTAAGTCATTCTCTACAGAATCTATCTACTTTCTTTTCGGTCTTCCTCTTCTTTTTTTTTCTTTCATTCTATAGAGAAAAACTCTTTTAGTCACTCTAGAATCAGGCATTCTAATAACATATCCTAACCACCTCCTCAGCCTTTGTGATTTGAAGATCCGGTTCTATAAATTTTTAAATTAAAAATAGAATCAAAAACACTGAAATTATTTGGAAATTAAATAGTTCTAGAAGTCATTAGAACTATTTGAATTATACGTAAGCTAAATATATAGATTTAATTATCGGGATGAGATTCAACGAACAAACCAAATCACCATACAACCTTAAAGCTTATATTGCTATTAGTTGACGAACGCAGGCCTAGCAATGTTTTCCGGCCAGATGTTTCTTTTTTTTTCAATTTGAAATTTCATAATTTATCCAAACTTGTACATAATAATAACAATGAAATCTGCCAAAAGCGTAATGGAATTACTAATTTCTGTTAAAGACACCAGAGTCATGGTGGGATAACATTTTTTAATTTTACATTTAGGCACACAATTAGGCAATAAATCAGATGAATGAAAAATCTAACAAAATTAATTGAAAGTTGTTTGAATTTATTTATGCAAAATTCAGATTTGCATGTATGTACAGAGAACCACTTATTGCATTGAAAACACTGAATTTTGATTCCAATTCTCAATATTGTAGAAAAGTACATGGTTAAAACGAAAAATAATTTTACTTAATTATTGAAAAATCTTATTGGAAATTACTCGAAGTTACACAAACCACTAGAAGTTTGTTCATTAGCATACAAATGAATTTTTCAGGAAATTACAAATTTTTCCAAGCTTCGAATTCAAATTTAGTATTTGTTTTTTCATAAAATGAGGATTTTTGACTTATACAATTTAATGTTTCAAAATTTTCTAAAACAGATAATTTATTATAAAACTTTTATAGATCATTTAATATTAATTTAATCAGTTTATATTTAAAGGATTTTAAAATTTCGACACCATTAACACACAACATCAAAAAAAAAAAAAAAAGAGTTATGCAACAAATTTATAACTATATAAATCTTCGGTTTTTTATTATTATTTTCCGAAACCAATAAAAATGTAAATAATTTTAAGATTCCAGTTCATTACATAGCAGCATACATTAAATATTATACATATATCATTAGATGTGTCAAATAAATTTTAAAATTTTATTCTAAAATATTTCTTAAAAATTACTGCTATAATAAATAAATTTAAAAATGAATCTTAATAATGAAGATAAATATGAAAATTATTCAAAGCAAAAAAAAAAAAAAAAATCAACAAATCAAATTTAATCACAATGCGAAATTAACAGTGAAAAAACATCGTTTATTCCATATTATTAATCATTATAGTTTTAATTAAAAACAACAGATGTCGTTTTTTAAAACAAAAAGTTTAATTAAATTTTTACACTAAATCAATAATAATTTAATTATTTAGAATTTATTATTATTATTTTTATTGATAGTCAGTTCAAGTATGCAAAGAATCATCGATTTTTATTAATACTTTAAATTATATTCGATATTGATTAATATGCGAAGCTAAGAGTAATGTAAAAATCGCACGCTAAATGCGAGAATATGTGAAGAGCATAAAATGAATTCAATTAGTAAAATCAATTTATTAAATGACTCTAATATAAACGTATTAAATACACCGTAAAAATTGACAATTTATTTAATTTAAATTGAAATTTAATTTAATTTTGTAATTTTAAGATTTTATTCAAATACACATACGTACGTATATGCAACATTTATTTAGATTTGCAAGCATATATTTTATTAAGCACATCCATTTCATATTATGAGACAAACAAAGGCAAAAATTTGAATATGCATGAATTCACAATCATTTGAACTTTATATTCAATTAACTAAATAATTGATTAGTTATGATTGTTAAATAAAAAAAATCTGATGTGGTCAGCACATAACCGACCGCATTGTGTATTGTCTAGTTAAATGAAAGTGTTACAGAATATTATAAAAATGTCTGTCAAATACTTCTTTTCAATTTTTAGGACATTAGTAAGCTTATAGTTAACATACTTAGAAAAATGTAAATTTGGCTCTTAGTAGAGTTTCGCTTTGTGCCACCCGAATTCCCTGAAATGCTCGCCAGTTAGTTTGGCTAACAACCAGAACTCAAATATCAAATTTCAAGAAATTCCATCAATTTGTTCTGTGGATATGGTGAAAAATGTAAAATCGGCCCGCAAATCTGTTCTCGAGACCTGATCTTTCCAAAAAAGTTATATGTTCATTGCTTTAATATGAGGAATTTATATATTAAATTTCAATGAAATCGGTTAATTATTTCTCTTTATATACACAAAAATGTATATTTGGCCCGTAGTAAACGCCCAGTTGCTGGTGCCTGATTTCTTCCAAAAGTTAGGAATTTTTGCGTATGATCGAGAAAAGCTTATATATGAAATTTCAAGTAAATCGGTTGAATACTTTCTTCAAAATGGTGAAAAATGTAAAATCGGCCCGCAAATCCGTTTTCGAGCCCTGATCTTTCCAAAAAATTTATATGTTCATTGTTTTAATACGAGGAGTTCATATATTAAATTTCAATTAAATCGGTTGATTATTTCTCTTTATATACACAAAAATGTATATTGGGCCCGTAGTAAACGTCCAGTTGCTGCTGCCTGATTTCTTCCAAAACATACGAATTTTTGCGGACGGTCGAGCTAAGCTTATATATAAAATTTCAAGTAAATCGGTTGAATACTTTCTTCAAAATGTTCAAAAATGTAAAACAGGCCCGCTAAAAAGTGCAGTTCCCGAGGCCTGATATATACCAAAAGTTGATCGATCCGTGCCATGGTAGAAACAAACTTACATATAAAATTTCATCAAAATCGGTTCAGCCGAACTTGAGATACACGCGTGCACACACAGACCGACAGACGGACAGACCGACAGACCGACAGACCGACAGACCGACAGGTTGCTAAAAATAGTTTATTTACACTTCCCTACTATGGAGAAGTGCATTCCCACCGAAAACTCGATATGCAAAATTTGTTGCCATCACATAACCTACCTATTGTTTACACAATACGGTCGGTAATAAATTGACAATTAATTTGCGTTAACGAATTTTGTCAAAATTTTTAACATTTACTTATTTAAAATAGAAGTTAAATTTGTAATTATAATTATTCAATATTTGTAAATTATTAAGAAATGTGACATCTATGTTTTAATCACATAAGTACTCTTAATAGGATGCAAAATGTAAAACTAAAAATGTTATTATTTTAGGCATTGTAATATTTTATTTATAAAATAAATCGCACGTTGTTTTAAATTTGGCTATCGTGAATATTTTCAACTTTAATTTTACATAGACGTGGTGGAATCTCAATTAAAAGTAGCAAATTTTCCACAAATTCTTTACATTTTATTTATTTTTAAATAATTATTTTATTTAATTAATGAAAACAAAAAAGAAGGAAAGTCGGTTAACTATAACGCCCGGTTTAATAATTTCCAGTGTTTTCTTTTGAAGAATTTTTATAACATTTATAAGTATATTATGGCATACTTTTGGTAAGAAGGTAGGTAAATCAAAACCCTAAGCCTAAGAAAACGGAAAAAATATACATAAAAATCAAAGAGAGCGTAAATTTTATGTTGTTAATTGTCCAAATTACGTTTTGTCAAATATTCGAGCACAATATCTAAAAAAATATTGGTATAGGAATGCTATTAATATGAAAATGAATTGCATTACGAAATCTCTAAACTCTTGCACTTTATAATCATGTAATCAAAATAATTATTAATTATTAGCTTGGGCTACACTTAATAAAAAAAAAGCACTTAAATTGTGTATGAGAGCGTAATTGTGTATGAGAAAATATTGATTAATTTGACTTTTCCAGAATTTTAATGACTTATCCAAAATCAAACTGTTAAAGCTACGAATTAATCCAGGCTAAGGCAAAATATTCGAAAACTCTATTGAAAATATTTGAATTCTATGTGAAAGTATATTCTATCAAGTATAACATAGACGAATAATACCGGAGACAAATATATTTAATACTACTTATAAACCTAATTAAATTTTATTGATTACATATTAATATTCTTTTGAATTATGCATTTTATAAATTTTAAACCAATGTAATTATAAAAATCATAAATGTATTTTTATTTTACCATTGAAAATCTTAATATTGACTACTTATTACTTTTTTTGCTATTAGTATTTGAATTTATTAAGTTAAAGTACACCTAGTTACAACAAATTTTAAAATATAAGTAATTGTAGTTGAGTATTTAACAAAAAATAACGTGGGGTCAAACTAATGATAAGGACGCTGCGTTTCCCCTTAGAAAAGTGAAAATATCGCTTTTAAAAACAATCTACAATATTTTATTTATTTATTTATTTATTTTATACTTATAACATTATATAATAAATTATAATAATATTATCAACACCCTCGGCTGCCAGGGCCATTATGGGCTTAGAAAATTAATTTATCTTAATACTTATGTTATTAACTTAATATTACGTTAGTTTACAATTTTAATATTTTTAATTTTACTTTTTTGTAATCTACAATATTGCTCGGATTACTTTCAATCATATGTCAAAAAATGATTGCATACATTTAGGACGAAATTAAAAAAAAATCGAAAGAGGTGATAACAACATAATGATCGAAACCATGTGTTAATTGCTTGAGTTAAGACAAATAATTATATTTTTGATTGCATGGCATTTACCGTTACATTTTCGATTTTATAAAAATTTGGAAAATCTTGCAGTTTCGGAAGCAGAGGCCGTAACTTGAGAGGAGATGGAGATGGAAAAATTATTCTTCTAATGCAATAAATTACTTATTAGTATCTAACATTTATTAAAGACAGGTAAAAACAGACGGACGAATTTAACAGAGACAGACAGACGGACGGACGGTAATAAACATTTTTTTTTTTTCAAATTTTTTTTTGAAAAAGTGCTAAAATTCAAGAAAAATCTAGTAACAAAACCAACTTTTATGATTTCTATTTACTTTTCTTATTATTTTTATTGATTTTTATAAAAATTTATGTTTTTGAATTAATTTTAAATTAATTGGGTTATAAATCAAATCGAATTTAGATGATTATTGCTAAAAAACAACAACAGAAAAAAAAAATCAAATAATTTTTACAAAATAAATGTGGAAAAAAATATTTGATAACGCATAATTTAACGCAGGTCTCTTATGTTCTTATAAAAAAACAAAAATGAAATGAATTAATAGTCTCGACTTAGATTGACTGCGATATTGGGTATGAGCAACTATATTTCATTTTTATGACATACTTCCAGTCCAGTATAGTAGCATTAAAGAGTTGTTATGTTTGTTTTGTTTTTTTATATGATTGAGAATAAAGTGACACATTAATGATTTTTTTTTTTCAATTTTTTGTTGTTCTTTTGAATTAATAGAGGGCATTTTTTAAGTTTCATTTTATTAAATATTTTTCAATTTTAATTTTTAACTTTTAAATTCATTAAGACTTGAGATTTGTATTTGAAAATTAAGTAGTTAAATAAGTAATGAATTTTTCACATGACCAATTACGCTATTAAATTTTTGAAAATTCATACTAGTTCACGTATTTGTTCCATACAAATTCCTGAAAGTGTTATAAAATATATCAAATATATTTAGAGTACACGAGAGTTATGATATTGCCTTTAATATCATAATACTTATGATATTATCACATTTCAGATAAAAATTGTTCAAAATTGCGTATCCTAGCTGATTTATACATGTTTTGTTGACCACAATAACCACTATAATAATTTTTAATCTCAGTACTTCAATTGATTATTTATCATTTGAACATTACTCCAAAATATAGGAATTTTTTCATAAATATTATAGGTCCTAAATAATTTTGTATTTTAATTAGTGAAAAAATTTAATTTAGTTTACAAATTTAATTAAAAATTGCTTATTAATGCAATAAAATCTTGAAAAATTAATTCGAGATGCAAAATATAAATACAAATAATTTTTTTTTGGCAACGGCATGCTATGTATCTCGAATGCGTTTATAGGTTTTAGCCTTTATTTATAGTTATTCACATGAGCTAAAACAAATTCCGAATAACTAATTGTTCACAAAATTACAAATATAGTTCAATTTAAAAAAATTGATTTATTAATTTCATCCTTAACCTTTCTATATATAATAGTGAGTGTTAATTACCCATTAATACATTTTGTATTAAAGTAAAGAATTTTTATCCGCTTATTAGTTTAATCTCTATTAACGTTCATATACTTATTTATAATTAATGATAGTTTTGCGTGAAAATGAACAAATGTCACTTATTCAATTACATGTTATTAAGCGTTAATTTACTAATAACTTTTAAAATATTACGTCTGGTAACCTTCCTAAAGAATTTACGCATATTAATATATATATTTTTATAAGTAAATATTGTGTATGATTTTATTCATATGATACTTAAATACGAGTATATGTAAGTATACAAGACATAGATTTTGATTTATTAAAAATAAATCAAAAGTTGATAAATTTATCTATTGACAGTATAAAAGCAATTTAAAAGTATTAAAATCGAAATTTAGATCAACAACAGTTTAAAAAATTTACACACACACACACACACACTTATGAAAATTAAAAGTAATTTAAAAGTAATTTAAAAATCTAATTATGAAACTTAAGAAAAATTATAAAAACATTCGAAATTTAATATTCCGTTCGTGATACGTATAGCAAGCGTATAACACTTCAAAACGCCATTACATACATACAAAAGAGTTGAGTATAATAATTACACTTAAATTTTGTTCAAGTAATTTTATATTTTCTGTGAATACTATATCAAAACTTTGACATTTTTCCTAACACATATTAAGCTAATATAATTTAATTGAACAATGTGCTCGTGAGTGAATTAAAAGGATTCAAAAGAAGCAGGATCTATATTCTGTTAGACAGTAGTTCTGTTGTATATTAAATATAATGAAGGAATGCGTCGAGGCTCCTCTCGATGTTATCACAGTCGTCGTGGAGAGTGAGCTGTGATGCTGTGATACGGCTAAGCCTCAAGTGCTTTGGAAAGTTGACTCCTTCTTCGGGGGGAACTATAACTTCGGACTTTTTGATCCCTTCGGAGGTGGGCGTAATACTGATATTTTTCAGGGACCTATCAATCTGGATCACAAAATACTCATACTCATGCAGCAAATCAAAAAAGTTATATGGGTTGAAGTGGGAAGGGCCAAGAGAGCTCCGATCCCCCCTTCATAGAATTGTCATTTTGAAAACAGCTTTTAAACAAACATTGTAGTCTAATTTATAGAAGATCCATATTATGGTATCTACTAACATAATTTCACACTTGTTCATGTCACTGAATATATATTTTACCAAATTCTTACGTTGAGTTGCACCAATCATCAGACTGTATCACCTATACAGTCTGATATAGAATCTTCTCTTACTTCAAAATTGCAGTAATAAGTAATAAGCTGTAATTGCTGAATTACGCTGCAATACATTATCTGTGACATTTTAAAATTATTTCTTAATTTAATAAATATTCGAAAATAACATTTCTCTAAATCACAAATAGAAAAACAATAATATTGGGATGAAAAAAGTTTACCCTATCTCATTATTTGGTAAAAACAATGCTGTCATTTTCTTATTCTGGCAAATCTGTCATTTGCTAATTAAATGAAAAGAAAGAATAATACTTCTCCGCAAGTTTTTATAAAAATTTTCAAAAATATTAAAAGTTTTAAGGCAACAATCATAAAAAGTACCCCACAATTGACTTGAATAACTTCTAATTTCAAAAACAAAAAAAAATTTCTTTAATAGTTTTTTGTTTCGTGTATAGGCTTGAAAGCATTTTCTAGTTTTCGATAATCTAGATAAAGAAAGAAAAAAAAACACTCAAAATACTATAATTTTTTTTTTTACCATGAAAATAAAAGTATAACAAACGCAATTTATATAATAAGATAAATGGCTCTGATTTATTAAAAAAAAACTCAATACAATTGCATCTTATAGATAAAAATTCAACTTGTTTTGGATTGATTATAGAGCACAACCACAATGTAGCAGTATAATAGGTGTCTAATACGACTATTATAGTCTAATATACTTTGTTGTTAAACGTAGTAGAAATAATAACGAAAAAAAAAGTAGCAGACCACTTATAAAGTTGACAAGAAAAAACAAAAAAAGCCTAATGACAACGAAAAAAACGAGCATAACAACCACTCCCAATTAATAATGTATTTTGAAGTAATTATTCAAATGCTATGTGCATGCGTTGTTTTAAATGACATTTTAAAAATTCATTATTTAAATAGAGTAAATTTTTATGAACTGAAATTGAAATTAAATGATTTACCTACCAAAATCTACAAATATTGTCAGTAAATCATCCGCACTACCTTTATTAAAACACATACTTGGTATAACATTTTCGTCTTGTTTAGCGTACATATCGGTATTACTCTACAGGTGCGAAACCTTTTATAATTTGCCTTTAACAATACGAGTAAAACAATAACAGCCTTAATTAAAAAAAAATTATTAATAATACTAATTAACCTAAATATTCCACAAGTCTATAGAATGCTTAAATATCTTAAGTAAATAAAAATATTTTGTAAAACATAACTTTTGAAATATTAATTAAAATATTTTGAATATGACTAATTTATAAATGTCTATTGAACTTTAACAAAGACAGTTAGTTTTCTATATGCTTTTTCTAACATTATTATTGACCTACACCAAAAATTAATTTTCTTCTTATTTACAGACGCACATGTATGTATAATAATTATAAACTATAATATAATTATAGACATATATACGCTATAATTATACATATTCATAATTTTCTCTCTAAAATTATTACCCGGATTTTGTAATATTAAACAAAATATTTTTTTTTTGTTTATTTTTTTAAAAAATTATTACCTTTACAGTTGAAATACAGTCAGAAAGTTCTTTATCCTTATATTGTTCTACAACATAAGCAGCTATAAACTTAATTGAATTTAATTAGGACCCTAAGGTAAGAACTTTTTAATTTCTACCCTTCTATTTGTATTCACCTTTAGTTCATACTTTATTTTCATAGTATTCATAAAAGAACTGATTATTATCTGTTATATTTATATATGAACATAGTATAATAGCTTTCTAATAGCTTTAGATCCGCCTATATTTATTACTCGGTTGTTGTTTTTTGTAATAATAAAAAAAAACTATTTAACGAAAACTTATTAATGAATAACAATCAAAATGATTCATTCAAAAATTATTGATGAGCCATGCATGGTTTTGTTGCAAATTATTGATGCTGACATATATAAGAATAGTTTTGAAAGCAGCACTTAATTAATTTTAGTTAAATTTTGATGATATGAGCTTAAATATGCGGGTACATTTAGCAAAATTTAATTAAATTTTCAATGATAAAGTAGGAAGTTTTGTTTGTGTATTATTAAAATAAAATCGATTAACTATTTTCAAAATAGTATCGATAAACTATTTTGATGATAAACAAGGAAATATTCGTAACAAATACGCCTAAGTATATATAATTATTTACTTAAGATTATGTTCGATTTATAGAAGATCGAGTTAATAGTAGATCAAAATATTTTTACATTTTTACAAAATTTGCAATTATAAAATTTACGAAAATTGTTCGTACTCTCCGAATATTATTCTAATTTTAGAAACAAATTTTAAATATCTCAAACTTCTAGAAACTTCTGTCTATCGTGTCTGCGTTAATTTATTCGTGGATTAGTACTTAAAATTCAACGTCCCTTTATTGACTTTTATTTCCTGAAAAAATCCTAACAGTTTAATCCTATTTTAGCATATTTGAAATACTTTTTAAGAAATACGTAATTTGTATGCGTACGATTCCATTTAGAGTACTCAATATAAGTGAAATATTTCGGAGTTTCTTCATACCCGTACTGAAATATGTTCGAAGGGTATTATAAATTTGACACTCCGTTTGTAACATTTAGAAATAACTGTCTAAGATACAGAGTTCAAGTATATTTTATTAATCAACATCAAATTCGGAATTTATTTAGCCATGTCTGGCTGTTCGTTCCATTCATTACTCATAAAAGAGATGAGATGTGATCAAAGCAGTGGATCAAATAGCTACCATAGAACTTTGAAAGCTAATTAACTATATTATGTCTCAAAAACCATAAAAGCTATAATATTAAAATTTTTCAGGAACAATGATATTATTAGGATTGTTATGTTTAATAAAACTTCTACTGTTTAATAAAACAAAATTATTTCTTTGTGCCTCCTTACATTATATGCATTCTCCAACACAAACTATCTATGTATGTATATAGAAAAGCCTATTCTATAATAATTTATTCCAATTTTAGTTCAATATAATTTAAGAGTTAACATACAATTATTCATGAATATTTTGTTTTACTTGAAGTGCATTTTATTGATACTTGACAAATATTAAAAGCATTTTACAAAATATTAAATTTAATACATTTCAATTTTTAAAAACATTATGCATATTATGTATAATGCTCATTTGGAATTACTACAAGTGCCTATTTGCATATATAAAATTTCTGAATACTTAGTACTCTTAAATTACAATTTCAGTTTAAATTTTATTGCACGTTTTTTAAATTTTGAATATAAAATAAAATATTCTTTTTAAATAAAATTGAATAAAAAGATCTCGAACAAGCAATTAATGTCAATTTCTCTAGAATAAACATGAATTTAATATTATTATACTTATACAAATATATTATTTACAAAAAAAAAATATCTAAAATGAAAATTATTCACTCTAAAACTCTAAAATAAAAATTATTATGAAATAAAATTTAATTCAATTCCATATTTGCATTAAATTCAAATTAAAAAACATCAGAAAAAAAAAATAATTTTCGTGATAAATAAGTCCTCCACACTTTTGCATTACATGTCATTATATTTAATGTAGTAGTAGGTACTTTAAATTGTACACACCATAAAAAACACCATAAAAATGGTGTTAGGGTTATTCAAATATGTTCCAAAAAAAAAAAAAAATTTAAAAAAAAATAAAATTCTGAATTTTAATCAAATAAAATATAAATTAGATTTGAAATTTTAATTTTTTATAATCTCGCGCCTAATTTAAGTCATATATGGTATAATGTACATTAGGTTTACAAACATGTTTATCGATAATCTTGCTGAGTGTATTGGCAAAAATTTTCAACTTTCAAAAACCTTGATATAAATTTTAAATTATCACAAAAATTTTTTATTTATTTTTTTGGGGTTATAAAAATATTGCATGTCATTTCGCTATACAACAAGAATATTAAAAGAAAAACCAAAAAAAAAAAGAACGTCAAAATTTGACTTATTGAAAAGAAAAAAAAAATTGTCAAATATTTTAATGTTGTTAAGGTTGCTATCTCTTTCTAAGAAAACAGAATTCTTTCTTGTTTTTTATTTTTAAATTAAAAAATATTCAAAAAATTTTTAATTACTTATTTTATTGAAAATGCATAAGATTTTGGTACACGATCAGAGTGTCACGTAGTATAAGAAATTGTGAATGAATATCAACTATAAGAAGAACAACATGAAAAAGAATAACATGAGTATAAGAACAACATGATAAAGAAACTAGTTTAAAAAACTGTAAAGGATATTCAAAACAGCTAAAATTACTTAATTAAATTAAAAGCTCCAAGTACTTTTATTTGTACATGAAGAATTAACTGAAATACCGAAAGAGCTCAATGTATACCATAAACAAACTGTTTAAACATATTTTAGCCTTGTATAGGTTGTAAATTAAGCAACTATTTGATTACCACATCGCATCTCATGATAATGATCTCCCTTTCGATCTCTCTTTTAGACTAATTGTGAGGAATAGCCCTTAAATCCCCGTCCCATGGCCATCACTCTAACAAATCTTCTCTGTCGCTGTTATTGTGCTTTTTACTCATATTTTTCTTTTTCCATGGGAATGAAAATTCCCACCACAAGCTTTATTCTAGATTCTCCCTGACTTTATATTAAATTATTGAATTTTTGTAAACTTAAAGCAATATTATTACAAATTCTAAATTAATGTTGCAAATTTTTAATGGTTACAAAAGAATATTCATTTGTTTTAATGACAAATGTTCACTAAAATTAGTCTCAAATCAAAAATTTTTGTCCATTATATGTATTATAGATCATCCATCTATGTATAATATGTTTCTCAATAATATGATTTTAATAAGACTTGAATTAAAATTTAAAATAAATTATTTTTCGCAAGGTGTCCCATATACGGTCAAGCTAAGGTCATTAACGATAAAGCCTACTTTCTATAAAGACAATCAAAAAAGTTTTGTGTTTAAGAGTTCTTACTTCTGAAACTGTAGAGGCGATTAATAATATAATTGTTTTTCTAAGAAACAGATCTGCACACTGATATTTGAATATGACAATAGTTTGCACAACACTCTGTACTCGTATAATATTAACAAAATATCAAAATATTACTTAATTAAAAAAAAAATTATTACAAAATAAACTCATTATGGAATTTAGTTCAAATCCATTTCATATTATTGCTAAAAACTCCATACATAGATAGTGCTACAGTTACAACCATTTCATAAATCGTTGTATGAGATAATCAGATAAAATATCTAAACATATCGAATTTTATAAATTGACAATATCGAATAAAAAAAATGTTCAAAACTTAAAAAATGAACGCTATGAATTCTTCAAGTTTTTAAAATTTTATAAATCATTATTTTAAATGCGATTATTGTATTAGTATCTCAAAATTTTTAAAGAAAATCTGCTATAATTTATAAAAGTTGTTGATCACGCTCACAAGTTAACACAAAAATGTTATTTAAATTCGTACAGTAAATTTATGAATTCCTTTTTAAGTAAGTACAGAAAATTTTTTAAGGATGCTTATTAAAAAAATTTTTTATGAAATCTAAAATATTCTTTTGATCAATTCCGATTCAATTGATATTTTCATTAAAATGGGAAGCTTTTTGGAAGTTAATTAAAAGTTATAGTTGTATAGTAATAAATTTAAGTGTAATATTAATTTTTTTCTATGTATACAACAGCAATAATTACAAAATTAAAGATTTAAAATTTTCACAATCATTACAATAAGGTGAAGATGAAACATTTAAATCTAAAACATTCAACACACTATTCATTCGCACTTTATAAATGTTAGTTAGTGACAACCGCTCACATAATAATATACAGGCAATGTTGATTTTCTAGAGTCAAAAAAATGTCCTTCAATATAGAGTACTTCTTCTTTATGTTGGCAGTGTGTAGAATTTTCAGAAATACTTAACTTCTTTGAAGAATTTGCAATCCTTTTTGGTATTCTGAACGTAGCCTGACTACGTCATCATTTCGTTTCATAACCGTTTCATAATCATTTCGTTTTATAAATGAATTTTTATACCAGTACGAACGTATGTTCGAATTATTCGCACATGGGATAACAAATTCGTACGGGTATCACAGAGATGACTCGGTCAACTCTATTTTTTCTCGTTTCTACATAACTTTCATGTGCGGTTTTCTTGTAAATTTAAGTAAACCATAAACTGTGACGTACTTGAATATGAACAAAAATATATAAGTATTTCAGCATTATATGTGGGAGCTTTAGAATTTATTCATAATTAACATTAATTTTAATAGAAACTAAAGGAGTCTAAAATGTACCAAGCATATGAGTTTTTTCCGTATCTATCTATTAAGAAGCGATATTTCATGTCATCGAAAGAAGCAAATAAATTTCATGTCATCGAAATATTGCTGATGATCAACAGCTCATCATTTTATGAGAACAAGAATTTATTATCATATGTAGGCAATTAAAATATTTTCCAAAACATTTACAAGAAGGATGAAACATTCATCTAATAAAAAACTGTTATTAAAATTTTGCAAAAATGTTGTAATTTTAAATATGACTGCAATTTGATTTGATGTCGCTAGCAATACTATGCACACTCTCTTATACATAGTATTTGTGTTATATAATTATTATAATTGATACAAAATAACTTCAAAAGATCTTCAAATCGTCCAATTAACCTAATTTAAGTAAATATGTATGTTCTTTCAATAACCCCATACAGAGTGGCAGACAAATAGTGTTACACAAAATACAATTAAAAAAAAATTACTTAATGGTTAATACAAAAAAAAAATTAATATTGATCAGAAAAAAAATACAAATCGCACCTCGGTTACAAGAGTGTATTATCTTAGGAGATTTCGCTCAATACATCAATCAATATATTTTATTTAACTCTAAGGTACTGTTTAGATATACTCGTATAAGTACGACGAAATTTAAAATTAATTCTACATTATGTTAGACTTTAAGTTAAAATTTAATAAAAAAGGGTTCAAAAATTGTAACCAAAATAAAAATCAGCTTATCAGCTGATCAAAACTTAATTGCCACCATTTTATATTAAAAAATCTGATGAGAATAGAGTAATTTCTAATATTTGCCGTCAGACAAAGTTTTATGTCAAACAGGTTTTACATATATGATTTTCATCAGACTCAAATTAAATCGCACATTTTACCGTACATTTTGTCCAGGGGTGCGAAATGAAAAATCAAAATTAAAATAGTTACACGATTTAAAAGATAGTTGAAAAAAAAGTAAAAATGCAATCATTCAAAAAACTCATGTATCAAAATTAATAAAAAAAAAAACTAAAAATGATGTGACACAGCATATGACCGATCGATCATCTAATAAATTTTCAAATTAATATTTTCCAATAAAGACTAATTAATTTACTCAGGCAACTTATTCTAACAAAAAAAAAGTAAAGAGATGAATCGAAATAATTAAAGTTGGTCTGAAAATTGTGAAAAATTGAGTCGAAAATTTTTAATAATAAAAGCAATCCGAACTTAAGAAATATTGTCGTAAACGACAACCAACAATAAAACCAAATGAGGATCTGCTGAATTTAATTTCAGATTTTATTGGCAGCACACAGAAATTCACGTGAAGCTGAAATTTAGGACAGACCGAGAAGATAACCAATTTTTTTGGGTCAAAATCGTAAAAATTTCTACGTGTCAAATTAAATAAGAAAACAATACCTCCCATACAGTGTGTCACTGGATTGATAAAATTTATTAAAAATTCGAATGTCGTGTTGTTTCAAATCTTCTGTTATACTTTTAAAAATTTTTTTTTTTTCTGCATTGAATCCAATAAAATTTTTTATCTTTTTTGTTTTGATTTTAATTTTTTTTTTTCATTTTCAACTTTAATTGCATAACTTTTCTTATTAAACATAGTATGTATTCGTATATGTGTGTGTGATTTTTTTATTCTTCGCATTTTTATTGAATTATTGGATCAAGGTTTCTTTTTTTTTTTACTATATGGAAACTAATAGTTAAATTAAAATTACTTTGTTATAGTTAAAAACAGAAAAATAAAATCACATAAATTGGTATGCCATACAATAATTATATTAAAATTAAATTTTAAATTATTTTAATTTTTTTTTTGTTTGTTTGTTTATTAAAAAGTAATTTTTGTTTTAGTTTTTCTTTTTCTTTCTTTCTTTTTAATTCGCTATTGTTCTAAGGTGTTGACACAATTTTTAATTACTTATATGCATGTGGTTTGCAGTGGATATTGCACCTATGCAGTAACACTGTTGTATATATAAAGAAATTACGTTGTGACATTCCAGAGCTCAAAATTTAGTACTATTTTTAGATTAATAGAAAACTCTATTATTTTAAAAAAAACTAATTCTTAATTATTTTAACTTACCAAAACTACAAGTGCAGACTTAATTAATTTAAACTGACAAAGAATTCTTTTTAGAAATTAAAGCTATCGTTTTTAAACCATAAATGAAAATTGTAGCAGATATGAGGCAATCATAGGGTAAAGAATAATTTTGTTGATAATGAAGTAAATTGAATACGTAACTGTTGTACTATATTGCATGCTTAATTAAAATACATGTCAAGTCTCTCTAGAAACACAAATTTTTATTGAATTAACTTTCTTACAGTAAAACTCGTGTGGCCCACTATTGGGTTAATGGTAAAAGTAACATAATAATAAAATAATACTAACATACATATTAAAAAATTAAACAATTTTATTTTAGACTTAACAATACCAAAAATCGAAGGAAATATTCAATTTTTTTTTTAAAATGACTGCAAATATGTAGTATGACTCATTTATGCACTTTATATTTCAAATTATGCGCCTTCTTTTTCAAAAATTCACATTTTTAGCAATATTGCAATCACCAGCTGTAAGCCTAAACCATAATATTTTCAAAGACTTTAAAATTATTTTTATAACCTTTACATTTTACCTAGTGTATGTAAATTTAAAAACATTATCATAATAATTTAAAATAAATACCACTTTCATAATACAAAATTACGGCACTATTGACCACATTCATCAACTTAACAAAGAAAAATAAGTAAGTATAATAAAGTGAAAACAACTCCCAACGACCTAGTAATCTTTAAAGCTATATAACTTTCAAAAATTAAAGAAAAAAATAATTAAAAATACAACAATGAAAATCTTTTGTTTTATAAATTACACCTCATTAACATTTTAAATGCCTTAATTAAATTGATATATTGTATATAGCATACATATACAAATAAACTCCTATAATAAACTTACTGACATGGTCTCCAAAATATTCATTAAATAAAATGATGTGAATAAGTACGAACAGTGTGAGCATAAATTTTAATTCTATACGTTCTTGAAAGTTTTTTAATTGCCAACATACGAAAAATTATTATAGTTTGTGTATGATTGTATGGTATGTGTATAACTTCCATAGCAGTGCCAGAAATGAATGAAATTCAATGCCGAAATTAGCAATAAGTGAGTAAAACTACTCACTTTTTAAATCATTTAATAAACAATAAACAATACAAGTGTACTGAGTCGTCCATTATTAAAAATGAGTTTCTTGGGCTTTGTAAATGTTTGTAAGTGCAAGTATAACAATATAATTTAGTATAAGTAAGTAATTTATATTTCTCGTATTGAATTTATTAAAATTATTAATATTCTACTAATTATTATAGCATACTTTAAAATCTTTTAATACATTGCATTCACCTGCTTGATATGAGCCCATATTAAATTGTGATAATTTAAAAAAATTCGGTAAAAAAAATGTAAGTACTTACTTATTATTTAAATTATATTAATATATTTAAATACAGTCATTATCATAATATACATAAAAATGACCTTGAAGAATCTGCAGCAGTTCTTATAAATTGCATTTTGCGAATTCTTTTAATCTTGTTTAAATATTTTTCCTCATACATATGTATACAAGCCCATATTGTTATAAGTACTTAATAAAATTTGTAATTTTCATCATAATAAAATTCATTTAAATTTATAAAAAACCAGATCAAGCTAAATCTGATCTGATCTGATCAGTTTTTTTTTTTGAAATGAAAAATATTGTAATTTTCAAAAATTTTATTAATGAATATTGTTAAGCGATCACCAATGAATCTCACATTACTTGTAAACTTTTTCACAAGATTTTCATTTTTATTTTTAAATGAATGAATATTAAGTTTTTTTTTTATTGCCAGTATTATCTATAGATACTCATGTACTTTATGACTACTAAATATGTACTTTATTTATTTAGTAATCAACTTGTAAGAGCTTTTATAATAATATAAACTCTATAGTGTATTAAAATTTTTGAATTAAGTAAAATAAATATATTTGCGATCCAATATGTTGACCAATAATTCCAGTTTACTGTATATTTTAAGTGACCCTTAAAGAATGCAATTACAAATAAAAAAAAAAAATTGGTAAACAAAGTTCGTGCATCTTCAATTAATTGAAGAGACACTTAATTATTAAATTGATATTAAGACTGGACACGAAATTATGTACTTTTAGGGAATTTTTGGTTTTGGTGCAATGTACTTTTTTGTTTACACATGCGTAGATGGGTATATTGGCAAGTAATTTCAAATTTTTATTTAGAATTAAATTTTATTATATTTTTTTAATGAAATTGTTGGAATGAAATATAGTAATATATTTAAATAATATTACTTAAATATATTAACTTAAATATATTAAATAATTATCTAAATTAATTAACTACAATGTGGTTTCACCATTTCAGTTAGACAGGCTCATGAGTAAATTGAATCATGAGTAAAACGAAATTAAATTAATTGTAATTAAAATTTGAACTTTATTAATTTTAGCCTCTAATTTCAGTTCAATTGTGTATTCCTATGATCTGCTATAAGCATTAGATGTGTGGTAACAAAATTTAGTTCAGAACGATAGTGTTGCACATGCGAAAACATTTGTAATTCGTCTTATTGGACAATTTTATACTTTGCCCATTCACATTTACATTTCCCCGTTTCTGCAAATCTAAGATTTCTAAATATCTAAAAAACTCAGATTTCCAAACTGCTTAGCATCATTTTTCTTTCCATAAAAAGTTGATATAACTGCTTTATTAAAAATCATCATCATAATGCCTATATATAACAACTTTTATTATAATTTTTATTGTAATCCTAAAATTTTAATAAGACTTTGTATATTGTTTTACTTGCTCTCCATAGCAAAAATTTAAGAGAATAAAATACCCAAAAATTTTAAATATTAATGAAAAAAAACAATAATTTAAGAGAATCGCAAACTAAAAATTAAAACAAAAAAAAAATATATACAAGAAAATAAAAAAAAAACAAAAACCAGCGAAAAATATGTTAAATTGCTTCTCGGGAACCAGAAATTCAAGTCTGTGATAACGATTATTAAAAATAACCAGATCTTCCATCCAATAGTTAATTTTGAACTAAAAATACTTTGCTTTTTTTTTCTACTTTTTTTTTTCTTGAAAATTGATTTTCAATATTTTTGTGTTGGTAATTTTTTTTTATTCGCTCAATATATTTTTTATTTTTTTGGAGGCCGGAGTTTCTCTTCAATTCATTTCATATGAGCAATAAGATGAAAAAAAGAAAATTTCGGGTGTAATATTTTTTTACTTTAAATTAAATTAGTTTTATTAAAATTTTTCGTGTCATATCACCGTTATCACCACTGTCCGATCTAATTTATTAATTTTTATGCATAAAGTGAGTAAAGAACAATAAAATTAAAGGAATTTAACATGCCCATACCGAATCTCTTCTTAAAGTATAAACGCCTACAGATGGATCAGAATGAAAAATATGCAATTATTAAAAATATTTTGCCTTCAATTCATTCATTCAAAAGTTGAGTGTCATGAAAATATTTTGTACATTCAAGAAAAAAATTAATTTTATGCTTACACTGTTAAAAATTTTCTTGAAAAATTTTATAAAATCTGTGGTTGTCACTAATTTATCTTAAATACGCCGCAAAATTCCAATTAAAATTAATAAAATTTTTCTCTACAAAAAATCTAGTGCGAACTGCTTATTTTATTGTAGAAAAATTCAAACAAATTTGCTATATAGTGTGGATTTAGTACTTTTGTAATAAATCATTATCGCTCCTCATTTCAAATGCAATTACCCATTAATTTATTGAAATTTTATAAATTACAAATTATTTTAAAGATTTTATTTTAAATTAACAAAACACTGGGTCAAGAAATTTTATATTTAATTTAAAAAATTATTATCTGTGAACTGAAAACATTAGTAATAAAACCTTGAATTCATTTCGAATATTAAATCTAAAACTTAATTTAATTACAATGCAAAATTAATTATTCACAAATAAAATAATTTAAATTGAAACAAAATGATAATATAAAAAAATTATGGTGTTATTTATGTGTAATTTATTAAAATGAATTTAATATTGTTATCAAAGAACAATAAATTAAAAACAATGAACACTTAAAGAAGAAATTCACATTAAATTTTGTTGAAAAATATGAAAAAAAATGTTAAATGATTTTCTTAAATATTTCATTAATTATACTATCCTTAGTGTTTTTACTTAATTTAACACTTTAACGGCCAAGACAAAATATACGCATTTTTTTTTAATTTGACCACTCTTTTTCTTAGTAATGATTATTTTACTCACTTTTTAAATGTTTAAATTCGACATGTTTAAATACAAACCTTATTAAACTACTTAAATCGCATTACCACTAAAATCACTAAATTTTTGAATTCTTCGTGTTCAAATCTGGAATAATTTGGAACATTCTGATTTAAGATTTTCGCAACTATTACTTCTGATTTGCCAGTCTTACGCCTAATTGCAAAGATTAATCAAAAAATTATTAATTGTAATTTCTTAATAATAATCCCTTCGTGCAAAACCTAACTTTTCAATAGGAATTAAAATATTTTTAATAAGAATTATAAATAGAATCATATTTCATCTAGAGTTATTCACTCTTCTACATGACAAGCAGCATGGACAAACAAGTCATTCAAGTCATTAAAAGAAATTAAGTGCCATTTATTCCTTATAATCTGTTTTAATATTCAATAAAAATTTTATAGTTCTTGCTTTCTTCAATATATTAAGAACAGTTAAGAGATCAACCAATTTTAATTAATTTAAAAGTTATGATTGCAATTTAACTAACAAAATCATAATTTTATTTTAATCCGCTGAAATTCTTCTTTTGTGAAGAAGAAAATGTGAAAAGTGGAAATATAATCACCAAATGATTTGAATGCATTGAAAATATAAGCACTGTAAGGGAATTATTTTCTTGCTTTAAAACTTTACTTTTCATTATAATATAAAATGTACGCGATTCATAGAGAATTTATTTTAAGAATTGTGAGAATTTTATTATTCACAAGCAAAAAGAAATTAACATTTTCTTTAATTTTTTTTTGTTCTTCTATTCATATTCATAGACTTCAGTTCATCTGATTAATGGGTTTCAACAATATCACTATCAACTTTATATTAAAAATTTATTGTATAATTTCTGCATAAATAGTTTTAACTCTGAACATAAAATATTTTTATAAAAGCTGATCATTTAGTCACGTTCCACGTTCGGTAAGATGAGTTGTTTAGCGAAAACAAGAGAAAAGAAAACATGATTTTATAAGCGATATTTATTTTCTTTTTACGATATCTATGTATATGCCCACTTAAATGGGTGATTTAAAATATGCAAACATTCTTTGAAACACCTAAATGCAATGACGTATACGTTCATATATGTATAATATAAAATAATACATATACATATACAAGTGCTTAGTTGTAAAATGCATAATTGAACATATGTTAATCATTGCGCCAGAATTTTAATTTACATTTTATTTTCCTTTAAGCATAAAGATATTTCAAATACCTAATATTTCTTAAATAGTTATATAATGTGCAAATGTACTATGCATATAGATATATAGTAATTATATATGTCTCTATTACGAAAGAAAACATAATAAAACAGGGATAGGCAAGCATTATTTGAATGGGAACCAAAAATTTTGAAAATAAAATTAAACAAATATGTGGAATTTTAAATATCTCATTCTCACATTAATACTAGTCTCACGACACTAAAATTCGTAGACTCTAAATTTTTGTTAAGCAAAAGCCATGTTAAAGTGCTTAGACTTCTATTATGTGCAACACATCAATGTTGCTTACATAATTTAAAGTTCTTTGCAGAGAAATTGTAGCAATTTTTACTTCTCAGACTGTTTTCTCAGAAGCGTTAATTCTCACGAATTTTATTGAACCGAAGGCATCTTGAATGAATATGAATGATACGAAGCTTGGAATGTAAATTGTAAATGCCTCAAAAGCAGATGTGTATTCTGTACATACTCGTATATCTCTTATAAAAAATTTAAACAATGAAATTGTTAAAACTTTAATCGTTTTAACATTTAGTTATTGTGATAATAAAATAATTGTACGTCGCACGAATTCAAGCTATCCCACGCTCGCATCTTCACTACAACTTTGCATTAAAAACGGTAACACTTTTCAAGATTTTCATTCAAAATGTTATTCGAACGAAGGATTTTGAGTTTTTTCGAACAGTAGATTCATAGTAAATATAAAATTTTCGGGAAGTATTGTAAATTTTTCGAGAAGAATCTTCCCTTTAAAATTCTTCTAAATTCCTGTTGAATTATTGACAGATAAAACGTTAACACTAAAGTTAAGAGACAAAGAACGTAAACACTGAATTTACAAATGGCTGCATATTAATGTTTTTAATTACAGTGTTTTATTGTAAAAATTTCTTTTAATTTCAGATATAAATTTCATACATACATATATAAAAATAATGAATAATTAAAAAACAAAAACACTTGAATAAAGAAATAAATAAAGAATCTATACAAAATACTTTGTATCTTTATTATTATAAAAATAATAATTAAATATTTAAAATATTTTAATGCTTAAAGGAAAATAAAATGTAAATTAAAATTCTGATAAAGCGATTAAAATTTTTAATTATGCATGTTAACTGCACTTTTTACTTTATAAATTATGTTTCTTAGAATATTTAATTAAACTTAACAAGACAATAAATCTAATGTTCTTATATTTTTACATTACTTTTTTTACATTTAAGCATCTATAGTAATTTATTTTAGATACCTTAGTGCAATACTTTCACACAATATCATAAATTTTAATGAATCACCGATTTAATATTGTATAAATTAATATTATGTAAAATTTTTAACTTAATTACTTATTTATAATACTATGAAATAAAATATATAAAATATTTAAATTTGTGTTACAAAATTTGTATGATTGCAATTTAATTTATACCGATTTAAAGGCGCATTCAGAACAGAATAAATTGCTATGGGTTAACCGGAATACCTAGAACTATTTAGTTTAAAATTTCATACAGTTCGAAACTAACAATTCGTAAAAGTTATGAGGCATCCTTCTTTTCTACAAATCGAATATTTTAAAAACAACACACTGCGTTTACCTATATATAGAAATTTTTATGGAATGAAGACTTTTAAAATAACAAGTATGAAAATTTATGAGTTCATTACTCATTTAGTTCAACCATTATTCGCCGTTTATTTGGTTTATTTCAGTGACTTTGTACCGGTACCTATGACCAATAAGTAATTTTGCAGTAGAAATTGCATATTTTCAGGATTGTTTAAATAAAAAAGTTACAAAATGTTATATTTATAAATAAATTTTGGAATACACATAATTTTTTAAAAGATAATTCTAAAACTATTCGGAATTATGAGACGTTATAAATTTTATAAAGCATAAAATACAAATTAATATTATTATAAATTGAATAAGTAAGTATTTACTTACAGCAAAGTACTCGAATATATCTTAATTTTTATAATAATTAGTGCTATCTAAATTCCTTTCATTAATAATTCAATGTACGAGTATTTCTTACAAACGAGTAGCTTTTGTACTTGAATTTTTCAAAGAATTTCAAAAAAGAATCAATCAAATTTTCCAGAAGAACATTAAACTTTGTATAACATTTTAAAATCATTGACAAATATCACAAATTTTCTGCTTTAATATCAAAAATTTTTTGAATGAAATTTTTAAAAATCTTAAATAATTAATTAAGTAAAGAACTTTTCATAGAAATATAATTAATTTTTTAAAACTAATTCTTACATTGCCGGCATAACATAATTTTTAAATGTTCTGCAAAGTTAATCACTATCATTCTTAAATTTAAATTCAATTCATGTTATACGTAGCTACCAATTAACAACGTTCTCAAATTAAAATTTAAAACAAAAGCTAAAACGTAAAAACTAAAAAAAAATCTTGTTCTCAAAAAAAAAACCGAAATATCTCAAAGAATACAAGAAAACGCAAAAAAACAAAAAAAAAAAAAAATTAAGCATTAACGCGAGACAACAAGAGAAAAAAACCGTGATACCCCGTACCACCAACTTTTATAAGAAATTTTTATTAGAATTTTTAGAATATTTTAAAATTTTTTTACATTAATATTCTTAAGTATCTTTCAATCTGACATAACAATCAAATGTTTTATTATTTCTTTCTCATTTTATAACTGACTTGTATAACTGACCATCATAATTTATTTTCTAAACAAATATTATAAAAAAAAAACAAACAGAAAACAAAAGAAGTTAAGAAAATTCTTAAAACAGTCATTTATGGTTAACCTAGGTTGTTTTATTAAAAAATCTTTAATACTTGTAACTTTTATCGTTACCATAGTAGTCGTTACTGTTGTAGACATTATAGTTAACAAGCAGCATGCTGGTACGATAATTATTAATTATTAATAAAAACGAAAAAGAGAAACAAAAGAAGAAAAATAAAGTTTTCTTTTTTTGTTTCATTAGAAATTGTGATCTATAAGAAAAAGAAGGTATAAAATTTATGACACAAAAAATGTGGTTTAATCGTGGCAGAAATTTTGACAACCATTAAATGGTACAAGAATATTTTAAATTTTTTAGCATATTTTAAAATTGTTACAAGAAAAAAAATTTGCCAATAAGTTAAAGTTTCTCAAAACTGAATGTCCTAAAATAAATTTTAATGGTTCAAGACTTGATTTCCGCATAAACGAATGGAAAGAGCTTTCAAGAACATAGCAGGCGTATGTAGCAGGAAAATTCATATGGGGTTCGATCTTTAATTAAATGATATACATATAAAGAGAAAGCGGAGTAACAGTTGAATCGGAGTTCAAGAATATAATTCACAGTTGGACTCGGGAAGTCACCGCTAGTGTTTGGTCAAAAATTGGGATCAGACTTGAGGAGTAGGAATCAGAGTTGACAAGCCGGAATAAAAGTAAGAGTCAAGAAATTAAAGCTAGGTTTGAGGAATCGGAATTAGAATTAAAAGAACAAGTTTTAGATATCAAGGAATCAGAATTAGAGCTATCGGTGTCAAACTTTTAAATTTAGTCAGAGTTAAATATTCGGAGTTCGATGTAAGAAGCCGGAATCTAACCTAAGGGGTCAGAATCAGAGTAGCTGAACTGAGGGTTTTGGAGTTCAAATCAAACTAGAGGAGTTCAGCTCTCCTAGTTTGATTTGAACTCCAACCAAGGAACCAACCAAGTTCGAGTCAGATAATCTGAAGGTTTCAAGGTATTTTAAAACCTGGAGGTAATTTCAAAGTCAAAAATTAGATAATTCTACAATTATTCCCAAAAAAAAATAATGATTTGGCAATACCTTGACTTTTAACATTACTTATCTGTGCGATATTTAATTCGTACCACGTACAAGATAATTTTGATGGTATTTTAACAAAAGAGCAAAGATAAAAATGATATTTCAAAACAACAATAGAATAATTTTTTATACTAAAATAAAATAAATAAAAGATATTATTAATTGTTACATTTTAAAATCACCAATTTCAAATTAATTTAAAAACAAATTCCTATTAATTCTTTAATTTTTTACATATAAAAAGAGTCTTGTATTGTGTACACATTTAGATTTATGGCTTGACCTAGTTTTCAGCCAAATTGTAATTTATATGACTGCCAGCCAATTAATTTTTATATGACTGCCAGCCAATTTTTTGTAGAATAGAAGTTAAAAGAATCGATTCTTAATCAAATTATCATTTGAAAAGTATAAAAATTAAATGTCAGATAGATTAACAGTTATGACGGATGTCATTTTTAAGACATAAAATTACCAATAAATTATTTGTTATTGGTTTTAATTTTTGCATACATAATATAACAGTTTTTTCAAATACATAAAGTTAGAAAAAAGAAGAAAAAAATACGTAACACAGTTAAAAAATTTTGTTATCGCAAAAAATATTTGTGTCAAATAAAAGACGTTTAAAGAAAATTTATGTACCTTGAATGTTAGAATGCGGATATTGTAAAATTTAAAACAAAAAACGTCACCATTAATATTGTCTGTCTGATTATAAGAATTTTTCCCAGTCTTGCTTCAAACACTATAAAAGGCTGTCTTTATCTAATATTTCATTTTAGCCACCCAAAAAAGACTCTCAATGGGAAAAATTCTCAATTAAAAACTTAGATTTCATTGTATCAGAGACACGCCTTTATTTAGCTTCGTGCTTTTTATCGTTATGTTGTAACAAACATTAGGACATATAAAGCTTGACATGACAAATCCTTTGTGTTTCTAATAAAAGCATACATTATAAAAGTCTTGACTATATACCGTCAATTTTATGTTAAGGCCCAACATCTTGGGACAAAAATATTTTTAGACCATTATACTTCATCCTTCATGTTTTACTGTAAGATTACAGTTTCTAAATTTTATAATGCTTTAACTTTATTAAGTCTTACTCTAGTCATCCCAACAAAATGAATAAACTAAATTTCTAAATTTAATTTTGAATTTTCAATAAAAATTCGTTTTTAGGCGAATTCTAATTTGACGATTAAGCTGCTAAATTAAACACATGATTTTAACTTGTTTTTTTTAAAACATCCATACACATTTAAGTCTTTAAATTTTTAGAACATTACCATTTTTTTCGAAAAATTTCTTTAAAAAACTAATTTTTTTGCTTCTTTATAATTTTTAAGAATATTCTCAAATACTCTTCTTATATCTGCAGACCAAAAATGTACATAGATTCTATAAGATAGGTTAATCTAAAATCCTAGATTATTAAACTTCAAATTTATCTATTATCGTTAAATCGTGTTACTTTAATGGCTTTTCAAAGCTAATACAGTTTTATTAATAATAAATAAAAATCAAACGGGGAAATCACATATTATAGAAAAAATACTTTTTCTCAATTAAAAATTCTATTTTTATAACTTCTATTTTTAGAAAATTTTTATTTATTTTTGATTGCCAAATCATGTTTTTCCAGAAGCATCAAAATGGAATTTGCCCAATCCCACTATATAGATATTCATTAATAGGAACACAATAAAATATTTTAATATGTCGAAAGATATAAGCCATAAATCATAACATGGACTTTAATGGAAAATGACTAATTTCCAAAAATTTTCGATTATAATTTCAAATCATTTGGTAGGTCAAACATGTATATAAACTTTTTTTTTTATTTTTGCATCAAATACAGAAAATAGAAAATTTTCTCGCTAAAAATAAAGGTCATTTCCTAGATTATGTTACAAATACATATATACAAAACATTTTGTACAAAATAGAATGTAGAATAACCAAATACCAGTAGAATAAGTTTTTATACTGTTTACTTCGATTAATCCGGCATAAATTCATTTTTAACGCAGCATTTACGAAGATTTTTTATTTATCGAATTTTATTTCCAATTAAATGAATGAATCTTTTTCTATTCAACCTACCTAAATTTTTCGCTAAATTGCAAAAATTTTTTTTTTCTCGTTTTTCTCTGTTTCAGATGTTAAAAAAAAAACACAATCGAATTGGAAAAATTAAAAATGAGAAATACAAAAAAAATCATTGACCTTAAAACAAACATAAAAATAAGAAGACCTTCTTTACTTTAATATTTCCCAAAAAAAAAAAAAACAAAATAACAAAAAGATTTTCTCAACTTTTCTCTAACTCTCTTCATCTCATTTAAAAAAATTATTTTTTCTCTTATTCCAGCATAATAAATGGGTAACTCAACAAGCAAAAAACAAAAAAAAACCAGTATCAGCAACAATAAAAAAAAAATAGCAACAAAAATCATACATTAAAAATTTTATGGGCATTAAACTTGTTGATCTTAAAACAGTCAGACCAGACCAATAATAATTTGAATCGGTCGATATCTATCAGTAAGATGAAGTGAGGTGCGATAGGGTGATCAGTACCGAAAAACTAAAAAAATTTAAAAAAATAAAAATTTTTTTCTTCTTCTACTTCTTCTTGGATTGCTTGCTATTATGGGCAGACGCATGGCAAGTCAGTCAGTCAGTGATTAATCTAAATAATAAATAAATAAAAAACAAACAACACAACATTTGAACAAAAAAAAAAATAAACAGAAACAAACAATATTAAAATTCTTAAACCAGAAATTTTAGCTAAAAAGTTTAAAAGGTTTTCAAATATTCAAAGTAAAATAATAAGCAACAACAACAACAACAACAATAATAATATTATTATTATTTTTATTATTATTATAATTTAATAGCCAGTTTTCTATAATAAAGCAAACAAAAATTTAAGAGATAAGAATTTTTAATATTTTCTAGTAACCATAAATACAATTATGACGTTCTAATATACTCCGTTTACGTTTTAATTCCATTGAAATCAAATGAAAACAAAACAAATTTTTGGCATATTTCTTAAAAATTCAAAAAAAAAATTATTCATTTTCTAGAGAACTATTGAGAAAATCTGAAAAAATTTTTTTTAATAGCATATTAAGCAGGAAAGTACATCATAATATGAGTAACTGAAATTAAAGTTAAATTGAGTAAAACTCGAAAATATTCTTCTAATTGGTTAAAAAATCATCCATAAATTTCCATACGGCTCCTCTCCTTTCATTATTGATAAAATCAATAACTATTTTTCTCGTGTACTGTATGTGAATATATCGTATGTAAGTGGATTGTATATAAAAACTTCTCTCTACATGACATTCATGTATTCTAAGTATATAATGTTAAAAAAATCCAATAAACTCTTCAAATATCCAAAACTTTTTTCGAAAAAAAACTTTACCTCAATTTCTATCTTATTCTTTTGTGTTATAACAGAAAGTCTCCAGACTCAGAGTCTTGAGTAATCTTGGTTAGAACTCGTAAACTGTCATAACTTAGTTTTCTGTTTAACTTTTTGTTGCAAACTCGTAACGTCATCTTTCGTTTTTTTTTTTTAATTTAAATTAATGAATTAAAAAGAACGAAAGATGACGTTACGAATCTTCTCTTTTTTTAAATTTTTCCTATGAACTAATTGTGTCTATACTTAAAATTAATTTTATTAATAATTTAAAATAATATTAAATAATTTTTAAAACAATATTCCCAACATAAGAATCTAACTATTAATTTTTTAGAATACTCTGTAAATTGAATCTAATATTTAAGTTTTGAATCATAATAAGAATATTTTTGTTTTTTCTTTCATTTTGTTGAAAAATGAAAATTTGCCGGAACTTTAATATTCCACAATAACTAATATATATACATATGTTTGTATTTCTTGTTTCCTTCTAAGATATCTAAAATTTCCTGGTAATGAATCAGAATCATAAAACAAATTGCAACAAATCTATAGCTATTGACGATCATATTGTGTTTGGATTAATAAGAAAACTACTTAATTAATGCAATAACTACAAAACTCTTGATTTATTTATTTATATTTCATTTTTACGTTATTAAATATTTTATTTTATTTATTTTAGAAAAATTTTCAACAAAAGCTATAGAAAATAGAGAAAATTTGACACACTGTAATAAATAGAGAAAAATGCTCAAACAAGTGAGTTTTTTTTTATAATTCTCACCAAAAGAAATAATTAGTGATGGAGCGAATAAGGTTAATGGCTCCTCAATCCCATTTTTCTGTAACTATGTAAATATAATAATTTTAAAGTTTATGAACAAATAAAATGAAAATGATTTTTATATTTTTAATTAGAATTTTAATTAAAATCATTGTTTAAATATTAAATTTACATATTAATTATTTTCACACAATTCTCACAAAACAAAGTATGCAAAATTAAAAGAATAAATATTGAAGTTTTTGAAATGAGAAATAAAGGTCATATTGAAATAAAAATCAAATTTTAACACATCTGATTCAACTATTGAAATTTTCTTTGTGCAAAAATTCCAGGGACGATAACCATTACCATTAATTTTTTTTTCTTTTTTTTTCTTGTTTTGTTTTGTGTAAGTTCAGTGTTCACTAAATGTGCCGAAAAAAACCAATCTACTTATCTATATTATATATCTTTATATTTTAATACTCGTATAAGTATAACAACATAATTTTGTGTGTCATTTCAAAAATATCATTTATTATAGCTTTCGAAAACCTACAAAAATTTAAGACATATGAGAAAAATTAAAAGCGAGTAACTCATAAGACAGGTATTTTTGTGGTGTTTTTATAAATTTTGATAACTGTTTTTGGTCTAATTTTTCTTATAAAAAATTTGACCCAGTTCATGACTTTAAAATGGCAGCAAACGTCTCTCAATTTAGTTTGATTTAATTGTCACAACTGAAAAGCAGGAATAATGTCTTGTTACCCCATAAATGTTCGTTTCATTTGTGTTTTTCCTTCCACAATAGGAGAAAATTCATTTGACTTTTTAAAAATGGAACGGCCTTAGACAAAAATTTTATAAAAAAATTTATAAATAAAATCTATAATTTGATATAAAAGCGCCTCCAAATTCTATTACAAATGTGAAACTGAATGAAATACTTATTTTAGATCTCTTAGATTTGATGTAGAGAGAGTTATAAAATGGAGTCCAAAGTTGTTAATGCATTGAACAATTGACAATGGGCTAGTAAAGTTAGCTGTTATGTTGTAATCAACAGTTTCATGAAAAATAAAATCAATTTTATTTTACGATCAGAAAAAAATTAGCCGAAATGCAGTTATCATGTTCTGTATAAAAACCTCGGAAATATCTAGACATAAGTAGAAATCGTGTACAAATATATTAGAAAATATTAATCAAACAAAGAGAAAATTATTTACAATTTTCTACTTATATTTTGCAAATACTAAAATATTTCTTTTTTTAATAAAAATTGGTTTTAAAAATAATATTCAAACCATTCAACTTAAATCGTGAATCAAATTTTTTTTAAAAGAATTGTAGCGATAAATTTCCTTGCCATATTATTGCTTTAAGCAAAAACAATAACACCAGCAGCATCAGTAATAAAAAGATTGCAAAAAAATATTCCAATAAATTATCTGTAAAATCGGATATAAAAAAATAAATTTCGAAATAAATTTTTTATTACAACGCAGTCGAAATAATAACAAAACGTGTTCAATATTTAAATTTACATTCATAATGATTTTGTAATTAAAACAGATAAAATTGTCTTTAAAACTGTTCATATTGACAAATAAATTGTTCTACATGTTGTTTAAAGTGTTCATTTTTAAATAAGAGACCAAATCACAGTAAATAACAATATGTGTTCAAAGATATTAAAAATATAATTGGTTCAATTATGTAAGTCACTTTCAAACCCAATACATACGATTAATATAAGTTCAACTAAAGTCATAAAATGTCGTAAGTAAACAAAATAACATTGGCCTGCAGAATAAAAATTTATAATATTTTCCTGTTCAAAAATTCGCGTCAACATCTCTGAATGTCCTAAATACGACAGAAGAAGAAGGCCCAAAAAAGCAAATAAAATATTTGTAGCAATTTGTGAAAACGTTTTCGAAAATTATTGCCGTCAACGAAATAATAAGTAAACAAACTAGTTGCAAGCTTGTGCAACTCAATTTTTAATCCTTAGAAACTCAACCTTATATTTTGGCTAACCTAAAAGCACGTTTCATTCCTCTAGTATTCACTTAATGTAGTAAAAATTTTTTGATTTTTTATTAAATTACCATTTTTGATCGTTATTGTTTTTCATTTCTTCATATAATATCTTATAGTACCCATTAAAATTCGAATGTTATTGCTACGATTAGAAAAAATTTTTAAAGTTATAGAAATCTTTAATAGTTAAATACAAATAGTTTTTAAATTTCTTATTATTGTCTTTTTTTAATTTAACAAAAATTTACGCTTGTGAGTATATATGTGTTCGTATAATGTTCGTATGTATATACTATAAATATTCAATTTATAATAAAAATTTATTAAAATAAATTTAATAGCTTGCGAATTCTTTTAGTTTTATTCAGCTAGAAGATTTATTTTCCATAACCCCCATGAGCTTTTTCTAAAGATTTTTTTTATAATTTGGTTTATTATTTTGTTAAGGGGTATTATAAACTCAGCTACTTAATAAAATTAATCATACACTGGAAATTCTGTTCTGAAAAACAAATTCTAAAAATTTCTATTCGCAATAACACACGTACGTAACATCAGAAATGCGTATTACTTATAATTTAAGTTAAGTTTTCCAACCATTTTATCTTGAATATTAATTTCTTACAAATTTTCAATCGCAATTTTGAGCAATTTACGTTGAAACAAAGGTCTAAGTTGAAGAAGAATATTTGACTCCAATTCAATTAGCTTAGTATCAGTCAACGGTGTACCTATAAAATATCCACGGTGTACCAAACAATGTTTCTGGAAAATTTTTATTAAAAGTTTCTTTAAAAAACCAAATTCGAAGCAACTTGCAGCTTAAAATTCGCACACATCACATTGGACGTAAAATAAATAAATATTGGAACAAAAATTATAACTTTGTCCTAATATTTATTGGACTAACTTAAAATTTCGAAAAACAACTCGTACGACTTACTTTAAAAATTAAATTGTACAAAAATAAGAGTATAACAAGTAAAAATAAGAATGAATAAGTAAGTTGAGACAAGTTCGACGTTCTCGTTATAAAGATATTTCATTGAGCTAATGCAGATCTGATGAAAGTTTCTTGCACCCCACAATTATTTTTATATGTTTTGATAGTACTTATTGTTATAGTTTATACAATACTCTTATGTTAAACAATTCCGAAGAAATTAATAAAATTTTTTAAAAAAAGTTTTAAAACAATTCACTGCTTTAATAGCATTTAATTCATAGGGTTCTTAAAGCTTGCCGAAACAACTTTTTGTGTTATCTTTAAATCTTTTGTACTTTTACCATATATAAGTATATAAGATGATTCATAATCTTTAAATTACCAATTTGTATTCTATATTGTGCGCGATAACTTAAGTGTATTATAATGTTAAAATTTAGCACATTGCTTTTTGCTTCTAAATATTGTTTTGTTGCCAAAATTTATGTAAAACTAAATCTAATTTTAGAATTTTTGTTACTGCCATACCGTCTATTAGAATAGAAAATATCATTTTCATTTAAAATTAATTATTCAAAAAACAAAGTTTTTGTTTTAAATAAAATTCTTTCAAAAACCACATTATATACATCTGTATTAAGTTATGGTTAAGAATAATTAAAAACAAAAATACTTTTGTATCGAATGTGATGATGTTGATGAAGGTGATGATGGAGATGATGATGATGTTAATCATTTTAAAAAGAAGAGATCCGCATTTGAATTTAATAAGCCGCGAAATATTACAGCATTTAAAAACATAATTACATTTTTATAACAAACTTTTATAACTATATACACGTACCTATATTTTAAATAATTTACGCAAGAAAAAAAAACCTTACACAATAATGATTCCAAAATACAAAAAAAAAATTTTTACAATTGGTTATAAATAAATAAATATGTACGGTTTTGCATATAATACAAGAAGAAAAGAGTTGAAACCTACATATTGTGGTTAATTACCTTGTAGGAATGATGGTGTGGCTTTTTTTTCTTCCAAATGTAGGAATATTGAGAAAAAAAATATGAGATGCGATTGTATGAACGACTAACGGTTGTATTCATTTGTGCACAGTGTGTTTCAATTCTTAGATAAGTATTAAGTTACTAAATGATAAGATATTGCGATATGAAGATCTTGCGTTATGGAAGCAAAGCAGAAACACAAAATATCTTAATGTTTTAAAAAGAGTTAATGTCTTCAAGCTTTCCTACGAGTACTGTATTGCAGTTGTTTTAAAAACACATTTAAGCTATTGAACAAAAAAAGTTTTTTTTAAAAACAGGGCATTCCATTCCAGGTCTTAAGTTCCAAAAAATGTTCCGAGGAAGAATTATAGCACCAAAAGAAAAGATATTCTCAAATGTACTCGTACGTCATGTTGTAAAAAAGGCTTCACTTCATTTGAGTTAGCATTAAAAAGTTGTAAAATTCATTGACTAAGGCAAGGTTTAGAACTGCGAAATTAAGAAGTGTTAAAAGAGTTTCATTAAAATAAGCCACATTATTATTGGGACTCTTGTAGTATTGTAAAAAAACCAATAAAAACCTTTTTAACAGCTTCATATAGCAACTCACATCATTCTTAAAGAACATCTGACGACGTTTCGTCGTATAGCATTTCCATGGCGAAAAGCGAATTTACAGAATGTGGTGCCTGAAATTTGAATGATTGCGACGCACTATTATGGATACACAAATATAACAAATTATACTAATTATACTAATCACCAAATTAATCATACAGCGATATTGTAATACCAACATTAGAGACACTGTACTGTGTTTACATAAATTTTCATATCGAAATGAAGTGTGTAATTAATGGTACCTACAAAAAAAATGCATTCGTATACACAATTATGTATATGCATTTTGCTTTACAATTTTATTCTTCTTCGGCATTTGGAATTCAATTCCGTTTTCAACTTAAAATTAAAAACAGAACGAAAAAAAAATATAAGAAAATGGAAGATGATCGAAAAAACGTGCGGCTTTTTTTTTTTGAAAAATGAACAAAGAATAAAAAGAATGACCTTGAATGGAAATTAGTTCAAAAGACCATAAGAACAGTTTAATGATCCTTAACATATGAAATGAAAAAATCATCTTATTAGTATAGTTATTTCGCTACTTTTGTATTCTTAAGTTTATTTTCACTGGAATATCGTGTTGAAGATTGAATCATGAATAGTGTTTCATATTCTGATTTTTATAGCAAAATGAGAAGAAATAATTTGATAGACGCCGATAATAAAGTTCCCGTCGATTATAATGAGAAATGTAGTCAATTATGTAGCCAATTCAATAGAATCAACAGTAAATGAGGTTTTGAAAATTGAGAGGAGAATAATATTAACTCGGATGGGAAAAGCAGAAAACCAATTCAAATTAATGACTAAATTTTTTTTGTGACAGAAAAAATAACTTCTCACACATTTACGGTAAAAGAACTTACACGCTTCTATTGGCAAATTTTTAATTTTCACAAATTTGAAAACTTAAACCCCTTTGGGGAAGATAAGTATTCCGAGACTTTTAAAACGAGATATCAAAAATTTTTCTCAAGAAAAATAATATCTTCGCTCAGATTTATCTGCGCACAAAATTTAAATTTCTAGTCTTAGAGCGTTAAGGGTTTGGTTAATGGCCGTACAGACGAACAAAGTAAAACTAATACGCAAATTATCTAATCATAATAAAAAGAAATGCCATTAGCTCTTTTCTTTATCAAATTCGTATTCATTATCATTTTTAATTTTGTATGCATTTAACCTACTTATTCAGTAATCCATAAACGTACATCTTATAAAGTTACCGCGCGTTCCATATACTTAATTTTTTATAATTATTATTTGTGTAATTGTAAGGTACTTGAATATTCACTAAACTTAATTATATACATTTATATAACGATGATTTTAACAATCATAACTTAGCTAAGGTAAGCAAATAATAAAAAAAATATTTATGAAATACTTATGTAGATAATTATATTTTGAAAATAATTTTAGGCTTAGCAATAATTCAAGGATATTTTCCGTGAATGACAACAAAATTTTTAAATACAATATCATTTGTAGTGGTAAGTATGACACACTTAGAAAAATATGAATATTTAGTTCATTTTATACAATTATACTATTACCGTAGTTGGTCTGTTAAAAAAATATTTTCCATTTCAATGTTATTTCAAATACATAAGTTTTTTTTTATTATTTTGCATTAAATGAAACCATATAATTTTAGATTAACATATTTGGTTGAAGTAAAGGTCAAAGTAACTTAACTGTTAAAATAAAAGCAAATTTTTTTTTAATTCAAAATCAAATTGTTAAAAATAATTTTATCTGATAACGGAGTGGAGGATAGCGTGTAACTGAGTGTATGTTATTGGAAGACCGCTAAACAATTTTCAAGCACTAATTTCTGAAGAATTAATTAATTTGCGTTTGATTAATTGAGTTCTAAATAATGAGTAAGTAATGCAGGAAATTCTGTTGTGTTTTTAAAAATTTTTAATAATTTTAAGAAATTCGCCCAATTTCCTTCTTAATTATAAACTTAATTTTTGGGATAAAAGTAATATTTGCCATTGATTTGTGAATTTTTTAACTAAAATATTAAAAATTGAGACTCTATTATGGTGATCATTTAATAATTCGAATAAAAACCAGGTTTTCCTTGATTTCTGGGGAAACTAGAATTATTAATTTTAAAATTTCTCCCACTGTTTTGGGCAACTTTGACATTAAAATGCCCTTATTAATTATTTTAATTACTGTAAATTTTTCAAGAAGTATAGATTATTATAGATTTTTATGGCCAGTAACAAAATAATGGGGGAATAGAGATGAAAAAAAACTTTACAAAAAACAAGTCCAACAACTTCATTAAAATTAAGAAAGAAATTAAAAACCAATTAAAATTGAAAGAATCAAAATAAAAAAAATTTACAGTTTTAGGAAATGATAACTGCGATTCGGAACAAAAAATATGATTTTATGACCGCACGAGAACACTGATGTTTCTAGAAATTAAAATATTTACGGGTAAAATTTCTTTCAAATTGTTATGAAGAATTTGAATAAATTTATTATTTGAAATTCAAAACATCCATTAATTTTTTTTTTCGAAAAAAGTAAGGTGTGGGAAACTCATTAATATTCTTGAACGAAAGTGATGGGATTGATGTGAGTAGGCAAAAAATTGTTAGAAATTTTTTTTACTCTTGAGCTTTTTCCAGTTACAGGAACTCTAAGATACTTGAGACAGCTTCTCTAAAAAAACTGCCCCCATTCGGTTTCCCTCATTTGAAACATTTGCCTACAGGAAAACTTGGAAAAAACTTGCATAAATTTTTGTTTCTGAATACATCATTCAAATTTGGGTTTACATTGGTATGGCAAGTATCTAAAATAGTTATAAATAATTTTGAACTTATTATAAACGCCTTCTTTTGACGATTCTAACGATTTGAATTTCTAAAGTTGTTCAAATTTTAAAGCGTGCAAATTACGATTGGCCTAAAGTCAATTCAACATAAAGCAATTAATACAAATAATTTGTTTCTATTACAAAATGTTAAAAATTCTCACGATACTCGTCACAATACTCGCAGTGATTCGATTCTTAGAACGAAATGCAATATTATACTCCAAATACTATTAGATAAGTACATTAAATTTAGAATAAATATATGATTTTGAGAGTAATGTGTAAGTTTCGAATAAAATTTCATACCCCAATCGCATTTCATTTTAAATAATTCTCTAAAAAACATATTTTATTAAACTTATTTACTACTTATGTATTTAAAATAAAAATATACATTACTTACCATATGAATTTACACTCGATATTAATATAATTAATCCAAAAAAAATGAATCCAGCTTTCAGTAGGTTAATCCAATTTAACCCCTTAAGGGGTGAACTTAAGACACTCATATTCAATATTAAAAAATTTTTTTTAAATATTTCTATGTATCTTAATTTTGATTATATTTAATTTTAATTTTGTGAAACGGTAAAACTACAAGCAAATTTTCTTTTGAATAATTATTATAATTTTATTTTTCAATATAATTTAAATTTAATTTTAATTTACATAAACTTTTTCTTAAAAAATTTTCATTTTCACACTAGTAATTTTTAAAAGAAATTCAAAAAAAAATTGAAGAGAAATTAAAAAAATTTTTATTAAAATCACGTCAAATTTAAAAATTGAAATGAATTTGAAAGTTTTTCTTATCAAATATAAAATTAAATTATTTTATTTGATCTAGTACTCCAAAACTTTATTTTGTAAACTTTATTTATTTATAGTAAAAAAAAATATTCTTCCCAGTTAGCGTAATAACTTGTACTCTTGTAATCGTTGACATTTTCAAATGTTGAAATAAATACAATTGAGCAAGAATTTTAAGGTTATGTTACATTTTGGCCGGAATATATGAGCTATGCTTGTTTATTTAAATATAACTGACAATTTGGTTCTAAACACAGCTTAATTTCAATTCAATTGTTTGAGTCGGAAGTGATAAAAGCCTTTTTACTGACTGCTTTTTGAAATGAAAACGAATTTTTTCTGGTCTAAATTGGAGTTATCTTAAGAATTGTTGGTCTGGCTTATGTAATTGAAAACAATTATTATTATTGTTTACTTTGCCTTTAATTAATAAGTATCAATATTTTAGAATTTGTCGAACGAGTAATAAAAAATGACGTCATGAGACGAATTTCAAAAATTCGTAATTATTATTTTTTTAAATTAACAAAAATAAGTATCAAAATAATTGGACACTTCATAAAAACAACTTTGTAATTTAAAACGGAACCAAATAATTATTTCTAAAAAATTTCAAATAATTCTACTATAATTTCATTCGTGATTGAATTCTAATATACTTCATAATTATATAAAATCGATGACTATGAATTGTCTATTGCAGTTTTTGTTATACGAGTATGACCGATAGTCGGATCTTATTGCTCTACCAATAAAGGTATGTATATGTATACTCGTAAGTATATATACTTAACAATCAAATTGTTGAGAAGAACATAATATGACTTTTTCTGACACGCGTACATAAATTTTTCAATAAAAATTTTCAATTTAATTAATTAGTTTATTTCCGTGTAATATGAATTTATTAAATTCTAAATTAAAATTTTAAATTAAGATCATCTTAGAGTCGAATACATAAACTTTATACATAGTAATTAATTAAATTCTTCAATTCTAAGAATTTTATAAGTAAATCAAATTTATGGCGGGACAAAATCACGATTTTGTAATTCTATATAAACTTATTTAATATTGAACAAGTTTTGGGTGTGTTTTAAAACCCTAAAATTCAATTTTTTTTTAAATACATTGTAAGAATAGGTGGAGGATTTATTTTTTATTTAAATTTATATAAGTAATACATAAATATTTTAAATTCCCTATATAAATAAATATCAAATTCAAATTTTTAAATTGTAGGATCCATTGAATTTTTTATTAAATAGCTTTGATATTATGAATTAGAAATAAATTATATTTTATACTTTTAGGTAATAAACTTATTCGTCATGAAGTTTTAAGATGATTGAATCGCAAAATATCAATTGTATTAAAAAGTGACAACAGACAAATCAAATACAACCCAATAAATATTTAATTAAAATAGTAAAATAGACTGATGACCATATATAATTTAATATCCGGTATAAAAATCAAGCAATTAAGAACAGAAACTTGAAAATTATTAATTCGGCAAGTACAAAATTAAGACTGAATTATAACTGAATCAATATAAAATGGCATCAATACAAAATTATGCTGAAAGAAGCTTTTTGAGAGTAAGTATAGAAACTATCACGTTTTCAGTAACTAGTAACGTATGTACACAGGTGTGCAATATATACATACATATTAATTTAGAAATTTAGTTTGCAATATTTAGCAGAACAGGTCATATTTCAAGAGTATGTACATTAGCATTAACAGTTGATTAAAAATTAAGAAGCGTAATTCGCATAAGTACTTCATAAATTCAGTACTCGCTTTCTACTTAATTCGAAAGAACCTTCTTGGTGGCCCATCTGATTAAATGTTCCTATATATTATGTAAAATTTTATGAAAATAACCATATCTTTTGTTTTAATGTGTTATTTCTCTCCATATATTCTTTGTTAATTAGTTATTTTAAATTATTATTTCTAAGTCATAAATTTCCTTAATGATACTTCAATAATAATAAAATTTGTAAAATAAATTAAACTTTCAAGAATAAGAAAAATCAATTTTTTCATTTAACTTAATATCCAATTTTCTCTCAAAATATAATTTTCAATATTTTTTATTTATTTATAGTAATCCCGGTAATAAAAAAAGTTATTTTCTCTACTTAAAGTCACCCACGTTTTATATTCAAAACAAATTTGTCAAATTTTTGATATTATTATACTAGGTGTATACATACATAATATATATGTACATGTGTTCAAAATGCTTTAAATTATTTCCATATTTACCAATTTAAAGTATTTGTGTATTGTGTGAATTTAATTGTATATGTACATTATATATACTAATTTATTGGAAATATTTTAATATTAAATATATTTAAAATTCAGAATTCCAATGTTATTTATAAATTATAATATTGATATCAAATATATATGTACGTACGTATATGCATTCATAAATTCGGATTTCCATAAATAATGAGAATTTGAAATGAGCAAAAAAAAAAATTTTTTTTTCCGAACTGAACTAGCAAATTTTTTATGATTGTATATTTTTCGTTTTTTTATACCCTGCACTTCGTGAAGGGTATATTAACTTTGGTATGGAGTTTGTAACTACTTGAAGGAGTCATCTGCGGTATGGACATATATATATATTCTTGCTCAGCGTAAAATTCTGCGTCGATTTAGACATGTCCGTCCGTCCGTCCGTCCGTCCGTCCGATCGCACGATAACTCAAAAACGAATAATGCAATCGACACCAAACTTTCACAAGTTTTTTCTTTTGTGCCAAGGACGAACCCTATTGTTATTGAACTAAGTCGGACAACGGGTTCGGGTAGCTGCCATACAACTCCAAGAGTTTATTTTAAATATTTCAAAAACTAATAAAGCTATAAATATAAAATTTTGTATACATGTGTCCAATTATATTCTACACATGCTCTAAAAATTATAATGGGATAGCTGCACCGGTTCGGGTGGCTGCCATACAACTCCAATAGCAAATTTTTTATATTCGGCAAAATAATAAAGTCAGATTCATAAAACTTGGCAGTTGTGTGTCCGGTTATAGATCAGATATATTTGTGAAGTTTTAGTGGAATTGCTTGGCAGGTTCGGGTGCCTGCCATACAACTCCAGAAGCTAATTTTAAATATTTGGAAAAATAATAAAGTCAGATTCATGAAACTTGGCAGTCATGTGTCCAATTATGGCTCAAATATATTTCTGAAGTTTTGGTGGAATTGCTTGACAGGTTCAGGTACTTGCCATACAACTCCAAAAGCTTATTTTACATATTTGGAAAAATAATAAAGTCAGATACATGAAACTTGGCAGTTGTGTGTCCGATTATAGATCAGATATATTTGTGAAGTTTTGATGGAATTGCTTGGCAGGTTCAGGTACTTACCATACAACTCCAAAAGCTAATTTTAAATATTTGGAAAAATTATAAGGTCAGATTCATGAAACTTGGCAGTCGGATGTCCAATTATAGGTCAGACATGTCTGAGAAGTTTCTATAGAATGATTTCAGAGCTTCGAGTAATTGCTACACAAAAACGAAAGGTGCAGGGTATAATTCAATCGGTTTAGACCGACTGAACCGTTTTTACTTGTTTTTTCTTAATTTTTGGTTAAAGTAGTTTCCAAGTTTATTTATTCCTACAATAAAATGACGTATAAAAACGGAATCCACTACTTTATTTTTGATACAAGAGAGGGTTCAGTTTTTCTTTACATTTTTGTTGTTCCATAAATTTACTAACAAAAAAATAAACAATAACTAGTATTAAACAAATATGTATTTTCTATATAGTTGGTCTGGGAAACTCTAGTATTAGTTACTTATAATTCGGAGAATACTATTTTAATAGTATAAATTAGTTGCAGCACATGGGTACTACGAATAGAAAAGAAGATTTTATTTAAGAGCGTATCAAAAATATTTTTCTGATTTTAATCATATTTCCAACTGAATTGCAAATAATTTTGCTTGTTACTTTCACTTTGTCCGTTCTATCCATGCGTGTGTTCATTAAATTTCCTGTCTTTATTATAAAAAGCTAAAATTTTCTCACAAATTGATCTTGACCTGAGAAATTTATTTCACGAAAAGAAAATTTTTACTAATCTCCTTTCTCTGAAAGTTGTGCTCCTAGAAGTTGTAAATGCTATTTTCGAGAATTATTTTCACGTTGACGAAACCACAACCTTCCTATAGGAAATATAAATTCTATAAAAGCGAAAAAATACCAGCTTACTTATTTTAATGCGAAACAATATTGATAAACGTACAATAATAAAATAACCGTGATCTTATAATTCTTTCCCTAGCCTTTAGAAGTTTGAAGTTTTAGCATCTTCTAGACATGTATGAATAATTAAATTCGTTACATTAAATATATTTAAAAATTATTAAATTAACTCACGTTGAATGATTAACTACCAACAATATTATAAACGGAAATGGAATTTTTTTATAATTAACCAATAAGTATGTACATAGATTCGTTTGATTTAAATGGAATATTTAAATTTATTCATAAATCGCAATCGATCACATAAATAAAATGTTTAAATGTATGTACATATTTTCAATGCAAGCCAAACAAAACTTGAAAATATTTTGTATTTTTTGTATTGTAAATTCCTACATCACCATATGTTTCATAAATCCGGAGATCACATCCACACTACAAATATAATTTTATATATTTGGGTAAAAGAAATCGGGCGACACGCAGTTTTATTAAAAATAGACTTTATTCCGCTTTTATAAATAATTAATAATTGCGAAAAAAAATTTATGAAAAAAAAAAAATTTATTGAGTTTTTTTTTTGCTTTCCCTAATAAATCAAATAAAAAATGTGATCCAATTCAATTCAGATTTAGATTTTAATATTGAAAATGAATGGTTGCTGCAACATTTCAATTGAATATTAGTAAATTTACTGAAATTTTACAGTACAATGGGAGTGTTAGAAAAATAGTTGGTGCCCTAATACTCTTAATAACAGAAGTATAGCAGTCATTTAACAATTTTTATTCGAATAGAGACAATGTCTTCGATTTTTCGAGAATTCATAAACCAAAAAGCATCAAATTTTAAAGAGTAAGAAGTAAAGCCGTCAAATATAAAAATTAATATCAAATTTTCTCTCAATACTGCGAGAAATACCAAATTCAAAATTTTAATAAAATGTCAAATTTTTTTTCCCCGAAATTTCTTGTTTTATAATTAAAGAGCTTAATATTAATTATTTTTTATTAGCAAACATCTTTAACCAAGTTTATTGATTTGATTTTAAAATTCAGAAATGTTTTTATTTTTTTGAAATTAATAAAATGTTTTTGATATCAAGTTCAAATATTGTTGTGATGAATTTGATAATAAATTGGGAAGTTGATAATAAATTTTGGAAAATATTTTTACAATTTCGAGAGAAAACGGAACTCTTTAATACTCCTCACATTCGTAATTAGTAAAATATGACATTTATACAAAGTATAGGTGGCTAAGAAACCAAATTAGTACAAATTTTTCCACTATTCTTAAGTCAATTACGATATAAGAAACTAGATAAAAATTCCTGTACCACCGTTCTTTACTGAATTTCATTGCAAAATTCGAATTTATTCTTTTCTTAAATTAAATAATTTAAAATTGTCATATAAGATTCTCAAAAATTACCTTTAATTTCAATAGGAATTTTCATATCGAAAAACCATAAATGTCCACAATTTTATTTATAATTTAATAATAGTACCTACATACAAAAAAATCGGTTTTTTGCTTCAAAACTAAGCAACACTCATTCAAAAATTTACTACTTTTCTTATATCAAAATAATTGTATACCACATACGAGTACCTACTTATTGCTATAAAGAAACATAAAAATAAAGAAGTAACTGCTCAAATTATTGCCTCATCCCAAATAATTTGTAATTTTTAATGTAAGTTTATAATTTTATAAGCTTATTCATAACGTACTCATATACGTATACATATACTCATATAATAATACATAATAGTATGTGTGCCACCATTTGTACTAAAGTTCAAACACATTTTCGGTTTTTATTATTAATTGATTTTGTAATTTCTGATTGCACATACTTATGTATTTATTTTCGAATATTTTTTACTATTTTTTGAATACCATCAATATAAATTTAATATTTTTTTTTTGGTGGTTTGGAAAACAATTATTTTCTTTATTAAAAATTCGTATTGGAAGCTCATAGTCATTCAATAAAGTTACTTCTTCATCATTTTACGTATTATTTTATTAAACACTCTTATTCTATTTTATATTTGATTATTTGTACAATATTTTATTTAATCATGGTTATTTGTAATTCTTTCATGCTTCTCAAGAATTTAACGCTAACTGTTGGTGTTGCATTTATCACAGTAGAAGTAAACTAGACCAATAAGTATCAGACGAATTGCGTACTACAATACAACACATTTTTAGCATCTTTACAATAAAAATTGGTAAAAAAGTGCTTACTTTAACATTTTTAAGTAGGAGTCTATTGTTTTAACAACTTTTAGACACTAATGAGTAATTTATTTCATTAGGAAAAAATTTATTTGCACCTTCACTCAGTCGATTCATAAAATTTTAATTTTCGACACCTTATCTTTCCGAAACTAAGTACAAACCTTTCCATAGTTTCTATAAAATCGAAAAGGTAACGATAATTGATTTCACTCAACTTCATCAATTTTTAGTGTTGAATATAGATTTGGAAAAGTAAGAATTAAAACGACACTCAAGAAAAGATCTATACTCACAAAACGAGCCTCTGTTTTTGATTTCAAAATATCAAATGAGATGATCCTATTCTTAAAATGGCGCATGGTTCATTAAATAGTAATTAATTATTATAGTTATTACATTAAATTTTGATTATAAGTATTATAAGCAATATTTTCATTTTTACACCCTAAGTGTATTAGAAATTTTCAAAAACTAGACATTGTAAATACTCAAATACAAACAGAAAAAATTAATTTTTCATTTATTTTTTCATCGTCTAGCGCAGATAAAGCTCATTATTATTATCTTTGATTTTTGATATATAAAAAAAAATCAAAAGAAAAGAAAAAACAAAACAGGAAAAAAAACTAGTTATTGTAGAGATGCAACATCACGTTTTTATTCAAATAACAAGTCGGATTTACATACATACATACACATGTATGCCTACTTTTGTTGTATTCCAAAAGTATACTACTAAAATCTACATAAATTTTGTATTTTATACTCGTATGCTATGTATATATACATGTTGAGCAATTTACTAGAGCTAAATATGTACATACAAAAATTTAAATATACAATTGCGAATATTGTGTTTTTAATGTAAATTTATTTATTTTATTGTACCAGTATATGTGAATGTTTGATGTGCTTGACTGGTATTTCTTATATCTTTTTTTCTCTTTTAACTTTAACTTTTAGTAATAATGCAAACACAAAAATAAAAAAGTTTAGTCACTCGGAAGTATTGAGCAAGAATTTTTAGTTTTCTTTTGTTATTTAGCTTTTTTTGTCTTTGTTATTCAATTTTTCTTTTTCAAAATATTGTCTAAATGCTTTTGGTTTTGTTGAGTATGAAAAACTGCAAACTATGTATGAAATGATTTTTGCAAAAACTTTATTGAATTAGAGAATAGAGATGGTAATAATTTTCACAATTAAAAAAATTCATAGAAAATTATCGTGTTTAATTATTTCAAAAATATTAATTTTTAAAAAAGATTTAAATTCAAACACGTTTATTAAGGGCGCGAGTATTTATTCAATGAAATCGAACATGTTCATCACGAATGTTTGAAGCCATAATTAATTATTTTCAAACACTCATGAGAATTAACCAGTAACTTGACTAGGTTATAAGAACACAAAACCATTTAATGTAATATTCGAATTATGTCGGGAATTTCTGCAGCTTTAAAATTAAACTTAAAGAAAATAAGTAATACAGAATTTTTATTTTGCTACTTTTTTTTTACATTTGTGAACTCTACTGAATATTATTATAGAAAATTACAAATAAAAAGAGTATAAAATTTAGGAAATAACAAAATATAGAAAATGAAAAAGTATATTCAAAAAACTATTAAAGTATAATTTTAGCATGTCTTAAAGCTGGTAACCTTGATTAAGAGTTTTTTATTACAATTTCGCGCAAAAAAAAACTCAATTTATTCTTCGTTTCTCTTCTTACAACAAAAAAAAATTAGTACATGATCAAAGCTACCAAATAATTCTGTATATGATTAAGTGATAAGTTTTTTTTTTTAATTTGATTTTTATGAGTGTCTTCGAATACCACCTATCAGATCCACCTAAATTTAAAAACAATTAACTCTTCAGATGCTGCAAAAATGAGAATAAGAAGTAAAACAAAAAAAAAATATATTTAATATTTTAATTGTAAAATTAAAAAAAAAAAACTTAATCAATAAGTAATCAATTGACACGAGTCATGACATAACACCAAGTGATATAAACGAATACTATCACCGTATTGAATATTTACAAGTTTTTAGTTGTACATTCTACATCATACAGTATGTTGCATGAAAATATGTTGTTTGAGTAAGATACACATCCGAACACGGTTTTCACATTACAACATTCATAAATTTAAAATATTTTCCCACTGGCAAGAAAGGGTTAATATTTACCGAACTCAATTTAAAATTATTTCGATTTACATTATTCAAAGTGTTGAATCTTTGCATTACATTTCATACTTAGTTCAACAATTTACAAGTACATATCTAAATTATACGATGCAATTTAATTATATTTATTAATATCGGTAACACTGAGAATTATTGGGTTAAATGAAAATTATTTTTTTATTAAAATTAAACAATATTTGATAAAATCAATAAAAATTAGTAGAATGCTTGTACAAGAAATTGAACTCCGATTTTATACACAAAAAAAATCTATTATTGTTAAATGGACTTTAAAAATTTTAATTGAAAAAATTTATAAGAAAAAAATTGTAATATATACTTAAGCAAAAAAAGAATGATTTATTAAAAACTTGAAATTTTATTCTTAAACAACCGTAAGTGAGAATTAAATATATAAATTTTGAATTTTGCATGTCGTCCCTCCCACAGCTACCGTCTTGTTTTTAAATTTTTTTTTTTAAGAACAGAATTTCAAATTAATTTTTATTTACTCCTATTGGGAACTTAATTTATTGTTAATCAGATGACTGTATGATGCATAATTTTTTTAAAAATCATGCATAATTATTTAGGTATTGTTAACAATGTGCTTATTAAAGGGTTTAATTAAATAAGCAGGGTTTAATTAAAATTCCTATACATAATTTTCAGTTGTAACTGTAAATTTGTGGAAAGCAATCTTAAATCAAATAATGTAAAGCAAAACTAAACAAAAATTCATCACCCAAATCTTTTGAAAATTAAAATTCAATTGATTTTCGAAAAGAAATTGTCGTTTCTCTTTAAATCTCATCAAAACTTTATAGTGAAACCAAAATATCGACCACAGATTCATTAATTATTGAATTTGAACAAATTTTTAAACTAATGAGCTTCTATTGTCCAAAAGAAATAAATTTTAATTTATTTTAAAAATTAATTTTCCAAAAAAAAAAAAAATTAATTACTTTCTTATAATCTTAATTTCATTACAATTAAATCATAAAATATAAAGAGGTTTTTCTTAATTAATTAAAGTTTACTGCTCTAATGATTATAAAAATATAGAAAATCCACCCTAATTACTGAAAATTTAGCAAAATTTATTTTAAAGAATTTTTAACTCATGTGACTAATTGATTTTTTTTTATTACTGACTAAATTAAATTATAATTTACCATAAAAATGGTAAAAGAATTTCAATTTATTTATTTGTTTAATTTTTTCTTTCATATTTTTTTTAATGGAAACAGGATAATGTTTTTTTTAAATAAAAAATTTAAATATCTCTATAGCTTGTAGATCAAATACAGTTTTAATTCTTTTGACATACAACTAAAGGCGAATTAAATATAAAAAAAAATAACCCTCATAATATTTCTTAATTTATCCATATATACAAAATTTAATCAAATTTGGTTAATCTCTGTTTCGAAATAGCTTTAATAAAATCAATTCTATAGATAAGCTATATTAAATTATTGTTATTATTATTGCCAACTTATTTGTTGTTTCGAACGATTAAATCATTCTATTAAATTTGTGCTTATATTATTATATTTAATTTTTTTATTGTTAATGGGTGGCTTTTTAAGCATTTGGTTTTTAAATTTAAAGAAAATTGCAAAATTTCAATTGACTCAATCGTTGCCATTTATTTTTTAGGTATAATTTCAAAATAATGTTATGCAACTATTAAATTTTAAGTGATGAATTTCAAAAGCCAATTTCTTTTTATTAAAATTTCTTTTTAGTCGGGCTATCACCATTTAGACGTTCAATATTGTTTACCAAAACCGTGAATTATTCGAAGCAGTTAATGAAAGAAAAGAGATTTTAGCTACCTTCAAAACAAATAATCTGGAGACTTCAAATCACATGATTACGGCCACAAATAAGCAGATCCAATATTTAAAATTATTTGCTCTAGAAACGTTCCTATATTAATTAAATAGCTCAACTAATTAGGAAGTGCTGCCGTTATTCGAATGTCAACTTCGCATAATCAAAATGCAAATGAAGCTGAGATGATTTGAAAGCGATTTGATATTTTAACTGTAAGAATCAACCACGAATAAAACATCAAAAATAATAAGACAAATAACAATATAGTTAAAAAAAAGTTATCCATTATTGCTCACTTAAGGCAAATATAAGAACGAAAAGAGGTTGTTTTAAAAAACGAAATTTCAAATTTATTTTTATTTATTAAATTTCAGGTGGGTGTTTTAGCAATAAAAAACATATTAATAATCATTAAATTTTTTTACAAAAATACAAAAAGTTTTATTTAAAATCTAGATCATTTAATTAACTAAATGTTAAAGAAAAATACAAAGTTGTCTTCATAAATCAGAAATTTTTCATTCTTAAGTGATTAAAAAAAATATTAGAATCAATCTTGTAATTTTTAAAATATTTTGTTCATGTGAAAGTTTGATTAAATTGTGAAAATATCAAATTGTGCTTGTATGATTGTACGAATTGTTGAACTTGTTAAAATTGACACTAATGGTCGAAATAGCACATAGGCTGTGTTTTCATTGTCATGTTTATTGCAATTTTATAAGCTATGTGTAAGTTGAAGTAATCATGTCAAAATAAAAAATGCCTTTAAAATGCTTAAATATTCTGTGTTAATTGTGCAGGCTCTATACTAAATAATTGTGAGTAATAAAATTACTTTAGGAGTTTTTGTTAAACAGACAAATTTAATATCCAAGATAATAAAACATAAGTGTTTCCTAAGGCTACAAATCAATCAAAATTTTAAAATTTTTCAAATTAAAATTTACTTATTACTATTTTTTTTAATTACATCAATTATTTTTATAGACAAATTATTGTAATTTTAAATATTTTCATATAAATTTTATGTGGAAAATAAAAATTCTGAGTGCATAAAAATTATTTGATATACTTATGTACGTATTTTAAATATTGTATGTTTTGAGATTTAAGTACATACATATATGTAGCTTTTAGAGAACATAATTTCAAAAATTAGTTCATTTACTCAAAGATTTCGTTTTAAGAAATGCTTGATATGAAAATTTCATATAGGTAAAAAAATCCCTTAGGAATTCATAAGTTCATATCCTCTTTTATGCAAGGATAAAGTAAACAATTTGTTTGATTAATACAAAATATTGAAGCTATTGTAAGTTCAAATTCCAGATGTCACATATATTTGTTATAGTTATTGCTAGAATTCAATTTTTTTTCCAGATTAATTGCAGTTTCAATCACATTCTCTACTAAAAACTTAAACTAATTTTTTTTGAATTTTTATTTAATTTTAAGTAGTTTACATAAACTTTATTCAATCCTATAATTTCATTTTGTATAATCCATATAATTTCAATAATAAAATTACCACTTCAAAATCACAACAAAACTCTAACAAATTAATATAAGAGGAGCCAATTGAGGCTTCGATCCTCCACATCAACAACAAAATATTTAAATATTAAAATTGAGTTACGTAATTACAATAAAAAAGTTTATTAAAGAAAAACAAATAAAATCGATTTTTTAATAACAATAACGAATAACAATAATTATGGTTTTATTGACCTGCAATATTGGTATTAAATAATTGTATAAATATATGCGTAACTATTCAAATAAGTAATAGAAAAAATAAAAAATTGCAGTTAAAAATTTATTTTAGAATTGAAATTTTTATTTCTTAAATCAATTAACAATTACTTAATTAGAATAATAAAATTAGTTTTGTATGTAGGAAATTTTCTTTATAAATTAAACACTAAAGAGAAATATCCGGTTTCTATAAAATCAATAAATATGTATAGGTACTATAAAAACATTTCATATTACCCATATCCAGTTTTAATTTTGAACACACGTCTAATAAAATTCAATTTTAGTTTTTATAAAAAAAGGCAGTCTTTCATTAAAACAACTATGATCACAACTTGCAGTCTGGAGTTATTTAGTCAAAAGTTCAATTATCAAAAATATATTTTTTTATTAGGAAAGTACCTTTTAAGTTGTAAAAATTAAAGTAAATTCTTAAAATTTTAATCAAATATTTTAGTTTAATCAATCACAAACTCATGTTCTGGCTTAAAATATTCTTTTAATTATTTAAAATTTCAAATCAAAAGAACTTAACAGCTCCTTCCAACTCACAAATGAATTCTTTTGGAGATAAGATTTTCAATTTCATTATTTGTACGTACATGTATGTATGTAGCTCTTTAATGTTATGAATATTGGTGTGAATGCGGATATTTCAGCTGTTTTATATAAAATTAGCTTTAAATTTCATAAAATGCGTGGCTATATAAAATTAACCTGAATTTTTCTTTTTCATTACTTGGATATAAAAGCCTAGAAATTCGATAATCTCTAATATGGCTTACGAAACAAAAATCAGACACAATGGTCTCATTATGCAAATTTACTTCAGCAAATCTTTCTTTAAAAAAAGCATTTAATTTAAACTTAAAATCAAAGTTAAAAATCTTAAAAAATTTTAATTATTTGCACTTTTAAAAGATTTTTTAAGAGCAAGAGTTGAAAATATTCTAATTTACCGTACATACTTATTAACTTTACCTTTAACGGCACATTTACATAGGTTTCATTTACCAAATACCATACCTCATTTGCAAAAAAAAGGAAAACTTTCAAATTTATTTCAATTTTTTCAAATTGTGTAAGAAAGTTTTTAATCTAAATTTTTTTTGGAAACAATATTCTTATTCTGGCGCTAATCTTTTTATATTAAATAGATAAAAATTATATTTTAATTTCAATTTTAATTTATTAAAATATTCACTTAATTATGAACATACGAAACACAATTATTATAAGAAACCGAAAATTTTAAAATAATTTAAAATTACTTTGTATGTATTAGAAATTTAAAATTATATAAATTTATTTATTTTAAAATTTCCACAAATATTTGATCGTAATTGATTATTTCTTATTATAGGTATAAAAAATTATTATTAAAAAATAAAATCTTCTTTAACAAAATTCACTTGAATTCAGGCACAATTAAGTATTTTACAAAAACGGCCTTTGATTTTATCAAAATGAAAGTAAAATTATTTAATTTTTAATTATCATTATTATTAAACATATGCACCTAATTTACAGACATAATTTTAATAATTTATTATGTTATGCATGTATGCATGAACAGCAAAATTTTAAGGCATTCAAATATAATTTAAAAATAATCAAATCATACCAAAAATTTTTTACTTTAAAAATATTATGTAAATAGAGAAAAAAAACTAACTGTATAACACGATTTATTTGAAAATTATAAAAGAAATAAATATGAAAAATGAAGAAGAAAAAATGAGGGGGAAAAAGTAAGAGGGGCAGAGAAAGAGAGAAAAAATAAAAAAAAAACTTTCACATGTTGATTAACAGTAAAATATTGTTGTATTGCTAAATTTTTTTTCTTATTTTATTTGCCATGTTTTCTATGTTATGTTTGTATGTATAAAGATAGCATTGTTGAACGGATCTGCTATGTTCGGTCACATCGAAATTCAAAAATCACCAATTGTCTGCATATTGAAGAAAAGTTTTTTTTTTTTTAAATTTACTTTGAATTTCTTTCTGTTTTAAATAAATTAAAAATTTTATTTTTATTTTGTTGTAAAAATAAATGAAAGAATAGAAATTGTAGAATCCCGCTTAACTTGATGTAAGATAGAAAAAAAAAAATGCTAAAATTATTTGGATTTTAATTAGAAATTTTGTAAGCTAAAGATAGAAAAATAAGTTTGGAGACGTGAAACACTCTACAGGTACATGCATTCAATAAAAAGCGCCAACTTTTTTCAAAATTTTTTGCTTAAATATTTTGACCGATAATTCCTTAAATTTTTATTAAAAATTTTAATTTTATTCAATTATTTTCATATTTTTATTCATATTAATAAAAATTTGATCTTAAAACAATAAAAAAATCACTTTTTTTTTGGTTAAAAATAAAAAAATTTTTATTCTTTTTTTTCCTACATTGTGATCTCTTGAATTTTTTTTTTATTTCGTATCGCAAAAATAATTTTAATTTTATGAAAATTTATTCAATAATTTAATTTTAATTTTTTTTTCCTATTCCAAACACACAACTTTTAAGAGTAAGAAAATAAAACACTTTTGGAATTTTTATTTTAAAATTTTTCTCTTGTATTATTTTTTAATAAAATACTTTTTTTATTTCAACATTTTGGAGAAAAAATTACATTTTGCTATTTAAACTTAAAAAATAAAATGAAATTAAAACAGAAATGACCAACACAATTATAAGAAAGAAAAAAGCAACACTATTAACAATCACAACTTTTTTCTTGTATTAAAAAAAAAAAAAAAACAGAAAAAAAAACTTAATTTTAATTACAAATTTTTTTATTCACTTTTTTTTCTAATTTAAACAAAAAAAAAATATTTCTATTTCCAAAAAAAATATTTATCGGAATAACCGTACCACCAAAACCTTTCACAATGAGTGGCTATCGATCACTAAATTTATAATTTTCATAATACCCGTATATCAAATACATAAAACTTTTAAAGCAAATAAATTTAATAAAAAAAAATTACAGCTAGGTATTGAATTGAGGTACCTCTCAAATGTCTATTAAAATTTCTCTTTGCCTTTACTACATAGTTCTTTAACTGAAAATGAGCGCATAAAATATTTTGTGAATACGAGTAATAATTTTTGCGAGTGGCAGTAGAAGAAGAGATAGTAATTATGCTATTTGTTAGCATTTTATGCGTATGCTACGACAAAGCGACATAAAAAAAAATTTAAGCTACCATACCAGTATACGACATTGATTGTATTCTCTCATTTTTCAGTTAACACAACACAACAGTAATTTTTAGCTTATTTTTCTATACTTATTATTTACTTACCATTACCAAAATTAATTATGAATTTCTCTTTAGTTAAATCTCAGTAGTTTAATAAATGCGTTGTGTTACAAAAATATCGAGTACGTAAAAAATTCTTAAAATAAAATTATTTTTATACCATTAAATATTATTTTTGAAATTTTATTATTATATGAAGTTGAAGTATGGAATATTAACTATTTTTCAAGAGAAGAGAAATACCACAGGTTTTTTTTTTTAATTTTTAAACCATTATTTTGCTTTTTTCTCTAAATGTCGTCCTATATTTTTTATAACACAATATTTTGCCTTTGTTTCGAAACGAATTGAGTATGCTTGCAATTCTGGTTTAACACTAATACAAAAACAAAAAATAAAAAAATAAGAAAAATTTTTGTGTTTTTAATGCTATAAAGAAGAACCACAAGAAACATGTTGTACAAAATATTATAAACCTTATGGGAGCTGTAAAGTCAACAATAAGATACACCGTTAGTAATGCTATGTAATTGCTTTTATAATATTTGTTTTTGTTAATTTAAAGTTGTTTCAAATTCCACAATATTTCCTAATTGCGAGTGTCACTAAGAATTTGCAATCCCGCATAACCGGATAATTCATTTTATATTTCTGAATATTAGCGGTAAAAACAATACGGGCACGCATATTGTACATCAAATACATAAAATTGTGGCTGTTGGAAAGTAATGAAATATAAATTTTTTTTATCTCACTCTTGAATGTCACACCCTTATGAGTACGTTTCTCAGTTAATCTCGTAATTTCTTAACAAATTCTACTTCTACACATACTTGGATATAATTTCGGGTTTTTTGCGTACAAGATTGAAATTATAAAACTATTATGAAATTTATAATAAACTCTTTGTTAAAAAATCAAATTTAAGTAAATTCGTATCTAATTAAGTATAAGCAGCACATTTTTGAAAAACAATGAAAATATTCTTTTTTAAAAGATTTTCTATATTAATATTATTCTTGTTAATATAATATGAATGTATGTGTGAATCTATTTTTGTAAGTTACATTTAAATTGCATACGCAAATTATACAATTAACAACATTGCATAGTTTTAAGATTTGGACAAAAATCAAAAGAAGCTTTAACAAATGTTTGGTTATACTCTTGGCTTTTGTAGAAATATGAAAATGTGAGAATTTTCGGAAAAATAAATTGCCGAAAATTTATATTTTCCTAGTTTTGAGAAACAATAACCTAGTAGTGAAAGAAGGAAGAATAATATTTTGTTCTGACAAAATTAAATTTTCTTTTGCGAATTTTGAAAAGTTCTTATCGTTCCGATACCAATTATTTTGGAAAACTTTCACAAAAGAAGAATTATACAGAAGCAGTATGATGTGTATATATTAAAATTACATATTTCGTTTGGAAGAATAAACAATAGGACAAAGTGATACTAATAAGCACATTTTTTCCAATTTTCAAAATATCAAAACTTTTGCTTTAAAATTGTTTTTGTGCTTTTATTCGGTTTTAAATTAATTTAATTAATACATTTTTTGCAACTTGGATGATGTGGAATTTAAAGAAAAAAAAAAAACCATAGAAAAATTTGAATATTTTATTTACTGTTACGATTATGTTTTGTTGTTGTACATAACTATACATACACATTTATTTTTTAAATATGTATAAAATAAAGAGCACAAAAAAAAATCTTGTGCAGAGAATAATAAATTCACCACACTAGTATTTTAAAAATTCTTAAACCAATATTTTTAACAGTACAAATAATAAAAAAAGTGTCTACTTATTTATTTTTAGTGGTATATTAAAATTATTAATATTGTCTACAATAAGGCTAATGAAAACAACTGTATATGTTGGAGATTAGCAAATTTTAGGGTTGATTAAATTTAATTAAATAATTTAAATTTGAAATTTTAGCTTGATCTAATTTTTGTTTAGTTAAATTTTTTAGACTTTAGCAAAAGTAAAAATCTACTCATCTACACTTTATTTGGAAACACTTAACTATAGGAGTTTGGAATTTAATATAGCAAATGGTTAGCTTAAAATTATTTTAATATCGAATTCACCACTTTTAAGAAAATTAATACACCACCACGATTTTGTCCTGACTTAATAATTGATCATAATTCTCTTAATACGTAAAACATATGGTTTAAGCCCGAAAATTTTTCTCTCTCATATCGTAATAATAAAATTTTATTATTTTTTTATTGCAGTTTTCTTCTATAACTACTAATAGTACAATTCACGCATTTAATACTTGATTTGTATGATGCGGAAAGATTTAAAATTTTCCATTTGAAAATTTGAATAAGTAAAAGTGAAGACTCTCTGGAAAAGAAATACTTTGTGTCTTACTCTCTTACCCGACTTAAGAGTTCTTTTAATTTTATTATTAAAATTTAAGAGTAAGAGTACAAGAAACATCAGCTGATCAAACGAGTTTATTCTTTTCTTTTTTTGTTATTGTATATATTTTTTTTGTATTTTTTATATGATTGTAATTATGTTGTGTATGAGTGGTAGATTTTCTTTTACTAGAGCTTTCTTATTTTTCTTTTATTTTATTCTTCTAATAAGTAGATACGAAAATTTTATTTAAAACTTAACTTAGTTATTATGTTGATTGTCAAGCTTCTAATACTAAGGTAAGATAATTTAACAAACAAAGTTAAATATGTACAATTATTCTCTTGTATTTTAAAATAATTATTGCAAAATATTTAATGAATTTCAATTGTATTGTACATTCGTAAATGCAATACATATTACAGGTACTTATGTTTAATAAAATATGTTTGTATAATTTATGCACGTTTTAAATTAACATACATATAAGAAACAGTAAATGAGTGTGTGCATAATACAAATATTTTGAATTGAAAAATTGAGAAAATATTTTCTTATTGTACCTAACTACAATAAGTAAAAGTTATTATCATAATAGGAATAACTTCCAATATACTGTAAATATTTATACTTTGTACTACAACAATGATTAAAATTCACCATATACGAGCTTATGAATAGAAAATCCGGCTTTGTTAATTTATTGCTATACTCAATATTAGTAATCTAATAGTAATCAAACTTCTTAATTATCATGATTTCATTTATTATTGGCATTGTTATGTTATAATGTTGTTGTTTTTTGGAATAATATAATTGTATTTAATTGTATTATAAATTTAGATTACTACATATGAATGGTAATTTTTTGGATATTGCTGTGAAATATTAAGTTTTTGGTTATGTGGGACATAATGAAAGGAATTATTTACAAGTAAGAGAAATAATATAAAAATTAAGTCGGAATTCAAAAACTAAAATAATTTAAAAATTTAATAGAAACCGCTCCAAATAATAATATCTGTTTATTGCACAAGCTCGTAACATAAGCATAGATTATCTCTATAGGCTGTAAGTTATTTCAGTAAACCAACGTCCATTATAGCTATTATTAAATAAATTTCATGAAAATCACTTAAAACATAAGTGATTATTTAAAGTAGATCACTTCATATATTTCGCTTCTCCTAAAATACAAGTGAAGGTGTGTGATAATTTTACATCATTTACAATAATTATTTCCTCTCTTTCTCCTTCGTCTTCTCAGTTATATAAGTGTTGCTTTGTGTTTCTACTGAATGTTGTGTCAAATACGTGCGCTTCAACTTAATTTTGTCATTATATCAAGAAGATCTAATTTTAATTTCATTTGGAATTTATAAAAAAAAATTTTCATTTAAAAATATGAATTATCGAATAAAGAAACTGATCTATGAACTATTGAAATGAATCTCTAATAAAACGTTACATACACATTATGCGTATATGCAAACAAATATTCTCTGAAGCATAAAATTTGCAATTGTGTCTCACTATATCTTGTAATCATATATGGTTCCTGAAAATCTCTTCAATGGTGTTTGTGTTTAATCACCATAACCGCATAATTTTGATTATTATTTTAACACATTCTTATTTTTTATTAAAATTATTTGATTGAAGTTTCTTTGTGAATTAAAATTATGCACTATATGGACTGATGAAATAAGAAAAAAATTTTGCAATATTTATGCATAAACAAACAAAAGAACTCACAAATGCAATTAATAATTTTTGAATATTAAACAATAAAAAAAAAAAACAAAAAAAAATAATTTATTACTTTACAATTTTGAAGAACTCCAATTATGGTTCAATAAAAATTTTAGAAATATAGAAGAAATATTGAAAAAAATTTCATATAGAACACAAGTTGGTGTCAAATAGAAGTAATGTTTTTATTATTTAAGACCAAATGATTTGTATATTGTGGGTTAAAAAGAATTGTGTTTAGATATTAAATAAAAAGGATTCAACAAAAGTAAAATTTTAAGCTCCAATCTACAGGAGAAAGAGATCTAAAATTTGGATTAATTTTTAAGTAACTTGGTACTTTTAAGGAAGGACCTGGTAATTTATTGCGACTTATTTCGAGAGTACATTGCGTATAAATCACGCCGTTTATTTTTGATAGAGTAGTCGAAATGGGTCGGTTTAAAAAGAAATTCTTTAAAGCTTGTTTTAATATCAAATAAAATTTCTTAAGAATAATATTTTGAGTAAGGTTCTTTAGAAAACAACATTTATAAAATGTTGAATTGTTTACTTTTAAGTGTTGCCTAGATACAATTGTAATCCAAAAATATTTAGAATTTTAGATTCTTGTGAAAATCTATAATTTTATTTAAATAATCATTTATATTTAAGACTGGGTAAGAGATTTGTTTTGCAGCAGGTAAATGGATTCCATTTCTTCCCAGATTTATTTCAGCATTTCATACATTTTCTTTTAAATTTTCAAACTTATTTCAATTAATTACAAATTATTTCGAAATTGCAGGTCCAAGAAAAGGAAATTGATTTTGTGTTATTTAAATCACACAGGAATTTCATTATTAGCCAAATATTTCTCTTGTTTTGTCCACAGATTGCACTATATTAACTAAAGCAAAAATTATGTTCTTATAGACAAAAAACATTGTTTAATTATTTAAAATCAAAATTTTAATTTAAAAAAATTTTCAAATATAGTATTTGCATATTTTCTAAGCTACAATTAGAACAATCATTAATCAATCATTAATCAGTCAATAATACCTACACACATTGCTGAAATGACCATTTCCATCGCCCTAATATGTTTAATCATATGCTTAATATGCTCATAGTCTAATCAAGGAGTTCCTTAATTGGACTATGTTTACATACAACAAATATACAAATATAATATTAAAGTGGATATTTCTAATTACTTCCTGGAATTAATTGTATTATTTCAATTCAGTTAAATTGAATTAGCATAATATTATTTATTGAGAAGGTGGAAAAATTATAACAACAAATCTTATGTTTTTTTTTCTTTTGCTTCTTATTTGGTTTTAGCTTGGCTTCTTTGTTGGTTTACTTGTTTTTTCTATTGTTACAATTATTGAGTCTTATTACTTTTATTATTACCAATAAATTAATTAAAGACACGCAACATTTATTATTCTTAATAATTTACTAATCCACATTAATAATCAATTATTTATGTGAATTTTATGGTAGGTTAAAATGGAAAAATTTCTAAATATGAAAGAATTAAGTGAGAAACTTTATAATTTAGTCTTACAAATATTACAAATATTTTTGTATAATTTTAGATGTGATTTGATTTTAGAGAGAATATGAGTTGTTTACTGGGAAAATTTCTTTTTCTATCAACTTTCAAAATTTATTTTGAACCGAATATGTTAAACATAAAATTATTTTAATATTTGATTCAGTAGTTTTTTAATGAATATTATAAAAAGCAAGTTTTTGCCATATTTCGTTTGACTTTATTATAAAATTATGAATTTTAAAATTCAATCCCTTCAATCAAGATTTAGCCCATCATGTTGTTGAAAAATTTGGGGAAATACGCTGACTATGACATATCGTAAAATTCTTTCATTAAAACACACAAAAAAAATCTTCTTTAGAGAGGAAAAATTTTCTTTTGTAAGCAAGTCATTAAAACTAATTTGATTGTCGTCATTAAAATTAAGTAATTTAAGGTTATTTTTATTTGCTTTTGTCTTTAATTTATTGCCATCACTTGTATAATAAAATTACGATAACAATTACACTTTTGATTTCTTGTAATTTGTGTGAATAACAAACCACTTCATATAAAACACCAACTCTTCCATTTTTAGTAAGAGTATATAAAGTTAAGAAGTGTTGATAGAAAAGAATAATCACATACAATTTAATTCTAAAATATAATTGGGTAACTAGTTTTAGCACGTTTCAATTCGTAATGAGCCTGTTATAGTTTTTTTTTTTTTGTTTTTTTGCCCCCTAATTGAGAATTTCTCAGATTTTGTTATTTACTTTTATTTTTTTCTTTTGTGATGTACAATGCTTAATGTACGGAACTACATGCCATTTAAAGTTTTGATGACTTTTTTTTTTCTTATTAAAATATCTAAAAATAAATGTTATAAAAATACAAGTGTACATTTGTGTAAGCATAGTACATGAATACTTACGCAAAAATGTTAGTTAATTTTTGAAGGGTAATTGAGCTTGTTTTAACCAAATTGAAATCATGTTTATTTTAAGTGATTTTAATGTAAACAAGAAAATAAAATTATAAAATAAATTTTGAAAGCACTGTACGTCTGTTAATTTTCAATAATTTAAAATTGTTGAAATTTTTTGCAAAATTATTACTTTTTTGATTTGATTAATTGAAGTTTCTTCTTCAAACTTGGTTATTCATATGGTATTTTGAATTCATACAATTATTCAAAAAAAAAAACAATTTGCTATAAAAATACTTCTTATGTGAGGAGGAACTTCTTATGTAAAGAAACTTTGATGGTATCTGGGAATGAAAAATTAAATTTTTTCTGAATTTCGAAAAATATTTATTTTCTCCGAATTCAAAGCTAGTAAGTTTTTTTTGTAGTAAGTGATTCCGAACACAAAGTACTTTTTGAAATTTTTTATTCTGAAGAGAAAAAACTCCGAAAAAAATTTTTTTCCTGAGAAATTTTTGAACAAATTTAAGTAATTCAAAAAAAAATTCAGAAATTATTTTTTAAAATATTCTTTCAAAGAAAAGACTCCCTTCAAAGATCAATTCCGAATTCTATTTTTAATAACAATATTCCGAAAATAATTCCGAATTTTTGTTCCGAAAAAAATTCGTCAAATCAGAATAGTCATAAATAATAATAAACAGATTAATCTGTTCTCACTAACCGATACTGGCTATGGGGGTTAGAACATAGAATAATAATATCTTCTAATTGCAAGTAATTTTGCTGTTAATCTTCTTTAATAGAAATTTGGAAAAGCTAACATTTTCGGAAAAATAGGAAACCGAAAATTACAATTTTTTCTAATTTAAGAGAGACGATAACTTGGAATTGAAATGGGGAATTGAAATGGGAAAAAACAAATTATTTATTACTTAACTTATAATTATTAAATTTCAAAAATGATATTTCTTTAGCTTTAAGATGTCATGGTTAGTACAGATAAAAATTTTCTTCTATAGAAAAAATTTCTTAACAAAAATCAATTTTTTTTATAAAATTTCAGCATTTCGAATTTCGTCGTTATTCGTTGACAATTCACAATACGGGAATTTATTTTACATATTCCGATTTATTCCGATTTATTTATTTAGTAATCCACTTTAAATTTCGATTTTTTTTTTTTGTTCATAATTCATGTGAAGATTATTTTTACATTTTAACAAAAAAAAAAAATTGTTGATTTTTTGTTAGTTTTGCTACTTATTTTTAAGTACTCTAATTCCATTTAAGCATTACATATGAACAAAATTGTACAATCAACCCCCGCAACTTACATTATCTAAAAATTTTATTTTCAAAATATTACTAACATACATATGTAAGTATTAAGAATGAGTGACCAGAATTAATTTTAATAGGAGAAAAAAAAATAGAGTTTTTTTTCAGTGTTGATTTGTAGTTTTTTTTTTTTTTAATATTAAATGAAAGTGAAATAAAATTACAATAATACTTTTCTAGTCAAGTGACTAACTAAGTAGCTATAAGGCAAATAATATTTTGTTACGCTCAATGATTATTTGATTCATTTCAATATAATTCATATAGAATCATTAGAGAAAAGGACCGGATGTTGGGGATTTGAAAAAAACAAAATTTATATAAAGAAATTTTTTAGGAAAAAAAAAATTAAACCTTTAATGTACTGTGACATGACTGACATTTAATTCGAAATTAAATTTTCTAATAAGTATATTAATTACGTAAGTGAGATTAAAGAATAATGATTGAAACGAAGGAGCTGTGAAAAGGATTAAATTTTTCTTTTTATGAAAAAATTGAAACTTAATTAAGTAGAAATTTTTTTTTTGTTTCACTGTTAAACAAATGTTTATATGAATGTTCATTTACTTGGCTTAGTAACAATAAAATTTATTGAAAGTTGTTCATGGTCAAAAAATACAAAATATATAAATTTTACCTACAAGGTGGCTTGTCAAAATATTTCTTTGTTGTCGTACATTTTTGTACTCTTCCTCTGTTTTGTAAGTAATTGCTTAAGAAATTAACTATATGGCCGTCGTATCCATTTTTTTTATTCCTGACTGTAACGTATTTCAATTTCTTCAATGAACGTGTCCACTTATTATATTAGCATGTCGGCAATGTAATTCGTAAATTTTATATAAATCTTATTCTGTCAAAATTTTGTTAATGTTTCTGTTAAATTTTGTTTTAATAACAATTAATTCAGAAATTATAAATAAAAATTTTAGCTTGATACTTTTTTGAAAGTAGCCATATTAGTCCATTTGCAATTACAAAATTCTTATATTTCCAAAGTAATGATAATGTCAATAATTGGAAATGAAAATTATTTTGTCAGATAGGAAAATAAATATTCTACAAACCAATTAACCAAATTTTGGTTACCAAAACAGGTCAATTTTTCATTTTTAAATTGAAATGGAAATGATCTGATGTTACTTTCAAAATAAAACATCCAACTATTTAAAAAAAAATTAAATCTAAAATGCAAATTTAATTTACCAAATATAAAGCAATGCCAAAGGTCTTTCAAATACAAATATTATAATAAATCTGAATGAGGACTTTCTCCTAATCATTTTAGCTGCCATATAATTACTTACATTGCATAGCTATATTAGAGCAATTTTACTTTTTTAAATTATAGTAGCATTAATATACTCAAATTATTTTGCAGTATTAGTATACAGGTTATGTAAATTCTGCAAAATAGTTGATGCCAACTGCAACATTTTGATTTACTCAAAAATTTTTGGAATTTTTATTTATTACTTTTTTTCTCTCATCAAATCTCAAAATAACCTCAGTTATATTTTGCAACTATTTTCATATTTCTAAAAAAACTTGTTTATTCTATAGTTATTAAAAAGCAGAATCTGAATTATGGAAACCTTCAATAAAAATATTTCATATTATACAATCAATAATAATATCGTAAAAAATTATTAACATATTTCAATTTTAATAATCATATTAAATCATGAATCTCGATCATTAAATCATATTTTGCTTATTTAATTTTTATTTTTATTATTTTTTTTTCTGTAAATTGGGGTCAATTTGAATTTTTAATAGATCGTTTAAATTTAACAAAATTTTTACACAAAACTTTAATTAAGTATCGTATGTGGACAATCGTTAGTTATAATTGCTCTTCGATGTATTAATAAATGACTCAAATAATGTTAAAATGACAAATTAACAGTTAAATGTCAAAAAATTTGAATACTTTATATTTAATGTGAAAGAGACATGAAATGATTTATTCGCTCAGAAATCAAATTTATGTACCTTCAAATTAACTCTCAAACCAGTTGAAAATCCTCTCTTAAATTACTCAGATTTAATTACAACTGCTGTCCAATTTCAAATGTTAATAAAAATAAACTTTTACCTGTAATTTATTTGTAATGTAATTTGATAACAATTAAAATGTCTATACAGCATCCGATTAGTTTACTTTCAAACCCCGATGGTGTCGAATATATTGGGAAGAAATGATTGACAATAGATTTTAATCAATTCTAACACTTTGTTATCAAATTTTATTGCGGGTACTTTAATTTTATATTGGACTATAACTATTAAAAAAATATATGAGAAAAACTAAATATGCATTTTAATTAAAAAAAAAAAATTATCAATTTCTGTATAATGTGACATGTTTGCACTAAATACCTGTCAAATAATCATAATGACATTTTCGCTTATTTAATATTTAATTTTTAATTTAATGGGAGATTTTGAAGGTGAATTTTGTTTATAAATTGATTAACTATTCAAAATCTTTCAATTTAAAAAAAAATTTTTTTTTATTTACTTTACTTTTAAATAATTATTCTCTTTCTTCATTTGACTTATGTGACATTTAGTTTGTCTATGTTTATACGTCATTTATTTTTGATTTTATTTGTTGTAATTTATTTTTAAATGAAAATTGTGGTATTATTGTTGATGTTCCGCTCTAATTAATTATTTTGTTACAAAATAATACATTTATGTAAGTAATTTATTATAAATTTCCATATTCTTAATATTTCCTATTCTATATTCGTACTAATCTTTAATTCAATAAAGGCTTATGTTTTTCTTATGAAAATAATTTTAAAATTATGTTTTGGAAAATACAAGCATTGTAAAAGATAAAAATAATATGTATGAATGTGATGAACATTTAATGTGTACTTAGGGTTATTTTTCATTATATTTAGTTCAAGGAAAGGATTACAAATTAGTTTAAAAAATTATGTTATTATTTCACGTAAAAAAGCTTCGTAAGAAATAGGTTCGTAACGCTCTTCTTTAGTCAAAAAACAATTTTTAAATCAGTTGTGGTACTGTTGGAACTTCATATGATTTAAACAAGAAATAAATAGAATTTTATTTTAAAATAATTACCAAAATTAATTATTGATATTTACATATAATGAAAACACAAGCATTTTCATTTGTGGGAATGACTGGTACACATAGTCAATTTTCGTCATTCTATCATTAATACTAATATGAGAGTTCGGGGAACTTGTGATTATTATGACTCGATAGAGAGATTTGTTGCTTTAAAAACTACCATTTTTCAAATATTCTAAAACGTAGTACTTCGATTGGAAATAAACTATTTTGGTATTGAACTTTTCAATAACCAATGCAGCATGTATTTCAATTACGTAAACAATTTGAGACAATATGAACTATTAAAGCATAATAACGTTCATTAATGAATTAAATTACCCAACTTGTTATAGTTTTCGTAATTGTTTTTGGAAAATCTTTCCTCATTCTCTATTAAAAATTTCCAATCTCTTCAATATCTGAATTGATCCATAATATTACATTTGAAATTATAAAATCCATAAGTTTCCCCAATGCTATTGCTCTAACTAAATTCAAAAATTAAAAAAAATCTGTATGAAAGTTGTAAAATAAATGACATTGTGGGAGAAAATCATAATTTTTCTACCTAGACTAGAGAGAAGTAATAAAAATTTCATCTTTCGTACGGTTTGTGTCTTTAATAAGTGAGTATAATGAACAAATTAATGTTTGAAAAAATTTGCTAGGGAAATTTTTCCCAGTTACAAGCTGGGTATGAACTCTACCAATTCTAAAAGAATTTCCAATATTCACCAAATATTAATTTGAAATCATTAGTATTTATTTAAAATACAGGGTCACTTCTCATGTTTTCAAAATACACGTTCACGTATATTAAGCAAAGTTTATATTTTGTATAGCGTTAAAAACCCTAACCCACACTAAAAAAATGCAGTTTTCAATGAAAATAAAAATTCATTCTAAAATAATTAACAAAATTTTAAAGAATTTTTCGTTTTATTTTTTTTTTTCTGTGTTTTTTGTCATTTTAAATTTTAAGATTTTTGCAATTAAATTTTTTGTTGATGTCTTTCTAATTAAAAATTTATAATTTATAATTAAAACATTTAACTGGATTTATATTACAGCTGAAATGAATTGAATTTTAAGCTTTATTATAAAGTAATTTCAATAAAAATCATGATTTTAAAGTGTGGTATGCAATGAAAACCTCAAATATTAAGGTTAATGCTTTGAGTGGCTTTCACTTTTTTTTTGTCTCTATGATTAAAATTTTCTCATACATATATTCTTGTTAATGGTAGTTTTAGTTAACAATTTATTTATAAAATATCAAATAAAATTGATATAGCAAGCAATAGAAGAATTGGTATATTTGATATTAAATTAATTGTAGGCTGGAATTTTAACCAATTATCCGAAAATTTTTGACACGAACATAGTCAAAAATTAAAATATGGCAATACCGAATTTAAAAAACCTTAAAATTAGTCATTGTTGTCTTGTTTAATTCAGTAAAACACAAGTGATTAAACGATGATAGTGTATTGAACCAACAGCTTTTTAGGGGAACAATAGAATTTGAACATCAAAGAAATTTTATTTCATCATATTTTATTAAAAATTTTAGCTTAATGTTTCTATATATATGTATATATTTATTAGAATAAAATATGTATTATATTAATTTTATTTACAAATGTTTAATTTAAATCTAGACACGTTATGCGTATAACAATTACAAATACAATACATAAAATTACGAAAGAGAAACCATGTGTTTTCCAATATTTACATTTAAAAATAAATTTGAACAAGTGAAATCATTACACATCAAACAATTGTGTACGGAACACACATACATTTTGACATATTTTTCACTTAAATTCACAGATTTCGTTTAGAATAACTGTGTTTAAGTATTGCGAACCCTTTAAAATCATACTATTTTCAGTTAAAACCAGCAAATACATTTAATCAAGTATAGAACTATAAAGAAATCTCCCTCTGCTTGCCAAATTTAAGAAAATTTTATCATCTTCTTTATTTATAATGAGTTTAATATGACAGAAGATTGATTTCGTTTTGTATTTCCAGAGAACTGCTGACATCTTCAGTCAAACTTTGTTAACAATGGTATTGAAAACAAATTTTAATATTTTAAAACTTTTATGATCGTTTTTAATTGTGATGTCAAAAGATTTAAATATTTATTTAAGCTACAATTCCGAAAACATTTTAGCTTTTAAAAATTCCAAATGTCAAATTTTTCGATATTTGATTGTTTGACAAAAATTACATTTGAATATGATATTTACATTATTCCTCGATATTTACTGTCATCTACATTATTTTATTAATTTTAATCTTTACAAAATTAATGTAGATCTGAGTGATTTTTAAGCTTTTATATTTGGCCATAAGCAAGTTAATTAAATACTTGTAAAATATTCTTATACCTACTCTCAAATAATTAATTTTAATAGACCACATTTACAATTGATAAATTATAACTTCATGGGGTTTCGTTTTTTTGCAAATTAATTAATTTTTATTATTATTATTATTCAATTTTTATTTAAAATAAAATTAATAATAAAAATAAAATAAAAATTTTTAATAATATAATGTACACGAAAGTAAATGACAATCAATTGTGTGTCGATTTGAAAGGTACAGATAATGATGTGTATGAGTACGCACCCATAAAGAGATATGGTGTCGGTTCCAAATATGGTAACTTGTATACAATTTTTCTATTATTGTGTTGCATATGTCATAATCGTATATAGCAGCACTTGAGACATGAAAATCTGTCAACATAATATTATTATATTATAATAATATTAATATCAGCCTATATTTAAAAGTTTTGGAAATATTATGTAATAAAAGAATAATAATATTTACACCCCACTAGTTTAAACCTACAATTAGAAATTTGAAAAATAAAAAATTGAATAAAGAATTTATTTTTGAGAGAAGTGTAAATAAAAAATTTGGCAGAATGTTCAGAATAAAATCTATTCCTAATTAAAATAATCACGTGTGTATGTACTCAATTTTATAAAATATTACTGCAATGCATTAAATTAATTTACAAATCGAATAGAATTTTTAATTCAATGCCAATTTAATTGAAATGCAATCGAATGCCTAAATTAAATATATAAACAATTTTGGTGTGCTTGTATATACTTTATTTTTCATAAGAAATTTTCAGAAATAGTTTAGCCTGTACTGCCTTATTAAGAATACTTGGACTACAAATTAAATTCTATTGGTTCTTCTCATTAAATGTGTGTTTTAAGAAAATGGGTTGTTACAAATTTTATTTTTTAAACATAATTTTATAGCTATTCATATATAACGTTAGTTTATAGCGCAGTGCTGTAAATTTTATTAAATTACAATAAATTACAATTACATCGTTATAAAATTATCAAAAGATTAAAAAATTTGACATAACACTTATTGACAATTAAATTTACATCCATGTGAATTCGATTAATAGTATGAATTTTGACATTAAATACTGATTCCCGCTATACTACTTGAATAAAGAGGGAATGAGAAATTAAAGTATGTACTTGAGTTTTTCTTGGGTTTCATAATACAGAAATATAAGATTTTTTAATTTAATTTAAAATTTTGCATGGTCAAACGGGGATTAAATTGATCAAAGTAAATTCTTATTTATTACGAACAATTAATTAAAAATAAGATTAAATGGGTTAACCTGCATTCGGGTATTTAAGTTTTAGCCAGGTTTAGAATATTAGTTTTATTATTTACTAACTATATTAGCCTAACCTATAAGACAAATTTTTGAGATTTTTATAATTTTATAGCACAAAAATATCAGAACATAATTGAGATTCATAATTAATTCTACAATATTTAATTTAATGTTGACAGCCTCTCGATTTTTAAGGAGTGATCGTCTTAAATTAAAATATTAATTGTTTTAAAATATGGTTATAGTATTAAAAGATATTTAAAATCATTTATTCTTTATCATTCCCTTAAATAATCTTTATGTTTACAGCATCTTTATAAAAATCATTTTAAAGAAATAATTATACTAAAAAAAATGAGTCTGAATTTTTCAATTAATATGAAGAAAAAAATGTTAATTTAAATGAATTTTTCTGTTTTGTTTTGTATTTTAAATAATTTACAACAACTACGGTATTTAATTAATAAAATCCTTGTACAAACTGGTCTTTATAAATAATGGGCTGCACTTTATATATAAATATGTGAGAATATTAAAAATCTCAATTAATTTTATAAGCATAACTCCCTTATTACAATAACACTACAATGTACACACAATTATTTATATATATATATACAAGTATAATTAAATAACTAGTTTTTATTCTAAATTACGATCATTATCAGCATTTCTTATATATTCTAGTTCTTCTTCAAATGTAAGTTGTTTCTCTGGTAAATTTTCTGGTAATGACCATATACCATATGGTTTAACATGATAAATTAAATATTCACATATATACATTTCAGCGGCTGTTAAATAATGAAATGAAACTGCTTTATCTGAAACATATCGTAATCCCTAAAATAAAATTAAGAACAATTAATTTATATAACAAATGGATAAATAGGTGATAAAATTTTTATTTATATTTTATGTATTACCGAACCAAATTTATAATAACTATAATCCCATAACCAAAAATCATGTCCAATAATATCTGGTTCTAAATGATTATCTAAACTTAATGGATGAAATCTTGATTTTCCTTCTTCATCTCTTGTATCACCAGCAATTACACCAACGGCATTTAAACATACACCAATTTCAACATCTTCAACTGATGCTCCAACACGACAAATTCTTGAATTTTTAAATGCAATTTCAACAAGACGTTTAACTGCTTCTCTACTTAAAACATAACCAGCTCCACCAGACATATAAACCTGAAATTATTGTAGGTATATATAAAATAAGTAAAAGAATAGAATTATCAAAGTTCGCTGCTTCAATAATCTTATAATTAAAGTTGTAGGAATATCATATAAAAATTCATTGAAGTTCATTATATATTGGTGTGATTGGCACTGTGTTTCATACAACGAATTTTAAATTGTTGTAAAATCAAGGAATAATCAAAATAAATGTTTAAGCAATTAGCTAATCGCAAAAGCACTTAAAGAATTATGAAATATTAGCAGCTTTCAACTAATGATCTTAGAGAGGTTCTACATAAAAACCAAAACCGTGAAGACTACTAAATTGGCTCACTAAAGAGCGGAAATTTTTATACAAATTCTCAGATTTAATCGCTAAAACATTCCAACTATTAAACCGGATCTTACTTCAACCATTGTTATATAAATTGTAATAAACCAAATATCCTTACCACACTTGGCATTTGAAATTTACTACCAAAATAAATTGGTGTATCAGTTCTATGTTCGCTTAACATAAATCTTAAATTTTCCATAATAAAATACCTAGAATTTAAAAATTATGAGAATAAGGATAACAAATTAAATTTTAATCCCAACCGAAGACACGAGTGAATGAAGGTGTCAACTACAGTTTTTGAAGTTTCGAGTTAATTAACCTTCTTTCAAAGCAAAATAATTCAAAACTGTGACACAACATCTTTTAAAAAGAAGCTATCTCTTAAACTGAGTCGTTTTGTGAAAAACCGGTTTTTGCATATGAAATATAAACATATAAAACTTCTATTTATGTAATGAACCCATTTTCGTAAAAATTGTATATAACACCTTTATTCACTCGTATCTTCAATTATACTTACGTATCATCATCAGCTTTAACAAACCAATCATATTCATCTAAATGATTTTCATATATATAAGTGAATGCTTCTCTTGTTTTATTCCATAAACCATCACGTCCTTCAGTTACATTTAAACCAATTGATCCTAATTCATCATCATATTCTGTACTCATAAATAATAATTTATTACATCTTTTACCCCATGTTAATTTAACATGTTGTGCTTTTGTTTTATGATTATCTGGTGCTGTCATCACCCAACATAAAACCTTTATTTCATCATATAATTTATCAGCTAATGTTGTATTTTCACCAATATGCTCATGTTCTGTTATATTCAAATAATCCATATTATTTAATAAATCATTTTCATTTTGTAATTTATTTTGTGTATGATATGCTCTACTAATTGGTGTATAAATTATATATGAATTATTTGAATTTGGTAACATCATTAAAAAATATCCTAATGAAAATCCAATTAAAAATCCAACAACTAATGATAAAAATAAACGTTGACTTGATAATACTTTTGTGCCTAAAAATAGAAAAAAAAATCTTAATTATTAAATAGTAAGAAAAAAAAATATTATTTAAAACTTGAATTAATTTTTAATTTTAATACAATCTAAATATTTAACCCTGTACCGCACACAACCACTTCTAGTAGAATTTAGTCCTATTATTAGAATTAAATAACTTTGTATTTGATCTTATCATAAAATTTTTGCTAATTGACTCATTTTTTATTTCACAACATTTTTTGAATTCTCAAGTAAATTTCGAAGTAAAAAATTAGTAAGTATGTACTTTTTGCAAAAAATTAATTTGTCCTTTTTTATTAAAGCAATAATTCGAATCGGGGACTTTGATACATTCCTTAAGAAAACCGGTTTATATAGGTAATAGCGCGCTAAATAACGGCCTGATTATCACAGTGGCAGCACTTTTTAGTAATTTGAGTAGAATGGATCTGCTGCATTGGTAACGTCAACCAACCAATCAAGCAAATCGAAGCAAAATAGAATATTTTCATGTACCACTGATACTCTGTTTAAATCACTGAGTTTTAAGAGTTATTTTTAATATTTTTACACAGTCGCATATTAAATTGAATCAACAACCTCACACATACATTTGCAATAACTTATAAGCAATTTTATTACTAACCCCTTCTTATTGTAATTATTTAATCTTTTAACAATTTTCTCTTTATAATTTTCTATAAATTCAAATGCAAATAAGCTCAAATAAAATTAATATTTTAATTTTGCAGAAATTAATTTCGGATCAATGATCGCACTAACTGTACTTAAATTTGACGTAATTTAAAATCATAGTATTGCCAACCTGCCTACTACACTTATAATATTATCGAAATGAGGCAACACTACAATTTATTTTGTATATTTACACACAAATTTATATTTTAATAAATGTTCAACAAAAGGCATGTGTTTTTCACAATTATTATTCACAATTTAAATATTTTTTTGAACTTTAACAAAAAAAAAATATAAATAAAAAAATGTTGGCATTTTAATACTCTTGCTTTTTTTATCGATTATTTTTAATTTCAAAAAGCATCATTAATTTTTTATACAATTGTATTTTGTAATTTTTATATCGAAATTATAAAAATGCTGACGTATTAAAATATATTAATAAATTAATTTTTAATTAAGGACATCATTAAATAGATTTGACCTTGAAAATTATTAAAATTTGTCCTTGTATTTAATTGAAATTTTCTTATTTATAAATTATCAAAATAATATATAGTAGCAGTATAACACTTTTCATTTCAATAATTAATCATAAAGCATAACTCTAATAATTTTTTACATAAACTTAAAAAAATCACAAGAAAAAACAAAAAAAAAAACCAGTAAAGCAACTTATCTTATACAATTCAAATATTTACCATTATTTCTAGAAGGTGTTAAATTCTCTTCATCCGATGGTATACTGCCACTACCGTTGTATAACATTTTCTATGATTTTATCGTTAATTTTTTGAATTAATAAAGAACAGTTAAATATATGGTACCAAAAATTTTTGATGTTAATAGTTAAACATTTAGTTATTAACTAAAAAAAAAATGAAAGAACAAAAAACCTTTTAATATTTTTAATTTAAGAAATAAGAAAAGAAAAAAATAAAACAAAAAACGAATACTTTACTGACAGAAAAATTTCCTTGGTTTAACAGCATACTAGAAATGCTAATTTTTTTCTCTTTTTATTCTTATATATTTTTTTTTTTTATTTTTAAAATTTATTGATATTTATTCAAGAGATAGCACAAATATATAAGAGAGGATATATTTAGCATTCATTGTAAGCACTTAATAAAGTAGGGAGCAGCTACACATTTAGCTATATGTACTAAAGATATATATATATATACAATGTACAAACACCAACCATAAATACGATATTGTAAATATATAAAATTTATTTTAACGAAATATTGAATACCTTACGCAATTATAATGCACGATGACATCTTCTGTTTTATTATTATTATTATTATATAGTAAAATAATAATTATTATTTTGGATTTTAAATAATTTTATTATAGCCATATATGAGTACAGCTTTTTATATTATTATAAAAATATATTCCGTTAAAAAGTTTAAAGAAAAAAAATATTTTATGTGATTTGTACATAATCGATTGCATCGTGCATTTTCTGACTATTATAAATTTTAATAAATTCGGAGTTTTGTTAGTTTCTTAAATCCTGCAATCACCAATCTCAAGTAATTTATTAATTATAGTTTCCACAGACATAGTCAAAATCAGTTCCGTCGTAGTTAAGATACACGCAGAGACAGATTAACAGACTGATATCTCGCTAAAAATATTTTTTTTTATTTGTTTCTATGTGACGCATATAATTGTATTACTGTTAAAAATTCGAGATGTGAAATTTAATGGCGTAACAATACCTTCCCTACCGTCTTCAAGTTCTACGATAACATACAGAATGTATGACGTTTGAATTATTTCGCCACGAAATAGGCAATTTTTTTAGATAAATTCCATTTTTTGTTTCAAACAAAATGTCGTATATTTCAAGGCAGTAAAAAGTATTGGTCGGAAAAGGGTATTATTAACTATGTGTTTTTGATAAAAGCCTTCATCATATTGAATATACGCCAATTCGTGAAGAAATTGCGAAATCTTGCCTATACTCTCTACCTCTTAATCATTATGAAGCATGATGGGAACAATTCCTAGTACTTAAATTTAGGTCTGCCCATAAGTTTACGATCCTATTATTCATTCTACATGGTAGGATAAATTATAAGTTATTCATAAGAATAGAAAAATTTTAAATTATTTCGTTTTTAATAAAATCTCAAATATACCAGGCCGACCAAAATTACCGTATGAGATGACTTTAGGGAATAAAAGAGAAATTTTATGTCCATTTCATTATTTTTTTAGAATTATATTATAAACGGTAAAACATAACACCTTATCCATTTAAAAAGCAAAAATTTCATTTTTCGCAAAAAAAATATGAGCGTGCCTTTTACGTATAGATCTACATTATAATAAAGAAGATAAACGAAAAACATATTTTAGCTTGTGATAAAATACTCAAATTATTGTTTATTTTCTTCTTTCTCTTTCAAATCTCATTCTTACATTCACATGTTATACAAAATTTTTTGTCAATATTATAATTGATTAAAATTGGTAAATAATATTTAAGCATTTTGCTATACGAGCTATGTATGTAGGAGGTTTATTTAATTCACTTGTATATGAAATCAAGCAAAAATATTCCAATTTCAAGTCCTTGAAAATTAAAAAAAAAAATCTATAAAATTAAAAATTTTTTTTTATATTATGAATTTTATTCATAATGAAGTTATTTAAAATAAAAAAAAAATTATTATCGAAAAAATTCCTAATAAATTAATATTCAAAAAAATTAACAAAAAAAAAACAAAAAAACAAAAGAGAAGAAAAATCCGGAGAAAACACATGTTTTGCAGACAAATAGAATAGATATGTCATGCTGATTGCTGATATTTTATGTACATAAATATATTAATTACGTATACCTATATATGCGTGTGAATAAATGAGAATATGAGATAAAAAATTTTATTCTCAATCACAATGAAGAGAGAATGATATGAGAAATTTCGAAATATATTTTGCTCAATATGTTGAAATTGTTCTTTTGTTCCCATAGAATAAAACACAGTTATTTACGATTAAAAGATGGGCTTTAAGAAGTTTAATAGAGCGCTCAGAAATTACCGAACACGGACATTTAAAATATAAAATAAATTGTAATATTAAAAAATAAAGACGATTTTATATATAAAACATTTCCCGTTTTTATATATACATAAAACAAAAAAAATTGAAAGTTGGAACTTTAGTTCTAAATAATTACAATGTTTTATAAGAAATAATTTTCTTATTAGCAAATAATTGTAGTCTTAATTTTGGGAGGAATCTTAAAATGATATTTTGCGAGAAATTTATACTTTAGCATTTAAATTAAATTTGGTTGCTAATTAATTTTTTCAGTCTTTCTTCAGATGTTCGATGGAGCTTATATTGTGTCGAAAAAGTAGGAGTACGAAAAATTGCATTATATAAACTTTAAGACAGGTGGCGTTTTATTTAGATTTATTGGCTTTTCAAAAATTTCCACTAGTAATAGAAAAAAAATTTTGTTGTACAAAAAAATTCTTCTCAGTCTGTTAGACAAACAGATTTTGGCAGTAAATATTCTAATTATTCTTCTAATCTAAGGTGATTTTTTTCTAAAAAGTTTTTGATTTATTAATATTAAACTCATATAGAATGGAAGAATTTTCGAATATTTATTTGAGATTGAAATTCGTAAAATTAATTGACTAATTTAAATAGCTAGAAATGCTAGAAATAATTTTGTATACTGGCAAAGGTCTTAATTGTTGAACTAAGGGTTTATTGCTTATTTTTCGCAGTTTAAAAATTTAATAAATCCTATATGAAAAGAACTTATTAATTATTTAGCTTTGTACAACATTGGAATATCGAAAAGAACTACGAAGGTAAGAAACTTGTATTGACATTAAACATATACAAAAATATTAATTTGTAACACTTTTATGTAAAATATGAATTTGTCCGTTTATTTACTAAAAATATTGAAAACCAGCTTTGTATTGCAAAATTACCTTAAGTCAATTACGATTACATTTAATAACTCTATCCTTTTCAGCTTCCTTAACTATTCGTAATTCATCTTCAATTGTATATTGCTCGGATGATATATAAAATGGAATTGACCATATACTATATGGTCTCAAATGGTAAACCAAATACTCTAAAGTAAACATAGATGCTGGAGATAAATGGCTAAATGACACAGGATAATCAGAATTGTAATCCATTCCCTAAAATTACAATATGGCGGATTATATATATGGCGGTTAATAATTATCTTTAATATTAATTTACAATGCCGGTTTTATAATAAATTCTATCATAAAACCAATTCTTTGTATTGTCACCTTCCTCAGAGAACAGATGATCTTCAAGAATTAATGGAAAAAATCTTGTTCTACCTTCAGAATCACGTGAATCCCCATTTATAACATTAATAGTTTTAAAACATTTTGCTAATTCATGTTCGTCAAATTGCCCTTTGGTGATGGTAAAACAATTTCAATAAACTATCGGATTGCTTCTCTGCTAACAACATAACCAGCACTTACTGAATTATAATCCTAAAAAAATATATACTTTTAATCACCAGCTTAAATTTTTTCTGTTAACGTAGATTTATAGAAAGCCAATGCTAATTACAAAGGCCAAAAATATTTTAATTTAATTGAAAATCTTCGAGTCTTATGGAAAGAAATCTTTGCTTATACGACATTTTAATGGGTGACGACAATATATGAACAAAACTTAGATTCCGATAAAAAGATGAAAGAGAGTAGAGAGATGAAATACGTGTAGAGCTCTAAAGTCGACCTACTTTGATTATTTTTAAATATAAACATTTCTGATGTATTCAGATATAGATTTCAGGTACGGCCTACGACAAATGGAATTTCGAAAAGTTAAATTCGAAAAACACACGAGAAAAATCTTTCCTACAAAACTTATTCAATTTACTTCTAGAAGAGTACGAACCACTTCCACTGTCTGATGTTTACTACCGAACCATATTGGTGTGTCACTGTTATGTGGACTTAACATATATCTGAGATTTTCTACAATAACATAACTGAAAAAGAAGACTCATTTAATTTCAATACCATATTGACTAAAAGAGAATTGCAATTCTTACGTGACTTCATCCGCCTTTAAAAAAAAATCATATTCATTCAAGTGATTTTCATAAATGTACTGTACTCAAGTGATTTTCATAAATGTAAGTTGAAATTGTTATTCCCCAATATTGTGGGATTTTTGGTGTTACATCAATTGCACCCAAGATGATGACATCTTCTGTACTAATAAATATTAATTTATTGCATCTTTTACCCCATGTTTGTTTAACATATTTAGCACGTGTTGCATGATTCTGTGGTTCTGTTCTAACCCAACATAATATTTTCACCCTGTCATATAATGTTTCAGCAATTGTTGTATTTTCTGATTCATGAACATGTTCAATTATATTATTTGATGAAACTTCTATATAATCTTCAATTTGCATTGATTTATGATACAAATAATATTGATAATTTGGATCTGATGTGATAACAAAGAAATAACCAATTGATAGACCAGCTATAAATCCAATATTTAATGATATAAACAGTCTTTGACTATATAGTACACGATTATCTATAGAAAATATTGATTAGAATTTATAGAAGATTAAGGTACTTACATGTTACTACAGTTACTAAACTCTCTTTATCCGACATATTGAATTTTTTTCTGACAAACTGTTATAGCTGAAGTTTTCTTATAAAATTTTCCTCGCAGATGTTTTCCGATAAAATGATGAGCAAAAACTAAATTTGTAATCTCAATATTTCGAAATTTTTCAACATTGTTGTTTCACTACTCTTGCCAGGGCTGTTTGCTGAAATTTGATTGTTATTTGCGAGGAAAAACAAATATTTTATAAAAATTTGTTAAAGAGAAAAATTTGTTTATTTAAAAAAGTCTGTTACTTGATTAAATATTTTCGAAAGTCAATCTATAGTGATGTTTTTGTTATGCTTTTTTTTAAATTAAAAAAAATCGAATTTAAATTGCAAAGTATAAAATTATTCTCAAAAATCGAAAAAACTGTGCTCAAATAGCAAAAGTTGCCAGAATGTTCACCTGCCAAGTTTTCGATTTCTACATAAAAATGAGTTGTCTCGTCACAAGCAGCAAATGAAATATAATTGCCATATACCACGAAATTTTTAATGACTACATCAACAACTCTGGAGAAAATTCGCACATTTCTCTAAATGAAATTTCACGGAATAGTTTTACAATATTTATTCTTTTATCTCTCTGGTATTTGTCTCATGTAAAATCGGAATGCCTTACTTAGAGCCACAGCCAAGCCCATTTATATATAGAGTGGCCAACAAATAACGCACACTGCCAGGTGGGTTAATTTTGTTAAATAATGGAAACGGTTTTTTGTTGCAACTTCTTTGAACTCAAAGCTACATGGATCGGACCAAGGGCACAATAACATATGACATGTAAGACATATAACGGAATACAATTTACTAAAAAAATGTTGATAAGTGATAATCAACATTAAAATGTTGATAAAAACATGTCAAAACGCCTATTTTATCGACAAAATAAATTTTAATGAAATTTAAACAAAATTTTGAAGTTTTTTAATTCAGAACTATACTAATGTTAAATTAATTTCGTACTACAAATGACCGTCTCATTTTTTTCAATATCTTAATAGAATTTGAGATGTGGACTTTAAAACAAATGAACCCCAATACTGCCAAACTAGTCCAACCTATTATTTACTCATTTTAGTGTACCTAATCAGCAATTGATGTACTATTTGATATATTTGTGAACCTATAGTAGCAGAATGACAAATAGCTTATAAATATTTTCAAATTTTTTACAGAACAACTATGATTGCTGTTGTCAAATATAAAAGTAAATAAGCTTCCCTATTGCAGTTTTTAACACCAAACAATTGCATCGCAGTATGGAATTGGAAAATCATCATTACAAAATTTTATTCAAATAATTACAGTTTTATGAATGAAAATCATTTTTAATAAAGCTGTTCAAAAACACTTTCCTAATATAAGTAGCCCTTCATTTTTATACAATGATTCTATCTTTTTCAGCTTCCTTAACTAATCTTAATTCATCTTCCAATGTATATTTTTCTGTTGGTATATCGAACGGCATCGACCATATTCCATATGGTCTCAAATGATAAATCACAAATTCTATTGTAAACATAAAACCTGGTGATACATAATCAAATGCCACAGCATAATCAGAATTAAAATCCATTCCCTAAAATTGCAATATAAAATTATTTTAAATATTTTGGGGGTATAATTAAAAATTTTTAGGACATTTTCAATTTATATTTACTTACAATACCAGTTTTATAATAAATTCTATCATAAAACCAATCTTTTGGTCCATCACGTTGTGATAACAAATGATCTGCAAGAGCTAAAGGAAAAAATCTTGTTCTACCTTCAGAGTCTCGTGAATCACCATTTATAACATTAATAGTTTTAAAACATAATCCCAATTCAAAATCATCATAACCATAACCTTCTATATTACAACCGGGTTTAGGTGATGGCAATACATTTTCAATAAATTGTCGAACTGCTTCTCTACTTAAAACATAACCGGCACCACGTGAATTATAATCCTTAAATAACATTGTATAAACATGATTTTTAGTTAACAGAATTTTTATAAACATTTAAGAATATATGGGGTATAAAAAAATATGAGACTGAAGAGGAATTTATTATTTTCAAAGAAGATCTATTGACTTTTCAAATCAGTAAGGTCTTTTGAAGTAACTATATTGGTAAGAGTCTTAACAAATCGTAGACTATGAGTCTAAATCTTTTCAAATTTTAATTTTAAAAAAATTAACGCATATTACACATTAAAATCCAAAAATTAAAAATATTACAGGCAATGACTTAAAAATTGCTCTAATGTGGTATATTGTTGCACAATTCTACATACTGTAAGTTACAATTGCACAATTTGTGAATGGCTATAGCAATGTTAAGAGATTTAGTACGAAATTGTTTCTTAAATAAATATTAAATTTGTATACCAACCGCTTCAGGTGATTGATGCTTACTACCGAACCATATTGGTACGTCACTATTATGTGAATTTAACATATATCTGAGATTTTCTACAATAACATAACTGAAAAAGTAAAATCATTCAATTTAATATCAACACCATATTGACTAAAAGAGAATTGAAGCTCTTACGTTGCTTCATCCGCCTTTAAAAACCAATCATATTCATTCAAATGATTTTCATAAATGTACTGTAAAGTTGAAATTGTTATTCCCCAATATTGTGGGATTTTTGGTGTTACACCAATTGCACCCAATTCTTCATCATCTTCTGTACTAATAAATATTAATTTATTGCATCTTTTACCCCATGTCTGTTTAACATATTTAGCACGTGTTGCATGATTTTGTGGTTCTGTTATAACCCAACATAATATTTTCACCCTGTCATATAATGTTTCAGCAATTGTTGTATTTTCTGATTCATGAACATGTTCAATTATATTATTTGATGAAACTTCAATATAATCTTCAATTTGCATTGATTTATGATACAAATAATATTGATAATTTGGATCTGATGTGATAACAAGGAAATAACCAATTGATAAACCAGCTATAAATCCAATAATTAATGATATAAACAGTCTTTGACTATATAGTACACGATTATCTATAGAAAATATTGATTAGAATTTATAGAAGATTGAAGTATTTGACTTACATGTTACTACAGTTACTAAACTCTCTTTATCCGACATATTGAATTTTTTTTCTGACAAACTGTTATACTCGTAGTTGAAATTTTCTTATAAAATAAAATTTTCGTGGCAGATGTTTTCCAATTAAATGATGAGCCAAAACTAAATTTGTAATCTCAATATTTTGAAATTTTTCAACATAGCTGTTTGCTGAAATTTGATTGTTATTCTTGAGGAAAAACAAATGTTTTGTGTACAAATTTGCTAAAGAGAAAAATTTGTTTACTTAAAAAAAAGTCTGTTATTTAATTCAATATTTTTAGAATTACTCTAATATGTTCTTGACATTTGCCAAAAAAAAAATCGAATTTATTACGCGCTTTCAATATTTTCTATATATGTACATATTTCATTAAATCGATTAAGTTCAAGTAAACTCCATTTGGTTAGTGTTTAAAAATAAAATGAAATTTTTCTTGAAAGAAGTCTTAAATTTTTCTAGTATTTTGTTCTGTTACTCATTATAATAAAGAGATTATTCTAAGGACAACAACAATTAATTTATTTATTATGAAATCCTGGTCGACTACCTTCAAGACTCAAGTACATAATAAGCTTGCAACACTTTGATTAATTGCCTTAAATTCACTTTGGATTCCATTACAATTTTCTCAATATTTCAAAAAATTTTATAAAAAGTTCTTTAAAAAAAAAATTAACACTTTTACATCTTTTTTTATTTTATTCAAAATAAATATACGCAAGTAAAACTGAAAATCAAATTATATTCACTCTATCTTTTTCATTTTCTTGTAATATTCTTAATTCATCATCTATTGTATATTTTATATCTGATAAATCCATTGGAAATGACCATATACCATAAGCTCTTAAATGATAAATTAAATATTCTAAAACGAACATAGATCCTGGTGTAACACTACTAAATGATACTGCATAATCGGAGCTATAATCAATTCCCTACAAAATTAATATACATGTACATATGTATGTTATAACCCAAATTTTATATACTTACTACACCAGTTCTATAATATGATTTATTAAAAAATTCCTCTTTTAATTCATTATCTAATGAAAATAAATGATTTTCAAGATCTAATGAATGAAATGTTGTTCTAAATTCTGAATCTCTTGAATCACCCGGTAAAACACCAATTGTTTGTAAACATTTACCAAGTTCAATATCTTCATTACCATAACCATCTAAATTACAATTTTCTGGTGGTGATATAGATGATAATAATTCATAAAAACGTTGAATTGCTTCTTTACTTAAAACATAACCGGGATCATTTGCCATAAAAGTCTGAAATTAATTTTATAATTTTAATAATTTATAATAATTTTTGATTGAATTGTCATTATGTGCCTATATTTAAAAAAAAATTATTGAACAAGAAAATATTTGAAATGAGCAATTTTGGGAAAATCAAATTAAAATTTTTAAAAACCACGTGATTTTATTAAAATTTTTTAAATTAATCATTGTTAAACCGTAATATTAAAATTATAGAAGTGATTAAATTCATTATAGAGAAATTAGAAAATTTGTCGAACCGAGTTTTTACATGTACGCGCACACATACTTGTATTAATTAAGAATTGATTTTGAATGTCAAAATTTGTACCAAAAAATTTATTTGACATTCCATTTATATAATTTCAAAATTATTTATTTAAAATTTACTCTAAAAATGTATTTATTAAATATTACTGAAAAATAATACAAAATTAAAGTGAACGAATGTGATTTCATGAGCACCATCACACGTAATTGAATTTCTGTCTTACATTTTCAAATTATTTCAAGCCTAATAAGCTTCCTAGTCGATTTCTTTGCATTGCCATGCATTGTCAATTTAATTAAAATTATATAGAAATTTTTCAACTTACCACATTTAAATATTGTTGTTTGCTACCAAAATAAATTGGTGTTAAACTATCATGTGGATTTAACATAAATCTAAGATTTTCCATAATAACATATCTAAAAAACAAAACAAAAAATATTAATCAATTATAAAAATTAATTTAAAAAAATTCCAAAAATTTTTAATTCTTACGTATCATCGTTTGCTCTTAAAAACCAATCATATTCATTAATATAATTTTCATAAATATATTTTAATATTAATATTATTTTAGACCAATTTTCATTTTCTTTATTAAAATCAAATTTTATATTAATAAAATCATTATCGTCATCATTTAATAAATCATTATCATTTTCATTACTAAAAAATAATAATTTATTACATCTTTTACCCCAGGTTTGTTTAATATATTGTCCTAGATTTTTATAATTTTCATATTTTATTGTTATCCAACATAATACTTTAATTTTATTATATAATAAATCAGCCATTGTTGTATTCTCTTCTTCATGTTGATGTTCAATATAATTTCTTTCAGCAAATGTCAAATCATTTTCAATTAATAATGATTTACGATATTGTATATATTGATATTTTGAATCAGATGTTGTAACTAATAAATAACCAATTGCTAAACCGGCTATAAATCCAATTATTAATGTAAAAAATAATCGTTGAACATTTATATGACGATTTTCTATACATGTATATATACAAATAGAATTTATTTAATTAAATTTCAAAATTATTAAATTAATTAATAAATATATACCAGTTATTGTTCTAAAAATTTTATCTTCATCTAAAATCATTTTATTGTTGACGAAAATTTAAGAAAAAATTTTTAAAAATCGACTTTTCTTGAACTTGGAAAAAATTTACTAAAATGTTAAAAGTAAAAAAATTTTCATTAATTTTTTTTTAAATTCATGTTCTTTGTTTGTTCAGTATTTTGAAACAAATAATAAAACATATTACGTACATAAATTAATCATTTATATTTACAGAAGAGAATTTCGAAAATTTTTTTATAAGCAACGTATATTGGCATTATTATTTACGAAATTTAATATTTATTTAAATTAACATACATTCATATATTGTATATACATAAATGTAGAGTGTTATTAAAATTTCCGCGTATATTGTGTTTATAAAAAACACAAATAAAATCATAATTTTAATAATTCAATTTATAATTTTGTGTTAATAATTTTCAAATAATTGATTAAATAATTAAAAAACGATATTAACCCATTAAAACCAAAAAAAAAAATTACAATTAAAATTAAGTACCTTGTGTTCGTTATGTTCTGTTATACAGGTAAAAACAATGTTTACAAACTGTATAGAAACAAATATCTGTTCGATTACAAATTTCATAGAAAAAAAACTTTATTGAATACAAGTAAACGCAAGAAAGAATTGCTAAAAATCAGAACAAGAAAATGTTTGTGATTAAAATTTTCACACATTATTATGAAAGATGGCTCGCTGCTACCATTGTACAAACTTGCTACTTCTTAATGTTTCTAAATTTATGTAAACTTGTGAAAGTTTGGTGTCGATTACATTATTTGTTTTTGAGTTGATTGGACGGACGGATGGATGGACATATGTCTAAATCAATGCAGAATTTTACTCATTGATAAGCAAGAATATATATACATGTCCATGCCGCAGATGAGGCAAGTGGTTACAAACTCCATACCAAAGTTAATATACCCTTCAAGAAAGGTGCAGGGTATAAAAATCATCTATACATTTAAAACATCAGTAAAATGACATAAGTTTAAGCATAAGTAATTGAGAATGTCATCACGCTTTTAGATATTTTCGATATAATAACAAATCTCTTTCAAAGTGAGAAAATGCTCAATTCTAGGAGCTTTTGTTGTAATATCAAAGGCAATTATAATGCACAAAGTGAATGAATTCTTACGATAATAATAAATCTTCCTTTTTGGGTCCAAAATTTGATTTACACGAAGATTTATGAAACACAAAATTAATAACTAAAATAAGCCTTTTAACAAAAAAAACCCTTACTATGAAAAAATCTTTATATAAAACGATTTAGGACTTGTAAAATAAATGAAACCGTTTACGATATTTACTTTTTTTAGAGAAAGAATAATTTTTTTGCTTGTTGAAATAGCAAAATAGTTTTGAACATATTTATATATTTATATTCCCATTATTAAATATTTAATTTATAATTCTAAACTCGTAATTCAAAAAATATTTCATTTATTTTAAAAATTAAAAATAATTATCAATTCAAAGTAAAACTTAATGTTCCAATATTACCTATGATAAAGTAATTAAATTCATGGCATTTCAATTAAATGGCAACGTTTAAAATTTTTACTTAATTCGACTCATTAAAGTTAAAATTTCAAAGCAAGTAAAAAAATTAAAATAAAAAAAGTTATTTATATTTTAAAATTAATGTAGTTTAACTTTGTGACAATTGATTATATCATTATAAAAGCATTAAACAAGAAATTTATGTAAAAATATAATAGAAAAAATGAATTTATTTTCTTTTAAGAATTTCGTGTACTGCAATAATAAAATTTTAAAATACAATTAAATATTACAATATTAATAGATGAAGATAATTGCTAAATATTTTAATCTGACTAGCTATTGTCCTTTTTCCGAATTAAAATCGAAATTATTTTATTTATCGCTAAATTTGTTCAAATTAAGAAAAATATTTTCTAAAAATGCATGCATTTTCTATAAATTACAAAAATTTCGGAAAAAAAATTGCATAAATTTGGGCGAATACGAAGAAATTAATTATTAATTGTAACAAACAACACATACCTAGATATTAAACAAACAAAATTGTATAATGTATAGTGTATAGGACTGTAGGTATTTACTATTTACAAAATAAGACTCCAACTTAAATCTTAAAAATATCATTTTTTCATCATTATAGATCTACTGGGAATTAATTGGTATTGTTCAGTATTGTTTTATTTTAAAAAAAATCTTTAAATGTATTTTACAACTTGCTAAGATTTTCAAACATGTTACTTTTGTAGGAAAGATTTATTGAACAAATTACCTTTGAAAATTACCTTTTGTAGCTTCGATATATCGCACATATCTCATATTAAGATCTGTATTAGAACTGAATTTTGAAGTGAAAAATAATACATTTAATATAAAATCCTAAGATCTAAAATAAAATTTAAGAAGAAAAAAATCTTTAATAATAATTTGCGAAATATTGAAACAAAACAAGCTTTCTTATATTTTAAATAATATTTTTTCAATACCAATAATTATTATTTTAAATTGAAATTAAATGCCGAGCAAAATTTATTAGCATTTGTTCATACTATCAATAATATAAATCCTAAAAATTTAATATTTTACCCAATTTTGCTTATATAAAATAGGGAAAACTGCAAAATTAATTTAATAATTAGAAGCACTTATTGAAGCAAAGTAAGATATATTAAAGTTACTTTAATTTTTTATTTTTACCTTAATTTTATATTAAAGAATTTGCTCTTTTCTTTCGTTTCATATATTTTTGTTTTACAGAATAGTGTTCAATAAACAAAAGCCTGGGATAAAATAAATAAAAAATAACACGTTATAATTTTCATTTTTTTCTTTTATTATTATAATTAAATATTTTCTTTTTTAAATTTACAAAATTTGAAAAAATTCTATGATTGACTATGAAAATAAAAGATTTGACGATTTAAAACTGTTTTTAAACTGGGTTTTTAATTATTTTCAAAATAAAAACAAAAAAGTTTTTATTGTTTTAATCTAATATTATTTAATTTGACTACTTCTTTTTATTATTTATTAATAACGTTCTTTTCTATTAATTTTAGTTTTTGTAATTGAAAAATTTCTATATAATATTATATATATGAATTAAATTTGAATATATTATAATTACATACACAAACTCAAATCAATTGAGTTGTAAAATTTTAATATTACAGATTACAACTTTTCAGTACTTATTTTTATTTGATTTGTAATAATTAATCTTACAAGCAACAAAGCAATTTTTTATTTACTTAATTTTAAATGACTTAGTTTATATAGTTATAATTTGATTATTTTTATTTACTTAACTATCAATAATATTCTGTGAGTTTTAATTTTTTTTTTCACAGAGAAAATAAAAATGGCCATATGTTACATGTAATTTATATACTAATATAAAATAAATCATAAAATATAATGAACTAAATGTAATAAACTAAAATTATAAACAAGATATTTGAAAAGGAAAATTGTAAATTTTCATTGCAAATTATTGAAAATATTCAATAGTTTATGTGAAAGAAATAAATAAACTACGTTAAAATGAATTTTGGAAAATTTTTCAAAAAAAAATTTCAAATATATTTATCTATTATGCCGATATATATTCTTAAAAATTAGGCTTGAGTTCGTAAAGCAAAAAATTTACGAAATTTTCACTTAAATTTACTTGCATGTTCTACATTCATATACATTTTGGTTTCTGATAAACAGAAAAAATTTTAACTTCATCGTAATTCTAAAAATTTGGAAAAATTTCTTATAATCATTATCAAATATCTTGTATAAGCTAACGAACATAAATCTAAAATTTTTTATTATTAGTCTTAGGCAAAAAAAAAAAAAGCAATACATTCAAACATCATCACACATATTACTATCAAATTAAATAAAAATACTTTAAATTATTCCTTAAAACTTTAACAAAAATTTCATATTAAATTTACATCAGATATAAAAATTTATCAAAAAATAAAATTAAATTGTGCTTTGGTAACAAAATTAACTAAATCTAATCATCATTTTATGTTTTATCATATTTTTTGTTTTTTGTTTGGTTTGGATTGAGTTTCTAAATTTTTGGATTAAATTAATGGGATTTAAACTTATCTAGTCTTTTTAATTTTTTTTGGTTTTTATTATTTTCTTCTTTTTCTTTTTTTACTAACTTTTTTTGTTTCTTTATCATCATACTCGTCTTTGTGATCATTTTTATTTTTTTCATCGCTAAATTTTAAAATAGGTGCTACTGATCTATGTTCTAAATCATCATGAACAGATAGTCTTTCAGGTAATTGCTCCGGTGTAAATAAAATTCCATATGGTCTTAAATGATATATTAAGTAATCTAAAACATACATTTGATTTGGTGATACATAATGGAATGATACAGCATAATCAGAACAGCAATCTAATCCCTAAAAATATACACAAAAGTACAAAAAAAAAAAAATAAAACTATTAACTTCGTATTTTAGAAACTTTCCAATATCAAAATAACTACACAAAAATTACCTCATCGGTTTCATAATAGATATAGTTCCAATACCAGAAACTTTTATCAACATGTCCTGGTATTAAATGATGTTCTGGTACAAATGGGAAAAATTTTCCTCTTCCATTAGGATCTCTAGAATCTCCAGCTAAAACACCAACATTTTCAAGACATTTACCCATTTCAACATCTTCAGCACCGCCTGCATCTTGACGACATTTATTTTTGTCTGTTAATCCAAGTTCTACAAAACGTTTTAAAGCTTCTCGACTTAATACATAACCAGCTCCACCAGACATATAACCCTAAAAATTAAATAAATTCATTGAAATAGTTTTGTTCTGCCACAATTTATAAACAAATTCAAAATTTACTTGTTTAACAAATTGTTTAAATCTGCAACCGAAATATATTGGTGTTTCCGGTAAATGGGGATAAAGCATATATCTTAAATTTTCTACGATAACATATCTGTAATTTATTATAACAATAAAAAAAAAATTATAATCATGTTATTTAATTTCTTTTCAATATTTTTGATAGTTACGTATCATCATCAGCTTTTAAAAACCAATCATATTCATTTAAATGTTTTTCATAAACATATTTAAATGCTTCTTTCGTTTTACCCCATAAATTATTACGACCTTCTGAAACTGGTAATGCAACAGCACCTAATTCCTTATCTTCTTGTGAACTCATATATATTACTTTATTACAACGTGGACCCCATGTTCTTTGAACATGACGAGCTTTTTTCTTATGATTATCTGGATTTGTCATTATCCAACATAATACTTTTACTTCATCATATAATTTTGTTGCTATTGTATTATTTTCATTTGCATGCGTATGAAAACCAAAACTTTTTTCAGGTCCAGCAGCATCAATTAAATCATGACTATGATGTGGATCATTTATTGAATCGGAATGACCATGTGCATGACTATTATAAAGTAACCATTCAGCATGTCTACTCGGTGATGAAAGTATAAATAATTCAGCCATACAAAAACCAACAACTAATCCAACAATTAAGGATACCAATGATTTTCGATTTGCAAGGTTTCTTGAAGCTAAAAAAACAAAAAATTAAAATTTAAATTAATAATATTTAAAATTGATTTTAATTTTAGATTTCTACCTTCATAAAATGCTCCACGGCCGTTAAGCAGTCTATAATCTCCATTTGTATTTGATTGCATTTTTGTTTATATAATAAATAAAATCTTAATAACTCGTGTAGAGGTTTTTTTTTTTAAATTTTTATAAAATATTAAAAAACTAAATTAATTAGAAATCTTTTAAAGGAATCTCTACTTTGGTTGTATTTCTTTGGTAATAATTTGTGTTTCCACCAGAATGTTCTTTCAAAATCGTGTTCCTTATACATTCAATTTTCATTTAATTTTATGTTGCAAATATTTTTATCTGTAAATATTAAAAATTAAATACATATTAAAAATTAAATATATTGTTAATATAAAAATTAAATAAAAATACAAAGTCAAAATTTTATTGCAAAAATTCTGAAGTGTTATGAGATAAAACAAAGAAAGGCAAATTCTAAATAAAATTAAAGCTTTTCTTATACCTAATTTAGCTCTAATTTTATATTCTAGTTTTAAGCATAAAAATAAACTATAAATTACAATTTCCGATAAAATGACCTTTCGGGAACACATTGAGAACTGCATATAAGTAATATATACGCATGGTTGTATGTATTTGGAATAGTAACAATTTTTATATGTTTAAAAATTTTTATATGCTATATGAATATATAAATTATAAATCAAGAGTTCACTTAATAAAATAGAATTGATGATAAAAAAATTAATTAATTTAATTAGTGAATGAAAAAAAAAAATTCAAATTCATATATACCGAGACTTGGGAAATCTGATTTAATTGAAAAGTTTTTAGTATTCATATTAATGACAATTTAATTAAAGAATAAGATTTGCAATTAAATTCAAAGAAAATTCAATTTAAAAAAGGTCTACATTTCAATTTAAAAAAATTAATTTTAGTTAAATTGTAATTGGATAAGAGAATAGAAACATGTATTTTAATAATAGGAATTATTGAATCTAAGAATTTATTCAGAAATAAAGTAATAAATAGCTATCCTATATATGTAAATGCATATTTAATTTTTTATGTTCATAATTTTTAATTTGAATTTAAAAAGAAAATTGAAATTGAAAATTTTTATCTATTAAATTTACTTATTTTTTTTTTTAATTTTTAAATTAACTCGGTAAGAAACTTAATATTACATGATTAATTATTTTTAATGTCCTAAATACTTATTATAATTTGCTACAAATATTAAAGTATTAAAAATTAATTTAAATTTTGATTAAAAGTTTATGAACAAACTTTTATTGTAAAAATTTCACTAAATTATTTTAAAATTCTTTTATTTAATTATAATATTATTAAATGCTTTATAATGATGAAAATTGTATTAAAATGTAAAAATATGTGGGGAGCAATTACTTTAATGAATTATCTAATTAATTTTTTTGATTTTATAAATTAAATTTTAAAATGAACATGTTTCAAATATGTTTAACATAAGTAGTTTTTATAAAACATACATATAATTTATAAAAAAACAAAAGCTTATTAAATAATTAATAACAGAATAAATAATTTCCTAATACTTGTATATCAATTACGCACATTATAAAATTTATTATGAAAAAATGATATCAAATATTATATGCTCAATTTATTAATTTATGATATTACTTATATTAAATTAAAAATAATTAAAAATTTATTAATATCTTAATAATTTTTATCTAAATAACCACAATTAATGTATATGAAGAAAAAAAAAAATGTTTTAATTAAAATTCTTTCCAAAATTATGAATTCGCATTTGTCAATCAACTTTTAATAATACCTCCTTGCAAAATGATAGGCGACAGCAAATTCTCTTAAATTATTTAACGAGACCAAAACAATGACTAAAAATTAAAAAAATTAATTAGATAATTTTGTTCTTATAATATGAAAAATTTACTTACATTTCCAATTTAATGTTAAATTGATTTTTTATGTTCGATTACCATTTTACAAACCGATCGATATTTTCTTATTTTTTTTTTTGGTATATTTTATCTTGTACTCGTCTCTATTATCATTTATTTTGATAAATTTTTTTTATATATGTATGTATTTTTCCATCTACGTCTTGTTTAACCAAAAATTAATTTTTGTCTGCATTTCTCTTTTTATCTTACATTTTAATTGTAAATTTTATTATTTTTTTTTATTTTAATATTTTCCAAATGGCAAGTGATAAATGCTATGAATTTTCTTTGATTTGAAATTATTTTGTTTTATTTATGTTCTTAAAAAGTATTCGAAATAAATTGGATTTATTTTAATTTATAATTGTTAATGCATTTGTTACAATATCATTTTCTTTTAATTAAATTATTAAGATTTTCTAAATATTTCGAGAAAATTCAAATTGAGAGTATTAGAATTGTTGTTAGTAGCCTGAAATAAAAAAAAAAATAAATAAAAATTTTTAATTTAATTAATAATTTCATAAATTGATTTTATAATATTTTAATTTTTTATAAATAAAATAATGCCAAATTACATTATTATAATTTTAATTTTAAATATAAATATGGGATCAAAAAACTCAGTTCATTTCAAGCGGCGATAAAAAAATTTTACTTCAATCACTGGATTCTATTTAAATGTCAATCAAACTTTTAGAATATTTGGCATAATATATTTTGACAAGAATAATTTCTACTGGACAACAACTTTTATTTGCCTTATATACAAAAACTAAAATATTTTATTGATTTTGTTATTTTAGCACAATTAGCATTTAGAACAAAAATAATAATAAAAATTGAAAACGAATTCCAGTCTATTTAATCAAAAAAAAAGGAATATCAAAAGCAAAATTAATATATAATCGCGATTTTGTGTCTACTAGACGTATCAATTTATTGGGTGAGCAATATTATTAGTCTGAAAGATAACGAACAAAATTTTGGAACACTTCTGAATAAAATTGTAAATTAACTAATCACAGATTATATAAAATCAATAATTATTATAACAATAAATTAAATACATAAATTAATTTTATTTTAACAGAATTATAAGGTTTACAAATTTTCATAATAATTTTAATAATAATTTTTTTATAACCTTTCACATTTATTTAGATTTTTTTTAATAAATTTTTTAATATAACACTTTAATCTTAAAGAACTGTGGCTTATTTTATTTTATAATTTTTGAAAATTCTAAGAAATAATTAATTTTATTTCAATATTTTTATTTAGTTCCCTTAAAAATCTATAATAAAATTGCTTCTAAGTTAACGTAGAAATTAAATTGTTAAAGAAATTAAATTAATTTTTTTAGGATAGAACATTTATTGTAATATGTATAACAATTTAAGATAAATTTTAAAAATTGTTAAAAATACCTCAGGTGTTCATTTGGTAACTACGGAATATGATAAAGAACGTTTCTAATTATTAGTCAATATTTTACTGTTTCAAATTTTATTATATCACTTTGTATATCACTTGTATGTTTTCAAAAATGACGGAATTTAATATTATACGAGTATACAGCCAATATGTAGGTATAAATATGTATGATTTGTATATAAAAATATTTTGATAAGAATTTAAATTCGAAATTTTTATCAAAATTTCCAAGTTTATTTTTAAATAATTTGTTTATTCACCATCCTTTTTTTTTTTGTTTTAGATATCTAATAACATTTGTTCTACATTATCACCAATATTAACAACACTAAACAAAAATATAATTCATGTTACCAAATTTTAGTATGATAAGGAAATATTTTGTTTTATTTTGAAAAATTGTATGAATGTTGTAAAAATTTTTAATCTAGATAAAAAAATTTCAAAGGAAAATAAATTTATTTTTAGGCGAAATTTATCAACTACCCGAAAATTATAAATATATCCGATTTTTGAATCATTTTATTAGAAAATTACTATTATACTACTAATAACTGATATATTAAAAGATTAGAGGACATATGTATATATTATGTACTCGCGTAAGAAGTAGCAGCCTACAAAATACTGTACTAAGAGATTTAAATTTGATTATTTTTGTAAAATAATCGAATAATCAAATCTGATTTATACTTGACTTAACTGATTTATACTTTTAATTTGAAATATAATTGTATACTTTTTACATTATAGGATTTTTTGTATTGATATAGTTTTTTACTTGTCAAACTTATTTTTGATTCTTAAGGTGAATTTCTATCCAATGTCCGGATTCCCGTTGGATAGTATATTTATTTAATTAATGATAGTATATTTCTAAAATAAATTAATTATTTACAATAAATACTTCCTCTAATTCCGAAGAATTGAAGTATCTAATTTTTTATTAAATACAAACTGTTCGGGTCTCCGACTAAAGAAATTTTAATTATATTTTAATAAAAACCTTAAAGTTTTATTAATTAAAGAAATTTTAATTATCTATATATTCTTCACTGAAAGTTAACCAATTTAACAAGAATAAAAAATTTTTAAGTAAAATAACAAAAGACTTAAAATGACGAAACAAATTTTCGTTAAAAATAACGAAACTATATTGACAGGAATAATTTGACATAATAAATTAATAATGAAAATTCTACTTAATTCAATTTGAAAAAAAAAAAAAATTAAATAAAGCAACGAAATAAGAATAATGGATGGGAAAAGGAAGTTTCGTTAAGAATAAGTTTAGTTAAAAATAACAAAACAAAATTATCAATCAAATTTTTGCATTATAAAAAATATTCAAATAGGAAAAAAAACACCTATAAGAATGACTAAAAGAAGTTTCGTTAAAAACAACGAAAGTAAATTGTCATCGAAATCTTTCTATATTATGGTACAGTTACACTAATTATGGTAACAACTTTAATAAATTTATTAGAAAATTTTAAATAAAATAAAATAATTTTACAGAACTGAAAATAAAGAATAAATAAAAGGTACATGTTACACAAATAAATGTGTAATTGTAGACATGAACTTAATCATGTACACCATTTCGGTGAAAACTATCCAATGGCTGATAAGATGAAATTAAACGAAGGAAACGATAAACTTTTCTTATCATCAAATTATAATTTAAATAAAAATATTATGTTATTTAAAAAGTTCATATTTATCAACTAAATTAATTCAAATAAAATTTTAAAGATAAATTTGACGTCAAATTTTAATTAACAAAATACATATATACATATATGCAAGTATATGTACTTGCGTCTTTTTGTGAAATTACTCTTGATAGTCGAATCCTAAGAATAATACCGTAACCTCTCTAATTTTATAGCATCGAATTAATTAGGTTTGAAGTTATGCAATATTTATATGGGCATAAGGAGATTCTCGTTTATTCACGCTGAAAATTTTACATTAGAACTAAAATTTCTAAGTGACAGCGTTAAACAGTATGCAAAAACTTTAGCTAAGTTTTTTTTTTTGTTTACCCAATTTACAAATTCTGAAACTTCTAAATTATCAGTCGTTCAAAAATAACAGAAATAACATTGTTTATGAAATTGTATCCAAACACTTTTCACCTTCCAATTCGTTGCAAAACAAAGAAATTTTAACAAGATTTATAGACTTAAAAAAAACTTAATATAATAACCCTTCAATATCTGAACTTGCCATTTCAATATCTGAATATTGAATTTTAAATTTAAAAAAAAACATTTAATGAGGCAGCGACAAAATTTATACTAGAGGTCTGCGCTATATTTCTGAAATTTCTTTATTACAAATTGAATTTCCGAACGCACTTTATTACAGTCAGTAATTTTTTAACGATCTATATTTTCGGTGTATGTAGCGTGAGTTTTCGAACGTACTATTAGCTAAAACTATTCTAGAATTGAATAAACGAAAACCCCCTAACTTCAAGTAACTGCAACATTTTGATTTGTCAGGATTAAACTTTAACATTTTTTCAAATTTGAAAGTTTTTAGAAGAAAACTTTAAGTTTTATAACATTTTAGAATATGAGTTATATCACAAAATCTTATGCTATTGAATTTTGCTGTCAACCACGGACTCACAAATCTATTATTAAAAAAATATTATTAAAAAATAACACTGAGTTCACAAAATTATTAACAAAAATAGCAGTTTTCAAGGAAACTGTGGACAAGATATAAAAATAATATTTTGCGCTTCCAGCGAATTTCTAAAATAATAAAATAATCCGATTTTAATCATTTAATTATAATAATTTTATTAGGAAATTACTGTTATACAATGTGCTATAACTGATTAAATTAATTATATTGATATGTTGCATTAATATGCTCTGGGTGCGATAGTGTTCACATAGAGAGCAACAATACTCATTTTCATATAGCTTAATAAAAATCATAAAATTTTTATACAAAATTTATTTGTATACAGTTAAGATTTTGAAACCTTGAAAGTATACTGAATATTATCGAGATTATTTTTGGTTGATAAATTTTATATACTCAAGTAATTATATACATATGATTTACATACATGTATGTATGTATTTGCCTCAAATATTTTATTTTATATCCTACAATTATAGGTATAATGTTCTCGAGAAATTCTAATTTGTTTATTGGTATAACGATAAGAAAATCTTGGAAAAATACATTTTATTTTAATATTTGATTTATAATTAATCGTAAGTTATAATCAAGGTATTTTTTATCACAAATGGAAGGAAGCGAGTATTAATAAGCACCGTTTACTGAACTCAACAATTTTTTGTGATAAAAATTTTTTTTATAATAAAATTAAACAATTTTATGAATAATCATTTAAGTGTTTCTAATTTCATATAATTCTGTTATATAATTGCCATCAAATTACTTATAGTTTCTGAAAATTAAAGAAGCATTTAAATTTTACAGTTTTTTTTTTTTATTAAATAGCATTGAAAAAAATTAACAAAATTATTGAACTTTCCCTTTTCAATTTATTTTCCATTTGAATAAATTTTAATATTTTATTATTAACAAATTTGTATAAAATACAAAATTATTTTACTTTTAGAAGCCATGCTTATGCATAAGTATTTATTGAACTAAGTAGATTAAGTTTCAATTGTTTGATACTCGTAAATTAAATTGAGTTTTATTATATTGTTCTCGAATTTTTGTTTAATAAGTACTCAACTAAATTTCACTTGAATCTACAAAATCAGGTAGTCAAATCTATAAATTACTTAAATCACATTCAATATATACGATTCATAAGGTCAATTATTTAGTATAACAATATTATCTGTCATAAATCTACTGTATATATAATAATTTAATAATTCACTTTTATTTATAACACTTAAATATTAATTTCGTTATATTGCAAATTCAAAAAGATAAAATATAATTTATAACATTAATTTATAAATTCATTTCTATTAAATAATATCTTTTCATTGGGTATATCCGTAGGGATTGTACGGGCGAAATTTAATGTAGATCTGAATCTAATATGTATCTGAATCACTATTTTCTTCCAAATACAAGATCCACGATATTTTTTTATTTTAATAATTTTTATAAATTATTTCTATAATTTTTACAATAAGCACTTGATTTAAATCAAAATTATTTTAAACCGCAATTCTTGTGTACACATATACATATATTCATATAAAAAAACTGTTTGTTATATCTTCATATTTTTATGAAAACTCTTACTTTAGTGGCATACACTGTTATATTTTAATTTTCAAATATATATTCTTCAAAATATTAATTAAAATTTTAATTAATTTTATTATTTTTTTGTTCCTTTAATAATTTAACATTTTGCTTTTAGGGTGTACAAGGAATATTTGTTAATTAATTATGTATAAAACTTAATGCAATTTCCTCCAAATAATTTATTATGAATAGCAATCTTTTATTATTTTAATTAAATTTTATTAACTAATATTATTATTTAAATATTTTGAATGTATTATAATAGAAAGCCTGCATATAATTTCAACTTGTAAATTAACTTGTTTTACAAATAGACGTCAACTCTTTTTATTCATTTAAATGTATTTGTTGTTGTAAATTTTATTTAGTTTTGTAAATGTATTTAAATTTATTTCATTAAGAATAAAACATATTTAATTATTAATTTAATATTTATGATTTATTTAGTTGTTATATTATATTGAATGATCTCTCCTGATATAGGTACGTTTCTAAATTCGGAACTCTTTAATAAAATATTAACGGGCTGAAATAATCACAATCAAGAAAATTTATTTATTTTTTAAAATAAACTTAAAAAATTCTTTATCAAAATTTCTAATTTAATATTAAATCCTAAAATGCGTGAAAACCAACGTTACATTTATTTTTTTTTCGTAAATAAATGTTTAATTTTTATTATAAAAATTTATAATTTTAACCCTTTAAAAGTTAACCGTATACTAACTAAAATTAAAAAGAGTTCAAAATAATGAAAAGCAAAAGGGTAAAAAAAAAAAACAAAACGAAAAATTCATATAAAATTATTAAAAATAAATTAGAATTCAAATTAAAAATTGAGAAAAAGAAAAATAAAATGACAAAACAATAAAAAAGCAAGAATAACATTAAAAAAATGCCGATTCAAATAAAAAAAGAACATGAGCATTACAAAAATTAAAAAAAAAAGTAGGCAGAATACATGTACAACGAAAAATCTACTAATAATGTGTGTAATTAAGAGCAAGTTTTGAGAAAAATTAATGGTTTTGAATAAAGCATATCTCACTCTCTCTTTCTCTTTGCGTATGAGAGCTGTAAACTGCAGTGATGTTGTTTTATTCAATTTGTCGCTTTATCTAGCTAGAGGAATTTTTAAAACTTCAGCTATGAAAAAATTAAAGGAAGTCACTACAAAAATTTTAACAATTTCTACATACATTCTTGACTTTTTGACAAGTATTTATGTACAAGAATAATGATAGTCATACATTTTCCGAGCGATCAGTAAGCAAAAAGGCGTATACAAGATTAGGCCCGAAACGTAAATCTTTAAAATGATTACTCCAACCCCTTAAAATAAAAAGAAAACAATATTTTGTTCTATTTGAAAGTAGTGTACGTTATTCAACCAGCTTACTCACTTCATATAGTAAAAACATCAAAAACAGAAAAGGAAGAATCCATATTTTAATTGCATATTTCACGGAGATAAAAAGTTTTGCTATAATAATGCAATATTTCGGTTCGCAATACAAGGAAAGAATCTGTTACCAACTCGACGACAGAATTTTATACTCTTTGCTTTATCAATTTATGAGAATGTCCTGATGACGAAATCAATTTATTCAAACAATTCAATTTGAGTATGTGATGTGGGTGATCTACTTTCAGAGAAGAGATAAGGAAGTAAAAAAGAAGGAAATATCTAAAAGCTTATGATGCCCTCAGCTCAAGGTCTTACCTAAGCTTTCTAAGATATCTTAAAAATCATTGAAAAATTTTAAAAACAGACAGACTGTCAAACAAAATGAAAAAATAAACAATGAGCTTCTCTATAATAAGCTTCAGGGAATAAAGAATGAGTGTGAAAAAGTTTTGGTCAAATTTTGTTTTTTTTTTGTTCTCTCTCTTTTTATTATATTTATTGTTGCTTCCTTTATTTTTTTTTTTGTTTTTATTAAACGCGAGAATGATATAATTTGAGAAAAAAAAAATAATTTCAATAACAACAATAATAATAAGAGCGACAAGAGTAATAAAAAATAACTTAATTATGCTTAAATTATACACTTAGTGTATTATCAGTTTTTGATAAAAAAAAAAAAAACAATAACAATAAAAAAAAAAAAGAATTTTTTTTTTATTTTTTTACATTTTAAAAAATGTATACGTACATTTTTGTTATTATTTTATAACAATGAAAATTATAATTAAAAAGATGAAAAAATATTATAATTTTTACGCCAAATATAAAAATTATTGTATAATCATTTTTAATATACCGATTTATTAAAAATTAAATTCAGTTGTGTATGCACGTATATATTATGTACGTATACATGAATGTAAGTATAACAAGTTTGTTAAAGGCAGTAAATTTAGTATATTTTAATGTAAATTCACTACATACATATATTTTGAATTGCACTCAAATAAGCTCTAATACGTAATCACTGAAATACGTAATACGTTCTTTAAAATACAAATGCAATTAAAGCTCAATATTATTGACTAACATAATTATAACGAATAAATGTTTGACAGAACCAAGTATAACATATAACGATTGCGTTACTTTAAAAATGAAGTAGCAACGTGAAATTTATTTTAAAACATAGATAATATGTATATATTGCGGTTTATATACCTTTACAAAACAAACAATATGTACATAGCCGACTGCAATGTGTATTGTTTAATTTAGCGCAATTGTTACAGAAGAAATAGAAAACCATTTTCAAAAAAGCTTCTTTCTAATTTTAAGGACGTTAGTATTTCAAATATGTTTTTAGTTAACATACATAAAAATATGTAAATTTGGTTTTTAATAGAGTTTCGCTTTGCGCCATTCGAATTCCCTGACAATTTCACTCTCTTCAGTAATATTAGTAATCCGTTATTAGAAAAACTTCATTTGAAGAAACGATCAGCCAAATACACGCATAAATTACAAAATTAAATTTTAATAAATACTAACGTAGCAAATTGCACTTTTAATTAAATTAGATTTTTGCGATCAACTTACAGTATAATGACATTTCCATTTATGACATTTACTATTATGACTCTTATAATATATATTTCTTAGCTTCAAATTGATAATCAAAAATATAGTGGAAAATTTCAATATTTTCTGTACAATATACGAGTACGAAGATTGTTCAACTTTATAATTGTAATAAAACTGCATTTGGGTAATATAATATTTTCATACCACATTTTAAAGTAGAAGTCGAAGTCAAAGAATGATTTGAATGAATCAGGGAATGATTTGAATTTATTATTTATTTTATTTAATAATTGAATTTAATTTATATATAAAGTAACTATTTTATATCGTTAATATCTGAACACAATAATTCTAAAAACTTTGATGAAATTTAAAAATATACAATTATTTTCATTTAAAATAAAATCTCACAAATAGTATATAAATTTTCCGCTAGAGTATAGTGCGAATACCGTTTTTTATTTAATTTCCATAATTTTAACAAAAATTTTAATAATTTGATAATTTGACAAAATTAATGTACTCGTATTATGGCTATTAACAAAATAATAACTTAATTTTTTTTTTTGAAATTTATGTCATATTTTAAAATTGTTTAATTTATTATTCATATTAAGTTTATTTCAATAGTATAAACCACAAGACTCTAAATTATATCAATAAAATTATGATGATGCATTTAATTTATTCAAGTTTATAATCTATTGCGATCTAACACATTTTTTTTCCCCTATTTTTACACTGTTATAGATGGGCTTAAACTGAACCTATAAATTATTTAGTGCGAAACGCATTTAGAGTTCATAAAAATATAGATAAATATTTTTATTTTATTGTTATATTTTTTTCTTTTTTGTTCAGAAAATAATTATAAAGATAATAATCAATTTTTAAAGCGTTCTCTTTTAAGTTGGCGTGTGATAATAATTAAAATGTTGCAGCTAATTCTAACAATTTCATGTTATAAATGAGTTCTAAAAAAAAAAAAAAAGAAGAAGAACAAGAAGGGGTAAAGATAAAATTTTTTAAAAAGATAAATTTGTAATTAATAAATTCTATATAGGGTTATCGAAAATATTTAAAATAATAATTTAAATTTTTAAAATTATCAAAATATTAGAAAACTTTTTTCAAAAAAAAAAACGAATAATTATTTGATAAAATTAAATAAAGTAGTTATATTAATTTATTTTTTTTTTTTTTGACAAATATTAATTAGTAAATCAGTTGTTTGTATTTCTAAAGAACAAAATTAGAGATTAAGGGCTTATACATTACAATTTTACAAATTATGAAGTTAATTCAGTCAATTTTGACATAGAAGTGGAATCGCGTGTATGTTAAAGATTTCACGATCCCAGTATGTCAACAATTTCACGATCATGTTAATCACGTCAATTGATTGATTTCGCAAATCAACAATCATCTGTGATTAAGCAATTTTCGTAATTAATTTATTTAAAAATTATCTCAATTAAAGGGAAATTTTAAAATTTCATTATTAAAATAATTTCTTCGTCATTCATTCTGTCACATATAAAAATCTCTTATACATCAGCCTTTAAAGGAATACATGAAAAAAATATAATAACAAAAGTAATAATCAGTTACGTTGGCAACGTATATTGGAGTTCATGACGCGTATGTCATGTCACGTTGGAGTTCATAACTAACTTCAATTGTATTCACTTGATGTCATAGTACATGTGTAGATAATAATGATTTTAAAAATTTTATAGGACTTTTAGAAATTAAATGATTAAAAACGATTATTAAGATCGATGGCAAAAAAGTTTTTGTATAGGGTTGTAAGACAACAAAAATGTCAAATTATGATATTGGAAATACAATGTCGTGTTTTCAAGTTCATTCTCTTCTGAAATTTACTGTTCAAATTTACTTACTAAACGAAAAACAAACATCAAATACATAATATATAACTTATATTAATTTAAGAAATATGCTTAGAATTTGGAACACAAGGAAATTTACTTTGTGTCATTACATGTGTCATATAACCTCAAAATATTAAATTTTTAAAAACAACACTAAATAAATGCAAATTGTAACCTTGATTTCAAAAAAACACTTGTCGTATCATAAATTTACAAAGAAGAACGGCAAACAAATATCGAAATACTAACTAATTACACACTTGTACAATAAGAAATAAAACAAAAATTATTATTGAACAGAGCTACAAATCCATTAACTATAAAATTTATTTTAATTTTTCAACATAAAAATTTGAAAAGCCAATAAGTACTTCAATATTTTTACAATTGAAAACTTAAAATGAAAATTTTATTTCTGCTTTTTTATTTTTTTCATAATTTTTAAATTTTTAATACTTTTTAAGTACCTACTTCTAATTTAAATTACGGTTCAGTTCAAAGCAAATGAAGTTATCATTTCAATTTTGCCAATAAAATTTTTAGCGACGAAGGGGAATAAATTGTAAGCATCAAGAGGGAAGCTTTCGAAAAAAAAAAAATTATTTTTATTTCTTATTATTAGACGAGACGCTCAGTTTTAAGAAAATGAAAGTGAAACTTTTTATAAACTATTAAATTTCAATTATGTATTAAAAAGATGAGTCAGTGTTTGAATTGTTCATAAAATAAAAAAAACTGATATGGCCAGCATTAAACCGAACGCAATGTATATTGTCTAGTTCAGTGAAATTGTTACAGAAGATTATGAAAATGCAGTTTAAACGTGCTTTTAAAATTTTAAGGGAACTAATAAGCTTTTAGTTAACATACCTAGAAAAATGAAAATTTGATTTTTAATAGAGTTTGGCTTCGTGCCGTTCGAATTCCCTGAAAGGGTTCGCCAGCTAGTTTCGGTAACAACCAGAACACCAATATTAAACTCCATCAATTAGTTTCGTAATTATAGTAAAGAATGTAAAATCGGCCCCTAATTTGGTTTCCGCGGCCGCATCTTTTCCAAAAAAATTTATAAGTTAATTGTTTTAACACTCTATATTGAAATCGTAAATTTCAAGGAAATTGGTTGATTATTTCTCTTTATATAGGCAAAAATCTAGAATTGGTTTAGCCGAAATTGAGATACACGCACGCATAGACAGACAGACAGACCGATAGGTCGAAATCTCTCTAAAAACAGTTTATTTACGCTTCCTTACTATGGAGAACTGCGTTCTCACCGAAAACTCGGCATCTGAAATATGGTGCCATCACATAACCTCTCTTATTGTATGCAATGGACCGCAAAAAGAGAAAAATTATAGCAAGAGCAAAATTTAAATATTTTTAACACTTTTGAAATATTTTTAAAAAACGAAATTATTAATAAGAAAATTTAAATAATATGAATGACTGAAATTATTAAATGTGGCTGTTGGCAGAGTCTTCAAATTGCTTTAAAAAATCTACACAGTGTTACTAGGGGAATCTCCGAATTACTATAATATAATGATTTTTGTAATTTCTTCGAATTCAAAAGAAAATTTAATCGAATTTTATTGCTACTAATAATTTTAATTAAAATTATTAGTGCAGTGATCATAAGCCTTCGACAAACTTGAACTATTCTGAAATGTATTAAAATTATTCTTAAAAGTTTAAATATTCTTTTGTATTAATTTTCAATAGTACACAAATTCTTTATGTATTATTAGCTTCTACAATTTCTCCAAGAATAAACTTACCCTTTTGGTTGAAGCATACATAGATCGACATGTTCTAAAATGCATTTTAAAAATTGTATGCATTATAAAATTCAATTAATTAAAATTTTATAAAAAAACCTCTAAAATTATTTTATAAAGAAATCTTGAAATTCTGAAATTCTAAAATCCTGAAAATGCAATTGAGATTTTTATAAAATTTTAATAAAAATCTTCAACACACATTTTTTAATACAAAAAATACTAATTAATACCAAATAATTCTTGGCCAGTATAAAAAGAACTTTCGTAACATATTCAGAAGAACAATATAATATTAAAATAACAATAAAATATATGTGTATACTTCAAATAGACAATAAAAACTCATAAAGAAGCATGTTATTTTTTATTAGGTGTACTGAAAAGAATTGTTGTTAAATATACTTGAACGGGTTTACTTATTATTAAATACACTTGAACAAATTTAAATATTATTATTGTAAATAATGATAAAGCGATTGAATTTTATTTACTTTACAATAATGATAAGTGATTATTGCACTCTATACAATAAAATCTAGTAAGAATAAAATTTATAGGGTAAGTCGACCAAAAACTTAGCATTACAAATTTTAGCTATAATTGAGAGTCAGGGAAATGTTATTTGTATTTTTAATTAACTTATGTTTGTCATTATTTGCTGATAAAAAAATCTCTGTTAATTTCTTTTCAAAATTTTTAAACTAAATTTTATTCTTTTATTGTTTTAATTATGATTTCTATAAAATTTGTATATTTTATTTGTTTTATTTAAGTTGTCTAAGAAGCGGTATCATTCCTGGGATCAAGTTTCATGGAAATATTTCCTGTATCGTTTGCTGACAAAATGCAAAATTGAAATATTATATTTCAAGAAAATTCATTAATTTTTTCGTTTGACAATCTCGGAATTGCAATAATACTGTATTAATGCGAATTTCTGCTTATAAATGACAATTCCTGAATTGTGTATCGACACGTTATTATTACAATTCCGTAATCAATTACTAATTAAATAATTATGTATTTTTAGATACATCGGAGTTTATTAGAATATTTATTACTTATAAAGCAATACATATTTTTAAATTACAACAAGCTTATACGAAATAAGTAGAATTTCATATCTTTACTGATTTTATAAGAATTCATTTGGTTTTATAAGAACATTTATATACATACATACATTAACAGACTAATCGTGTAGCTCGTTTTTACATCTCATTTCACTTTTCATTCACTTTCAGATCAGAATTCTCCTTTTCTTTAATGGGTATTTCATTTTCCCAATAAGATTATTAATTTTATTTACTGGACTTTTGAAATTTTTCTCAATTTAACAAAATTCTCAATTTATCAAAATGTGTAGGCCCTACTACCAGAAAATATGTATGTACATAAGTAGATCAGGTAGGTTACTACATAGTTTCTGGTACAATGTAGCAACCTCCCCAAGTAAATTACGGTGGCAATTTTATTATTATAATAATATTAATTTCTTTTATACTAAGTAAAAATTTTAATAATTTAAATATTATATTTTTTAAATTTCAAGGTTGAATAGTATAATTTGAAATAATTTATTGATTTAAGCAAAATAGATAGATTCTACAATGCATTTCATTGAAAACGAATTTGTAAATTTGCCAGATGTTAATTTTAATACATAAAAATCAATTTTATTGATTATTAGGCTATGTAGTGAGAACCTAACTCTTTTTTTTATAAATACATTCTAAATAGGTAAAATATTCTTAAAATATGCAAGCAATAAAAAGAACATTTCACAATTTTCTTATTTGTTTAAAACAAATTGAAAAATTTTTTATGCAAATAGGAAATTTTTTTAATATCGAATGTTTATTTCTTATAGGGTCCTTCTTATAGGAATAAATGAGTCAATAAATATGTATACATTATGATATATGAAGGTAGGCACCTACCTACCCAATTTCATATACATACGTATGTAGGTATATCGTTTATTGAAAAATTTTACATGATAATTTTGATTAAATCTTTAGAATGCTCTAAGTACATAAAATTCAATTTAATCTGAAAATTATAAAAAATTTATAACGATTATTCAAAGTTATTAAGAATTTTAATTAGGTATACCTACCTACTATAATATATTTTTTAAAAACAAGCAAATATACATACTCTAAAATTATAGTTAGTATATATACGTATAACATACACATATACTTAGTCATTCACATATCATTTTACTTTCTTATCTTACACAAAACAAAAATAATTTAATTTGAACTTTCAATACTTATAGTAAGTATGTAAACATGTATATACATAATACATATATTATTGGCATATGTAAAAGTAGATGTGCACTTTATAGAATTTAATTCAATACCCATTTAAAAAAAAAATTTCGGCTTACCTTACAATTTAAAATGAGTATTTTAGTTCTAAATAACATATTTAGATTTCAATTTATATTAAATCATTTTTTTATAAGAATAAAACTTAATTATAATGAGAATTATTGTTTATTTAAAATAAAAAAGAAAAACTTCATTTTCACGCAATAAAAAAAATAGTATATATTTTGTTCTAATATCAGAAGAACAATAACAATAACAAAAAATTATAATTGTCAAATATGGTTTTTAAAAACAATAAAAAAAAATAATAATTTGACAATTCTATGACAACAAGGGGTATACATATACTTAATAAAATATTAAAGTGTGTTTCTTTTGGTATGCAAAATACTCTTTGATATGTTCTATTTTGGCACGTACTAATTCAATCGAATTATTTGTTTTGTATAATTTCATTGATGTTATAATTAATTAAATATTAGAGAATAATTGTAATTTTTAAAGTATGAAATTCAAATTTGAAACAATAAATTTTTTGGAATATAAAAAACCTTTTGTACTTTTATTAAATTATGTGAATTCATTATGAATCTACCTAATTATAAAACAAATGCATTAAATGATAATAGGTGTGTTTGTTACTATTTTAAGCTTTATAAAACCTGTATAAGGTTAAATTATAAAACCTGTATAGTCAATAATAAATTCATAATAAATTTTCAATAGGAATCCAGTAAAAAAAAAAAATCAAATGGAATCCTACATTAAACCTTAAACATTACCTTAATTTGAAAATTGCAATAATTCGGTATTAGATACAATATAGTTAAACTTATGAATTGTATTTCTAAATTTACGGTTGCAATTTAAATATATTTTGTTTCTTTTCTATTGACAGCAGTAACTAGTATAGTTTATTCAAGAAAGCGAATCACAAAGTGATTCAATTTTTGCCGTTAAAAAGTTCGATATTATTATCGTAAGTACCAACTAGTTCATACAAAATATTTACGTTTATAAGGTTTTTGAATATTTTATGAAAAATATCACTCTAATTCATTGATTCGTTTCTCAGAATAATACTGGAATAAGAATTTCAGTGTAACATTGCGTAATTTAGCTATCTGCCCGTAATAACTAAATTATGTAGTAATATTACATTAAATGTACTTAATTCAATATCTAGGTGAAATAACATGAGGCTTTATATGTCACTGTTGATATTTCAATTTGGAATAGTTGTATTAGTTCTTTAAATTTGCATTTTCATTTTAACTATAAAATTCAAATGTAGATCAACATTTTTCACAAAATATATTAACAGCAAAAACACACCGATAAATATTAAGTGTACATTTCTCAAGTTACTAATAATGCTTGAATGACCATATAAAGTATACAATTAATTATCCTTTTTTATCAGAAATATTTTACTTTTTTATTTTCTTCCTATAAAATTTAAGTTTACAAATAATTTAGATTGAAATAGTTTGTGAAAACAACTTAAAGTAGATTAAATTAGATATATTTAATAATAAACGTGCCTTAAAAACTAAAATACATTTCATACTAAAAATTGTAAACTACCTAAATTTCATGACAAGTGTGCTTGCGATAAAAAAAAATATTTATTATTAAATCAAATACTTTAGTGTGAAAAATATTTTTAATTTTTTTTCGCACTTATTTTATTTTAGCAAAATCTATAATATAGCAAAATCTTGAAGTTGTATTTAATAAAGAATAAAATAATGCCAGATATTAAAAATATAAAAAAATATTTACTTAGTTATTAAATTGTACAGAAAAATAAAACCTTTGGATATTCATAGTTAAAATTCTTCAATTTCTTTTTGTATTCTACGGTTTGTTTTAAGATTTTTATTTAATTCAGGTGATAATAAAGTTTCAGCTTTCTGTTCGTTCATACCTAATGCCATTGTTAATAATCTAACCATATTTTTAAGCTCTTGTTTACCATTTTCTCTACCAGAAAGTTGTTGTTCTAATTTTAATTTTTCGTTACCAATATGATGCATTGCTTCTTCTATTGTACCTATAGATATAAGACGATAAACATCTACAGACTTTGATTGCCCCATACGATGGCAACGATCTTCTGCTTGTTTATCATTATAAGGATTAAAATCAATGTCGTGTATAATACAAGTGTCAGCTGCAGTTAAATTTATACCCATACCACCAGCTTTAGTTGATAATAAGAAGCAAAATATATCCGAATCATTATTAAACTTATCAATTAACTCTTGACGTTCTGTGACAAGTGTTTGACCATCTAAACGTAAATAACGATGTTTTCTTATTGATAAATATTTTTCTGCAATGTCCAGCATCATTGTAAATTGGCTAAATATTAATACTCGATGGCCATCTTTTTTTAATTTAGGTAACAGTGAATCCAATTCCCGAAATTTACCGGAATTTAAAATTAAATCATTTGGAATGGTAACATCATAAATTCCCTAAAAAATAAGAATTGTATCACTAATTTTATTCCATTATATCTTTAATTTTCAACTATTTACATGCTTTTCACAAGTTTGGTATATTTGGAAATCTGACATCCAAGCTATGTCTTCAAATGCATGATCAGGATTTTTAACTTTGAATGTTTGAGATTTTGTTAATTTTATAGCTATTTCCTTAACTTCTTCATCGTCAAAATAGTGTCTTAATAAAAGCGGATGATTTGCAAGCTTACGCATTTCCATCATAATAGCACAACCAGCTGTTTCTTGTGTACCAGTAATTTCATTTTCATCATTTCTATAGTAATCGCATAACTGTTGGTATTGAACGCTTTGAGTTTCAGTCATAGGTACTTTTTTCTAAAAATGAAAATCAAATATTATTCTCTTTCATCATTTAGAGGTATTTAATTACTTACAACATGTTCCGTTTTGGTCGGTAAATTTTTTAGTACATCAGCCTTAACTCGCCTCAAAACAAATGGCTTCATTATGCTTTTTGCTTTCTCAACCTGAGTTGTTTCAAATGTGTTGGTTTTTTGTTCATCAGTTTTAACTTTTTGCTATAATTAATAAATACTATTTAAATGAAAATATTTATAAATCAAATGCTTTACCTTATTACTGAATAAACTTTTTATATCTTCTTTATTTTTGGCAAAAAATGAGGGCATTACAAAACATAATAACGACATTAATTCAAGCAAGTTATTTTGCAACGGGGTTCCTGTCAACAATATTCTCATTTCAGCATTTATATTTATTAATTGCGAATATCGTTGCGTTGTCATATTTTTCAACATATGGGCTTCATCAAATATTACATAGTGTAACTTACAAATTTTAAACATTTTTTGTTCTTCTGGACCTGATTGAACCATATGATATCTGTAACACGACAAGGTATTTCATGGTTCGTATAATATAACAAAATTATTAAACTTACGTAGTTAGAAGTACATCAAAACCAGTAAAACCTGCATTAACGAATTTTGCTCTCATTGCGCGACGTTCTTCTTGGTTGCCATAGTATTTTTCTAAGACTAAGTCCGGGGCCCACTTTTTAAATTCTTGTTCCCAATTGTCTAAAGTTGATGATGGAACTACAACCAAATGGGCATGTTTTGCTAAATTATTCTCCTTTAAATACGCCAAAAATGCAATAACTTGAATTGTTTTTCCTAATCCCATTTCATCCGCCAAAATTCCATTCATTTTAAGCTTATGCATTACAGCTAACCAATTCAAACCAATTAGTTGATAATCTGCTAATTTGAATCTAAAAATTAAAAACTCTTTTAATAATATAAAAATTTCATTTCATCTTTTTTCATACGCCGGATTGAGTGATTTTGGTTGCTCTGTAATACCGCATCCTTCAGAAATAGCCCCTTCCAAATTTTTAACCATTTTGTTACATTTTTCCATGATTGCAGCGACATTATTTTGTTTTAATAACAATTCCTGTGTATTATTCAAAATGTCACCAGAAAGAGATTTCGAATTTTCAAGTTTTCTAGCTAAATCTTCCCAATTCTCAAATGGACGTAACTCTATTATAGCGTTAGCTTTTTTTTCTGACAAAGATTTTACACATAATAGTTCAATAACTGAAGCCTTATTCATAAACTCAAAAACAGCTTTCCTTGATGAAGACATACTTCGTGTGACTTCAATGTCACTGTCACTGTCGCTATCGTATACGCGGTTATCTTGTCGGGCCATATTGTTTCCATCGCTGTCATCATCATCATCGTCGTCATCCGAAAAATATGAAGGACGCTTTCTTTTTATTTTTTTTGTATGATTTGAAACACCATTTGTAGTTCGGTTCCCTTTTTTTGGATAATGTTCTTTAAGATATTTTATAGCAGCAGAAACATCCCAATTATTACGCACTAAAGCATCCTGCAAATCCATTGTATCATAGTCAGGAGCCAATTTTAAAGCAGCTAAAAATCTTTTTTCCTTCTCATTGGTCGTTAACTGAATTTTTATTACTTTTTGTGGAGTATCATGATCTTCGCTATCACTTGAAGGAAGTGTTTGAACTCGTTTTCTTCCAGGAACTAATTCTAAAAAAAAAAAATAATATAAAATCAATCAGTTCAGCCTGTTGGAAATTCAAAAAAAAAATATCTGAATTAATTTCACAATGTCCTAAAGATTTATATTTAACCCCTTCCCTTTAAATACGGGTTTGTTTAAAAAAAAAGAAAAAAAAAGACTTAAAAAATGTTTCACAAGGTATGATGCACGAAAACAGCTGATTCTTATAATATAAAACATAATGCAACTTGATACTAAATTATGTTTTAAGGTATTTTTCACTAAAAACTAGCGATTCGGTATGCATTCGATCGCTTTTAAGAAACTTTACAACTACAAACAAAATTTCCAATCATTCTTTCTTATACTTACCAGGCTTCGAGTTAGATTCTGAATCTTTATCATCACCAGAAGGCATTTTATTCTTTTGTAAACGAAATTGTCTCAAATCGTTCAATAACGACGACATTTTTTCTTAGTTTCAAAGCTTTTTCTAATTCCGATTTACTTTTGTCAAATGTAAAATGGATACTTAGCAAATCAGTCTCACTTTCTTCGTTTTATATACAATTAATGCAATGTAATAAGTATAAACAAAATAAAAAATATGGATAAAAAATACAAATTTCTATAGTTTATAATTTTATATAAATTTTCTTGATTTTTTTTTTAATAATTTTAAGATGAATTTATTCCAGAAGAAAACTTGCACAACTTCATACAGTAGAAAAATGACAATGTATGAAGCGTGGGAAAATTACATTAATTTATGTTAATGTCAAAATAAAAATGTCAAAATGATAGAAATACATACACACTACGTTTTCATTTAACGATAATTTGTGGTTAGAGAAAAAAGTTTGGAACAACCACAAGTTGCTTGCTAAAATGCAACAATATGCGAAAATGATTTTAAAAAATTTTATTAAGTAACTTTTTGATACATCAAGTGATAAACATTTTATTTTTTTTAAATTAAAAAAAAAAATTAGTTCATCATTTTTAAAATAAAAAAAAACGACAAAAAATATGAAACTGAGTGGATTTTTCTTGCCACATTTTACTTGATACTTTTTTTGACAAGAACGGTGTGTGGTTTTAGTACATATCATATGTACTAAACACATTCATATGTACTAATAATAAAATTAACGATAAAAAAGTTTCGCGCTACTTTTAAAATAAATGTATGAAGCCTACTAATCTAGTACGTACGCTAAATTAATAAAATTATAAAAATTTCAAATTTTCACACAAAATATGTACATCAAAATGATTTGAAATTGTGCTCAATAAATTTTTTGTTAAATTTAAAATAATTGTCTTGGAAATACTATTTTAAGTAACTTTTTAATTAATAGTATAAAATCTATTAAAACTTTAACATAATCAAGTTTTGGATAAATCTTTAACAAGGGATTTTTGATATTGAGCTAACGATGAATATCATGATTACTTTAATTGGAGATGGTTCTAAATCGGAATAGTATTACAGAATGCAGAAGCAATTTGAATATGAAGCTCATAAAAATATCGAAAATATCAAGATTCAATTAAAAACATGAAGATTTCGAATTGGTACTAGTATGTGTGAATTTGCAATATTAAATATTCTATTTAAACGGTATTCCAAACAAAGACATTTTAAAAATTTACAAGAAATCTGTATGCTGTTAAACTTGCTTCAGTTAAGAGCATTCCAGATATTAGTATAACATTCTGTCCTACAGTCCCATCCACACAAGGAGGCAATTGTAAGGAGTATTTACATTAACGTATACATATTTACATCTTTATATGCATTTACAACAGCAAATAGCAAACGGCTCCCAATTTTTTCGTGGAAAATTGATATTAAAATTGGTCAATCCTTTTCAGAGTGAGGTATGTAAATTTTATTATATGTTCTGTTACTGATTTTAATTTTTTAAAAAATACATACAACAAATTTTTGCAATAAGTTTTTAATATTACGTAATCAATTTTTAATCAAAAAGTATATAGAATTGTTTGCAATTGAAATTTTCGCAAGAAAATCAAATAAAACAAGGTGTTTATATTAAAAAACTTGATATTCTTATTGCAAAAAACAAATCAATTCATATAAGTACTCAATATAAGCTCCAGATGTGCCTATTTAGTTGACATTTGTTATCTATGTATAGTTATGGTTTGAATTATTGTTATGGAATGATATCTACCATAAGCTGCAACTTTTCGTTCCATAAGCTGCAACTTTTCGCTGAAACTTAAATTACATCTTTCGCCTGAAACTATCGATTCAAAATTACTCCTTTTGCTTAATATATTGGCATATTATTGTTATTTTTTGACTTACATTTATGACCAAGCATAGGCATGCTCATTATTCATAATTTTATTATTCTTTTTGTATGAGTGTTTAACAGTGTCGTGTGGTGATTCCTTTCTGTAAAATCCCTATTAATACCTTTGAATATCCTTAAATATTTTCATTTAATATAAAATGCAATTGAATTTCCACTGGCCAGTGTATTTATTTATTTTTTTTTTTACATAATATATTTTGTGGGCATCATAAATACAAATAATTTGTATACATATTTATGTAAATGTATATACTTATATTTTATTTAATTCATTAATTATTTTTTGATACAAATTATATCAAAAATTTAAAATTGAATTAATTATTGTTGATATTATGTAGTTTATAGTATTAAAAATTATATTTGGCACATGTTAGTTTTAATATAGATAATTTTTATCTTTACAAAACTTTATAATAAACAGACAATTTGGATAATATTAAAATATTAGAATTCCTGAATAACATTTTTTTAAATTTTGTTTTATTTAAAATCTTTTAGGGTGTTTATTGTATGTATAGTTTAAAAATAATATTAAAAAAAGATTGTTAATTATGACTAGTTAAGAGTTGTGATCATATTATTATTAAATTACCATAGCATTTCAATAAATTTTTTGGTAAATTACAATATTTCTGATTTAAAAAATAGAAATAAGAAATTAAATAAGAAATTAAATAAATAATAAAGTATGCACATAGTATTTAATGTATTGTAGATCAACAAAAAAAAAGTATGTTTTTATCACAATTTTATAGAAATTAATTAAGAGAAAAAGTGTTAAATATTATAATAAATAATGAACAAATAAATTATTAGTACATTTAATTGAAATATTTAAATTAAAGATAATGAATATAAACATGTTAATATTAAATATGGGAATTTCTCTTGTAATTTACTTTGAATTTAAAAAGAGAACAAAATATAAGATTATAAGATCCTTATCATACATTTGCAATATATCAAATAATTTATATATTTTAACACAATTTATTATGTATCTTCAAATATTTTCAATTCTATATTGTAAAAAATAGAATATGAAATTTTCACCATATGAAATTTGAAATTCTACATTGTATCCATAAAATGAAAATTGCTTTAATACTGCATTGTTATACACAATTCAGCAGTTACAATTCTTAAGCTAAATTGTGTAATAATACCATATTGCTGCAATTTTGAAATCTATCTATACTATCTATTAAATATAAATTCAGTTTTTAATATCCAGTATGCAATCGGAAACTTTGTTGTTGAAAAATTTTAAGCTGCAATTTAGATTTCGGATACTATATTTAAAATCGGTATCAAACATTTTTTTTTTGTACATTATAGAAATCAAGATTATCAACGATAATTCGATTAGAATTATTAATAATATACAAAATTTATAGTTCTATATTGCATATCGAAACTTTTAATTTAAAGTATACATGATAATAGTGAAATATAATTAAATGTATGGCAGTATCTCTACAAATTTCTTTACATTAAAAGTGTACAAATTACATTTTTGTTTCTTTTTCTTTATTTGTTTTTAAAGACCACAATTTGAATTATTTTAGTTTAATAAATAAATTGGATTGTTTAAAATTTTTATTTATACATTTTTCTTAATTATTCATAAAATGATCAAAATTATATAAAATAATATGAAATATAAAAAAATAATAATATTACATAAGGGGTAAAAGGGAATTATAAATAATATGACACATTTTAAATTGATCAAATATATAAAAAAAAAATTAAATAAAAAAAAAATCATTAAAAACAAAACATTTTCTGCCTCTCTTAAAAATAAATGCTAAATTTAAATTTTAACAAAAATTTAGATATTTTTTTTCTTCTTATATATTTTATTTCATATACAGTTGTTTTTCATTTTATGTATTTTTCCATTTTTTTTTTTGATGACGGTAACAAAATCACTTTTTTCTTTCTCCTCTCAAAACTTATACACCTGCTTAATCAAATGTATTGTAATTTAAATAGCAACTTTGTCTTCCTTATATAATGCGACACTGGATCTCCATAAGAAATTTTACCATTTTAGTAAAAAAAAAGACAAAAAAAATTATGTTTTACTTTGTTGAAGGATAATAATAAAGTACAGTATTTCCTGGTAATTGCCATCTGGACGCATGCAATTCAATTAATTGTAAAAGTGTACGACGTATTGCTGGAGCTGATGCACTAGCATTTAAAAATGCATCACGTACTAATGATAATAATGTTTCAAGTTGTTGTGATAAATGAATTTCTAAATCACGTCCAATGCATGTTAAAACAAAGAATAAACATTCGATCTAAAACGAAAATATGAAAATACAAAAATTAAATTAATTACCCAATAAAATTGCATTATTTCTAGTTTTAATAAATGGTAACCCAATTCCATTAAAATAAATATTTGAAAATTAAACTAAAGTTTTGTAATAAATTTAAATTAAGCTTTAGTTCAAAATTAAAAATATAATGTGAATATTTGAGGCGATTATACGGTAAAAATTGTGATAAAAATAGGGTTCCGGACAAACATGTAATTTTTAGTTTTGCAATTACTCTTTGATTTTAAGATCGATTACGTTAACAAAAAATTGAAATCAGTTTATAAAAAGTTACAAACTGTTTGATTACTCAATCGCATACATACAGTTGCATGTGTGCCCGCTTGAATATGGTCATCTGGAATAAAGATAAGCAATCAAACAGTGGCAAAATCAAAAATTAAATGTCTGTTTGAGACCATAAAAGAAAACTACATTACAATTTGAAAATTCTCAAAACAAATACTTTAGAACTTAAAAATTTCAGTTATACGGTATTAATATACATAATTCAGCTTGTAATGAGTTGTAATTGCTAAATTGTATTACAGAAATTTTAAAGTAACGGTGTTATAACTTACACAATAATTTGGAGAAGAAAATTATTTTTTGAAAATAAACTTATTTAATTATATTATTCACCTCTGATAGCGATCGAACAGGTGGTTTTACACAATCTTCACAGCATTTCGATAATAATGTTAACAATACTAAAGGTGGTGGAGCTCCATCACATTGTGTTCGTAATTGTAATTGACGACGTTTCAATTGACAAAACATTTCGGTTAGAAATGCCATAAAAGCCGTAAAACGTGAACGAGATGAATTTTTCATACTCTGTCCGGGATACAATATCTAAAAAAAAAATATTAAAAATAATGAATTATAAACTTTTGATTGAATTTTATTATTAACCTTTTCTCTTTCTTGATACCATTGACGGCATGTATTAAGTAATGCTTCTAAAAATGTTTCTTTTGCTTCTTTTGATATAATTTGTATACATAATCTTGATATTGGTAATGCATAACGTCTACCTTCTACAGCTCTTTGCATAACCTGTATTGCTAATTCCATTAAATTTCTTGCACTTAATTTATTTGGATCTTGTAATGCTTTATCAATTAATTGTTGGATATCTGGTGCAAATTGTCCAATATCATTTGTTTCATTTGCAACACCTAAACCTAATGTAGCAATACCGCGTGTTAATGCATCAGCTGATGATAATGATTTAGAACGTTGAAGTTGTGGTAAAATACCAGCAGTACTATTTGCATTATATTGATAGGCAGCAGCATTATTTAATGCATAATAATTTTGATGATTTTGATTCATTATTAAATTATTATTTTGATGATTTGGTACTTTACTTATTTGTGGTTCAGGAGCAAATTTAACCCGATGATGAGCCTTGAAAAAAAAAAGACAATATAAATAAAAATATTACAGATTTTTGTATAATATTTAGAAGTTAAAATATGAAAATGTTATTTAGAAAATATTTAGCATTACCATAAATTTTAAAATTACTTTTGATTTACTTACATGTAAAACATTTCCATTTGTTTGTGAATTAACAATTGGAAATTGTGTTTGTTGTAATGTTGCTGCAACAGGTGACATTGGTATTGGATGTGATACTAATATTGCACGCTGTCCTAAATTACCAAAATTTGCTGTTGCCGATATTGTTTGACCACCAGTGGAAAATCTTTGTTGCTGCTGTTGCTGTTGTTGTTGTTGCTGTAAAACAGCTGCAGCTGCTAAATGATGATGCATTTGTTGTATATTAGCACCAGATTTTGAATGTTGTATTAGATGATTACCCGGTGACGGGAATATTATAGATGAACTGGAAGAATGTTGTAAGTTGTAGTTTAATTCTGTAAATAAAGCGGAGCCAAAAAAAAAAATACGCAACTCAATTTTCAAAATTCTATTTAATATAATAATTTACCGAGTATTTAATGATGATGATGTAGTTGATGAATTCATGGTGAATTCCTGGGCATGAACATTCAATTTTTTTAAGGAATTACCATCGAGTCGGACGTCTTACATAATAGTATTATTGTTGTTTTTTTTTTTTTTTTTTTTGTATATGGTTTGATTATTTATGTGTGTGTGTTTATTTAAATACATTTAAAAGATATGTATATATATTTTTTTAAATTTGAAATTTTAATGACAAGTACGGTATGTTTGAAATTTATAACAAAAATAAAAAAAATTTCAAAAATGTGTTTTAAAATTTTTAATTTTTTTTTGTTTTGTTTTGTATTGTATAACAGTTTAAATTATGTATTTTTATGAAGCAGTATAACACATACAATACAGAACATAGAAGTAAAATAGTACAGTTTTGTGTTATAGATTTGATAAGCGGACAATTTTTGTTTACAGTTTTGAATAGTTTAAATAAAATGGAGTTAAACATAAAAAAAAAGATACAAAAAATACAAAAAAGAAAAAAGAAAATTTTTTAAAGTACAACATAAAACATACATACATATATATAAATTCATACATATATTATTTATAAATATAATAGTTATATTAATAATATTAATGTGAGTAAATAAAATTCTTTAACGTTGAAAATGAGGTAATTTTTTCGAATTTTCGGCAAACTTTAATTGAAAAATTGATTTTTTTAAATTTATATGAAGTTCTTCAAATTTAGAGTAATGGAGAAAGAAGTTTTTCCATGAACAGCTTAAATATATTTCAGGTTTTTGCTTCAAGTTTTAATAGTTTTAAAAATAAAATTTTGATAATTAAGAAATTTGAAGAAATTTAGAAGAATATGCAAGAATTTTTATGAAAATTAAAATTTGACATCTTTATATTCAATATTTATTAATTATTACTAATGAATGGCTTGGTTTGACTTGCAAATTCATTTTTGAATATAACATACAAATTAAACATGTATACATAGTTTAGAAACTATTCTATTTTCACATTTAAATTAATCTGTAATATTCATTGCAATTTACAATCATCATTTTTTTTATGAAATGGGACAGAGGATATTGAGTTGAGCCGGAAGTCATATGGGCATTTGTTTATCTTAAATATAATTATAAAATATATATAGATATAAAAGTATATTTCAACTATATAATATAAAAGTATTTAAACAAAATAAAAACAAAATAAGGGTTTAGAAAACTTAAAAATAAAAACAAAATGAAATATAAAATAGCTTTATAATGAAAATTAAATAAAATAACATTTTATACACAATTAACTTACTTGGTGGTCTATAAATTTCCATAGTCGGTTTACCACCTCTAATTTGATTTTGTTGTGGATGGAAAGCTAAACTTCGTCTTTTATTTGCATTCTATATAAATAAAATATATTTTAATACAATTTTATAATAAAAATGAACATGTAAATAAATTAAGACAACAGAAGACTTAGACGGAAGAAGTTTAAAATAAATAAGAAGATATACAAGATTTTAATTGAAAATTTATTTATAAATCGAATTTTTCCTTTGACTCTAATTGTAAACTTTATGACTCATCTTGTTATATTATTTTTCCTGACCATTTCAGGCCCATGTATGAGCTTTTGCAGGAAATATAGAACTTTGGCATGGGAAAATCAGCCTACATCGCACTATTAATTACACGCACTTTTAATATAATTATGGTAACCACTTTCAATACGGATAACTTATGTACGATCAATAGTCCACAAAGTATGTGAAAGCTCGCAAAGCTCGCAAACATTTACTTGTCTCAGTTCGTGTATACATTCCTAATTTTATTAGGCAATAGTTTGTTTACATTTGAGGAGTTGGTTTTCTTTGCCGTAGTGTAAAGCATTTAAGGAAGTTTTGATTAAATATTTTAAATTGTAATATAACTAGTAGTCAAGTACCAGAAATCACATGGGAAGTACTTATAAATAAAGCATAGAATATTGAAAGTAGGTTGAGCTAAATCATGCGATATTGGCAGAATTTTCTGATACCGAAGTACCATATTTCCTATTCTATACTAGCCGATTTTAATATTAAAGACGAAAAATTCGATCATATTAATAGAAATATAAAAAAAAAAATTACATATATTTTAAATAAATAACTTACATTACTACTTTTGACAAAACTTCTTTCACGCATTAAAACTGTACCAGCGCCACCAACTCCGGTTAATTGAATTTCTGGTGAACGTTTTTTATTTTTTGTATTAATATCATTATTACTATTATTATTGTTATTATTGCTATTACTGTTTGTTGTATTTGATTGTGGTGTACTATGTGTTGTTGGAAGTTGTGATTGTTGTTGTGGACCATTTTGTACAGCAACTTGTTCCGCCATTTTGTTTTTTTTTTAAATTATTAATGATATTCTAATATTTTTAATATTTCTATTTATAATAATTATTATTTATTTATTAAAGCACAAAAATCCAATTGGATATATACATAGAAAACAGAATAAATAAAAAAAATAAATATTTACATCAGTTGAAAAAAAAAACTATTATTTTTTTTTTCTTTGTTTATTTTTAATTTTTTTTTTATTAAAGTTAACACTTAAAACTGAGTTTTTTTTTTTTAAATTTTAAATTTTTTTCTTTTTTAATAATTTCACTTGTAAAATATCTTTTATTGGTTTTAAAATATCACAATTTGAGATAAAAGAAATTTTATAAATTATAATTATGTTTTTTTTTATTAATTTTATTTTATGTATTTTTTCTATAAAATTATAATTATTATATATGAGAGTTTTCTATTTAGAGAGTTAGTGATTATTTGCTTGATTAGAATTTTAAAATTAAATTTGATTTTTGGTTAATGATTTTATAAAATTAATGATAATCTATATATGAATTTTCTTTTTTGTTCAATCTTTAATAAATTAATTATAAATATTAATATTATGATAATAGGATTTGTGATTTTAGTTTAAAAAAAAATTATTTAATTTCTTTAAAAATAATTTAAATTTATATTTTTCTCTTGTTTTGGTATTTTCTTTTCGGCGAATTTTTTCTTTCAAAATCGTTGTATAATGATATTTTAATTATTTTTTTAATATCTTAAATTTTCTTTTAATAATTTAATTTTAAATTTAAAGCCTTAATTGATTTATCTGTAAATATAAAAGAAAATATATAAAATGTTATGAATATAACAATTTATTTATGATATAACAAATTTAATAATAAACTATTTATAAAGAATTATAAAGTATATAAGAAAATATAACAATTTTATATAATAGATATGTGCACGCGTTTTTAATTTAATTTTAATTCAATTTTTTCATTAACGAATTAATTATTATAACATTTCAATAATATTTAATGAGTTTTCATTAATGAATTTATCAAGTGATCTTAAGCATTTTTACAGTTATTAATTTAATATGAAATTTTTTTGGATTTTGCTAACTTGGTTTCAAAAAATTATGATAATATCTGAGATTCGCTCTAAAATGTCATGGATTGTTTAAAGGTAATTGCGATTTTTGGGATCAGAATAAGAACACTACAAGTTTGTTTTCTTTCATTATGAATTTGAAGTATTATCAATCTAATAGTTGGACCCCATTTAATTCACAAATTAACCAATTTAGATTAAAAAAGTTACAAATATTTTTTATACTTTCATTCGGAACTAGTTCAGATTAAAGAATATTATATAGGCTAAAAATTTTCAATTTCGGTTTAAGCGTTTATTAATGGAAACCACAGAATTAATTGTTATCTTATTATGACATTCGTGACTAATTCATTGTTAACTGAGCTTCAAAATTCAGTCTAAGATGAATATGGATGGTTTATTTTGAAACTTACCTAATGTAATCAAATGAAAATGACCTATAAATTAAAAATTAAATTTTGCTCCGTTTGAGTTGAAGTAACAAAAATTACCGCGTTCGATCACATAAGATTTTTGACATTTGCAATTAGGTCACTTTCAAAATAAACTATCCAAATATATGATCATTAAATTAAATTAACATACATTAATTAATTATTTAAAAATTACTCATAATATTTTAATAAAAATATTATTTTATTAATATATAATTAATTATTGTATACAAGTAAATTCTTTTTTAAGGTTATAAACAATAATAATCTTGGCCATAATAGGTGTGATTTAATTTTTCTTTGTTATATACTTAAAAGTGTTAAATTAAAAAGAAATGTATTCAATTCTATATATTATGTTAGTATATAGAATTATGTGTGAAAATAATAATTAAATTTTAACAAATTTTTAAAAATAATTTTTTTTTCAGGCATTTCTTTTTGTTCTTTCTCATTTATATTCCGGCAATATAAAAGCTTATAAGTCTATGCGGTTAAACTATTTAAATGGTAAGAACTAATTTTTTGGCCGTTCTTCTTGTTTTTGTAAAAAAAAAAGTTAAAAAAAGTGTTTATTAATTTCATTGTGTCGGTTCGTTCGTCCGTCTCACTGTGTATCTGTTTACAAAACTTCTACACCCTTTGAGATGTGAAACTGAAACTTTAGACACAATAAATATTTAAATAATAATGAGTAAAGTTTATATCGGTAGGAGAAAATATTTTTCCATCTTCACTTTCTCTTAAATCATCGCCTATAAAAATTTTTTGGCCGATACTGCGAGCTTTTCCAAATTTTTTTGTAAAACGAAAAGAAAACTGTAAATGATATGTTATCAAAATATATAACTAAGCATTGAACTCGAGCATTATGCTTACACCTCTTTCAATTATTTTTTGTCCTAAATGTCCAACATCCTAAATGTATGCATTTAGTTGATATATAAATTTTGGTACAAGAATAAAAGTAATTTAAATAACAATAATGTAGTAGGAGTAGAAGTAGACCGTCATATTGAAAGCAGAATTTTTACTTGTTTAAAGGAAAGGTGCTTCTGTACCAACCTGGTTAATCAATTGGCATTGATCCTACTTTATTTTATTTTACATTTTAAATAATTCAAATTTTTTTTTATAACAATAACATGATATTTTTACTTTTTTTTTTTATGTTCGATTTATGCGCCATCTTTTGGTTTGTTTTTCTTTTTATATGAAATTTTTTTTCTGCCTATATATTTTTGTTTTTATTAAATATATATAATGTAGGCGTTCTTTTGAAATATTTCTTACCGAATAAATAATTTTTAGTTCACTATATAATAATCAGTTCAAAAAGAAATCTGACAAATTATATTTGAATTTAATTGTGTTATCAAAATTCGTATATGTTCGATATTAAATAGGCACATTTTTTATCCTATTTATTATCGAACATTAAATTAAATTTTGATAGAAAAGTATTTAAAACCTTAATATATACTAAAACATAATATGTATCTGAATATTATAGTTTTTAATTTCTTTAAATCTATGGAATATTTATCAATATATCAAACTCTATAAGAATATCAAACTTTATATTATTTTATATTTGCAGGTTGAGTACTCAATTTCGCCTTTCAATGGCAATTCGCAATTATGGAAAATGTAAGTAATTGTGAAAATGTAATTAATATTAATGTTATTATAGTTAATATAGGAATCAATCATATATTTTTATAAAAATTTTATATTGTCTAGGATAATTTTAATATATTAATTTAAATTGTTTATTTATTTTTGATATTTTAAATGAATAAAATTTGTATAGGAAATTTTTTTTTTTATTATATGGAATTATTCAATGAATCAGCGCAAGCACGCCAACGCTTTTAAAAAAAAAAAAATATTCATAAAATGTTTTGAACATTTTCCAATAACTTTTACGATCTACATACGAGCACATTTTCATTATACGAGTTTTTAAAATTCATATAGTAATCAAGATAGTATTAAAATAAAAAACATTTAATTTTTTTTAATGTTTTTTGCTCGTTTTTTGCTTAAAAAACTGAATTGAGAAAAAAATAAGTGAGAAAGCTATAACAATTTAATAAATAAATAAATAACTAAATAAATTCCCACATGATATCTTTTGTATTCTCTCATTTTTTGTTAGCCGATGACAATACATAAGTACATACATACTTACATTTTATTGTCTTGGAAATTTTTATGCTTTGATTAAGTTCAAATATAACAAAAAAAAAAAAAAAACATAATAAAAGTTAAAAACAAAGTATAAAAAAATAAATTTTGAGCAGCGTAAAGTTGAAATATAACAAAAAAAATGTATGTACATAATATTTAATACGTATGTGTGTGCTACTATATAGTTTTGAGAAACTAAAAAAAAAATTAAGAAAAACTCTTTTTTTCTTATTTATTTTTTTATTTTTTGCCACTATATTCAAGGTCAATTTACACTCAATATGAACTTTTTGAACTGACGGCAAATTGACAAGTAAATTTCTTAAATTTATTTTTAATAGAGTGGGGGGGAGCTACAAATTTAGTAATTTAGTTTATAATGTAATTCATTACATATAGGAAAATGGAATAAAATTAAAAGAATTTGATATTTTTGACAGATTTATTGTAATATTATTGAATCGAAAATGAATATGTTATGTTGTCTACACCTGCTTTAAATTTCAAAACATAAAAAGAAAGCGAAGAAGTAATTTAGAATTGTTTCTTAAAAAAAAATAGATTTATAAAACAAATTTGACATTTGACATTTATTTTAACAATTTGCATGAACTTCATAAAAATAACATTATAGCACAAAAACAGCAATTGTGGCAGAAAATAAATTTTTACAAAATTTTACATTTGTATTTGCAAAAATTTGTGTTATTTTCATTAATTCCTCTTTTAATTTCTCTTTTCTTCCAATAAAACTCAAAATTATTAATACTTCTTTTGTAAAAATTTACAGGAATTTCGTGAAAATTTTTATTAAATTTTCCATCAATAACAAATCAACATGATATGTTGATTTATTAATAATAATATTATGAACTATGTTTTACTAAATATAAGAAAATCAAATATTAATAAAAGATTAATAATTGCAAATATTATTATTCGTAACTAGAACATGAAAATTTTGAAATATTTATAAGATAAGCAAAATAAGTTTTACAACCTTATTATTGTAAATACACAAATTTTACAGCAATGATATGACACAAAATGACACAAAATATGTGATTTTTATGAACGTTATTTTAGCTGCATCGGATCTCATAGTAACAATATTCCATAGTAACAAGAATTCTATTAAAGATATCTTTCAAAGATTTACTAAATTTCTATAAGATGCTGTAAGAAAAAATAGTACATTATATATGAATGTTCATGGTCGAAATTGCTATAGGTTCTAATTTACTCAAATATATAAAGTAACAAAACAAATAAAACAAATTAAACACCAAATACACAAAAATTTTTACAAAATTTAAAAAAACAAAAAAAAATATATAGTTAAACTTTTAGAATCCCATATAATTAATAATGAAATTGGCCTCACATTGGGGCTATTATATACAAACATACAAGCAAACAAACATATATTATAATTACTCTTCTATACTATATCCCATATTCAATTTTTAAAAAAATACTATACATATTAAAAATAATTTATTTTAAATATCGAAAATAAAATCTATTTGTTGTTTATGTAGCTTTCAAAAGTACAAAAAAATAAAAACAAAAAGAAAATTGAAAAACAAAAATAAATAAATAAATAAAATCAAGGACTAATAATGAGCCGAGTGTCAAAAAATATTTTTGGCAATTTGTCAATTGTAGTATACAAAAATAAAAGTGTATAATGGTTAGTAGAGCGGGCGTGTGAAAAAATATTACCTAAGAAAAGTCTTTACAATAACAAGAAAAAGAAAAAATATTTTAAATTTTAATATTTTTAATACACCAATTAATTTTAATCAATTTTATTATTCAGTTCCGGGAAAAAAAAAATTGTTTTCTTTTTCATTTTCTTTAAATTTTTATGTGCAAAAGCATTGACTACATTAAATGTTTTTTTTTTTTTATTTGTTTGCCAAAAATATTTCATATTTAAAAAAAATTACGTAAATAATGTCAAATTTTTAAAGAAAAATTAAATGGAAATGATCATCAATTACAATCACTTTTACTTGTGTTACCATTGAAAAATTTTCTCTCAAGGGATTTGTGAAACCTCACAACTGGTTTTCTGGTGGCATTTTCTGAAAGTCTGTTATCAATCAGTCTGTTATCAAATGTAGTCTGTCTGTCTATATTTGTACATATGTAAATGAAATTTGGTAATGAAAATTTTATATTAATTAGAGATTCAATAAATTAAAAAAAATTAATGAATTTAAAATAGTTTTAATTAAAGTACTAATTAGAATTTTTTATTAATTTGCAAATTAATTAATAAATTTAATTAAATCAAATTAATTTGGTGTGATATTAAAATTATTAAATCGTATCAAATGTTCTATATGTACTTAAATATTAATTAAACAACCATTTTCCATAAACATAGATGAAATTGTTCTATGCTTTTTATAGAATGTTTAAGAAGAATAAAATCATGTTGATCCTAAAGCGTTCATTTTTTTCTCTCATATCAGGGAATTATACTGTACCGTATTTACTGAAATTTCGATGTATTTTAATAAGTGAAAAATGTTAATGAAAATTTTGATTTGCAGCTCCTGAATATATGCAATTTTTTTTTTGATAATGTAAGCGTTCCTCTTATGGTTTGCAATTACGTCTTGTTCCGTCCAAATACGCCCATGTACAGCAGACTATTTATACAAGTGTAGATGACAGAAGAAGTTGCGAACAATTTTCTGGTAGATGACTTTACATTTCGATATAGAAAATAAATTTAAAATCGTTAATATTTTAGTTTATATAGACAAGCTTTTACCTTTGAAATATAATGTTTGCGTTTCATTTACCAATTGCGCTCAACCAGTTGAACTAATATCCAACAACGCTTTTTCGATAAAAGGAACGATGTGCAATAACAATATCATTGTCTCAAGTTTCAATGACAATGATGTTGTTTTTTGACATATTTTGCAAATTCGGAAATAAGAGATGACAAATATTATTTGTAAGTGGAATTAAAAACCATACCTATAATTGTTAGAAATTAAAATGTTTGAGAAGTAATTGAGTAAAACAATAACATTTATTAAAACATTTATATGTATAATAGAAGAGATATAGAGATTGGGTGGTTTTTCATTTAAATATTTCAAAAATTTTAAATTTCACCGCCGATACCCCGATATTTTAATTAGTATATGAATATGGCATACAAGTATATAATATATAAATTTTACAATACTTCCTTATTGCTACCTATTAATGGTTATTTCAAATTAATTTATTTTTTACTTCTTATTTTAAACACATTGCTAGTCATCTATGTACTTTTCAATATGCCAATTTTTTAGTGTAATTAATAATTAATTCTCTAAAAATTAAAGAAAGAATTTTAAAGCAATATTATTTTTATTACAATTAAAACGTTCTATATATCTTAAAATTCGTTATACTTGGTGGAATACCAAAATTGAGAATTTTAAAATTTCCATACACCATGTACATAGGTGAATTTTAATTCAACTATTGAACTCAACATATATATACATATACAAATTTTTAATGTTTATAAATTGCACCCGCTTAATTTTTTTTGTTTTTAATTTTAAGCACCTTAGTAAGTACGCTTTAACAAAATATTTATTTTTCGAATTCAATTACAATTTTATATACAAATCTATATATATGTATAAGATATAATGCAAAAAAAAAATTCTATATAGAATTATTTAATTCATTATAAATTAAATGATTTTTCTTTTTTTTTTTTTTTTAGATTTAATGAATTTATAAACAAAAAATTTAAGTAAAAACAAAAAGAAAGCGCAAAATAGATGAAAAATATTTGAATGTAAATCTAGCACCTTAATGGCATAACCTGTATATATATACAGCAATATTAAATGACGCAAGAACAAAATGTGACGTAAGTGTGAATGAACATCATTCATATTTTTGTTTGTATGTGTATGTATATTGACATATGCATATACATACAAATTAAATATATATATTCAATAATATTTGTTTTTTAATAAAATTTTGATTTATGTGAATGCTTTCTTTAAATTATAAATTATTTTTTTTAATATCAGATGGATGCAAGCTGGCAGACTTTCATTTTGCTTTTGCTTATATATTCAAATATATAGAAGACAACCACTTTAAACAGGTGTATTATGTACCCATATACAATAAATATGTATAAGCTATATGTAAGTAAATTTTCATATTATAGTTCTTAAAATATATTTTAAGTTAAAAGGAAATAATAATATTTTAATAATCGTGTATACACAACGGGAGAAATGGTGGGAGGAAAATTTCATTATGCTTTCTAAAATAAAATATTATGAAATTTTCTTCAAAAATATTACTTATATGTATAATAATTCTGAATATGTTTATATACATATAAATGTTGATATTTTAATATTTTGAAATTAAAAATTTTATTTTGGTGTTCTTAAAACCGTGTACATTTGTTTTTTAAATGCCAAGTTTTTATTTAGAATTAAAAATTTTCTTCGAATATTTTACAAATTCATTAAAATCGCTCCGAACTTTTCATATACTCATAAAACTGATAAATTTAGAAAATAATAATTAATAAAGTTTTTTGGAAAAATTATTATTGTTTGTGATACAAGACACATTTGCTACAGAATTTTAAATTTGTATTTTATTGATTGTGACATAAAATTTAAAAAAAAAAATTGCATATAACTAGGGGTTTATTAAAAGAAATTAAAATTAATTTTAATTAATTTTAATATTATTTTTTAAATTCATAACTTATGTTTGTAGAATTAAAAACTTAAGTGCAAAAATTAAAATTATTCAAAATTTTCCAATTATGTGTATGTAGTCTAAAACGATTTATGCCAAATTAACAAGTTATATGGAAAATTCTTGCATATGCATATAATTATTATTGAATTAAATTTTACTAAGTAGACTTGCTTATAGATCAACATAACCTCAGGTTTTAAGTACTTAATACGAATTAAATTCAAATTTTGTATTTAACTCGGACAAACCGCACCAATTCTTATACATAAATTTGTAAGTAAGAAATCGAATTTTGAATTTTAAAAATGACTTTAATTTGTTTTAAAAATATTCTTTATTTCTTAATTTTGATTCGTGCTTTGCTTGAAATTTACTTACAAGACTTGTAATTTCTATAGCGTAAACCTGGACCAATTTTTGAAATTATTACATGGTAAATTCTTTTTTCCTAATAATGTATAAACGAGACACCTTAGAGCCTCATTAGTTAGTAACCTTCCCATTATGATTCTTAAGTCAAGTTACTATACACTGGTTATAAAGCGAATATTATACTGAAAAACACTATAACGTGCTTAATATTATTTCTTGCTTGAAATCAGGTTCGCATATTAAACAAAAATCAATAAAAATTTAATTGGTCAGTTAATAACGTGTTAGAAAATTTATAGAAACAAGTGCCTTTATATAACACTAATTTTAGTAAAAACTTCTTTTAAACTTTATAATAAATTACAATTTTTCTTAATCATCAGTACATGCTTGAACGGAATATTAAACCTAGTAGATAATGCCACAATAATTAAACTATAATTTATATATACATTTATGTATGTATAACAAATGTATATCTATATATGTATGAATAATATTAAAATTCCAACCAGACAAAACTTTTAATATTTTTTTTTTCTTCCAATTTAACACCAACGCTTTAAAGCTTTGTTTCTTTTTTTCTTCTTTTCTTTTCAATTTAATTAATTTGTGAATTTCATTATTAAAATTTTGTTTTCATCCGCTTCTTTTATTTATTACCTATATACATATCTACATATAATATATAAAAGTATGTATATGTAAAATAGACACTATATAAATTTTTTAAATTTATTATTCGGTTAAGCGCTTGGTTTTCAATTCAAAGAAAATATCGTCATAAAAACGTAACTATGGTAACACTGTAAAACTTGTATTTTTTTTATGTTCCATATTTGGTGACTAAGCTTCCAAATTTTTAATTTATCTCCATAAAATAATAATTTTTTAGTTAATAATGTGTGTTAAGTTTGTTATTTACTCTAACATTAATTTGAATTGAGAATTGATGGTGCTATTAAGCTTGGTGTTGAATTTGAAGGAAAATTTATTCAACGTTTGAAATTTTTGATTTTGCTCTTAGTCCGGGATATGAAAGTTGTTTTCTTAAAACACTGAGGCCCTAATAATAAAGATCTCAAAATTTTGAAATAAATAAAATAATTTGCCAATTTATTTTACCCATCTTCACTGCTTCCAAATTTATCATTATTCCGGCTAGATGCAATTGGTTACAAGTCAATTTTTATACCCTGCACTTCGTGAAGGGTATATTAACTTTGGTATGGAGTTTGTAACTACTTGAAGGAGTCATCTGCAGTATGGACATATATATATATTCTTGCTCAGCGTAAAATTCTGCGTCGATTTAGACATGTCCGTCTGTCCGTCCGTCCGTCCGTCCGTCCGTCCGTCCGTCCGTCCGTCCGTCCGTCCGTCCGTCCGTCCGATCGCACGATAACTCAAAAACGAATAATGCAATCGACACCAAACTTTCACAAGTTTTTTCTTTTGTGCCAAGGACGAGCCCTATTGTTATTGGACTAATTCGGACAAAGGGTTCGGGTAGCTGCCATACAACTCAAAGAGTTTATTTTAATTATTTCAAAAACTAATAAAGCTATAAACATAAAATTTTGTATACACGTGTCCAATTATATTCTACACATGCTCTAAAAATTATAATGGGATAGCTGCACCGGTTCGGGTAGCTGCCATACAACTCCAACAGCAAATTTTTTATATTCGGAAATATAATAAAGTCAGATTCATGAAACTTGGCAGTCGTGTGTCCAATTATAGGTCAGACATATTTCTGAAGTTTTGGTGGAATTGCTTGACAGGTTCGGGTACTTGCCATACAACTCCAAAAGCTTATTTTAAATATTTGGAAAAATAATAAAGTCAGATTCATGAGCTTTGGCAGTCGTGTGTCCAATTATAGGTCAGACATATTTCTGAAGTTTTGATGGAATTGCTTGACAGGTTCGGGTACTTGCCATACAACTCTAAAAGCTTGTTTTAAATATTTGGAAAAATAATAAAGTCAGATTCATGAAACTTGGCAGTTGTGTGTCGAGTTATGGGTCAGATATATTTCTGAAGTTTTGGTTGAATTGCTCTACAGCTACGAGTAGCTCCCATACAAGACCAAAAGTTTAAATATTTGGAAAAATAAAGTCAGATTCATGAAACTTAGCAGTCGGATGTACAATTATAGGTCAGACATGTCCGTGAAGTTTCTATAGAATGATTTCACAGGTTTGAGTAATTGCTATACAACAACGAAAGGTGCAGGGTATAATTCAATCGGTTTATACCGACTGAAACGTTTTTACTTGTTATAATTAGTTTTAGCAGTAATTATTAATGTACAAGTATTTACTAATTTTAGATGTTATATTCGAGAACTATCGATTCAAAAATTCAAATTAAAAATAATGTAATCTAAGGAAAACCAATTTTATTTTATAGAATTTTATAGAATCTAAGGAATAGCGATTTATTTTATAGAATGCTAGATCATATATACAAATGATAATATCAGTTACACTTAACTGAACGCATATGATAATTAAATATTTCTCTTTTTTTAATCATCCATTTGTGCATCATTGTAATAAACTGTTATACTTTAATATCTCGCACAACTTGTACATAAAAAATTCACAATTTATGATTCATTTTGTCATTAACGTTATTTTATTTTGTCACAAACGTGCTTCATCTCAAATATATACTCGTATATTCAAAATACATGAATGATTATATAAATTCATCTTTGTATATAAATAGTCATATTGTTAATAAATATATGTAGGCATGTATATATTATGTATGTTATGTATGCTAAAAATATTAATAATGAAATCTTTGTTAGTTTCATCACACTTTTTTTTTTATTCTTGTTTTCTAAGCGATTGATGGTGGCGGGTAAATTATTTATAATTCTTGTTCGTTTTTTTATCAGATAAATAAATATGGCGTGTGCATTATAACAAATTAATTCAAAACACTTTATTGTCTATTAAAATTTTAATATACGAATGTTAAATTATAGGGTATTTTGAATATTTGACCTAAAAAGAAAATAATTATAAAATTTTTTAATGAATAAATTACTTTTCAGCGCTTGGCATATACAAATATCTCGTTTTTCTTATAGTTAACACCAAAATATTACAGAAAATTCAGTAATTTTCAAATTTTCAATGAGAGTAAGTCAATTTCTTTAGTAATTGCCCAAGTGTTACACGCTTTTTATATACACTAACAAATAAAATTCAATTGCGTTATATGACGATCGCGCATTTATGGTCAACTTGGATTTAAAAATTAATAATTTCATATGTACACTTAAAATTTTTAATTACATTGTTTACTGTAAAATTTTCGAGCTAAATTTTTGGATATTTAAGTGAGAACTATATATTTAATTAAATATTTGTGCAAAAATTTTTGGACAAATTTCATTAACCAACAGAAATTAACAAAAAATTTTTATTATTGTCACTTAAATTTTTAGAATATTACAAGCCATTCTTCATTCCTTCTTATTTTAAAATTTTATTTTTGTAGTTCTTCTTTTAACTGTGTGTACATATGTAAAATTTTACTGTTTTATTACACTTAATTACTTAATAATTATATTAAATATTTAATTGACAAAAAAAATTTTAATTTAAGTGAGAGAGAACAAAAAAAAAAATTTAATTGAAATTCAAGCTGTTCTGACATTTACGTATTTATGCTATTAATAGCATTACGTATAGGGTGGGTCATCATTTACAATATTTATTAAGCCCTCCTCACGTCTTTTGTTCAAACATTTAAAAAGAAATTCTGGATTGTAAAGACACTTTTAATTTTGACATTGACTGCAAGGTACTAGTACAATTAACGATAGTAGTTTGGCCATATCTTAGAAAATATTGTAAATATATAGTACTGATATTTTGCATAAATTAATATGGTAATACGGCAACTTAAAGTCATAGTCTGTCCAATAGTTAGCTATGGCATATTTACTCGCATATAGGATAACAAATTCGTACGTGTATCACAGAGTTGATACCACGGTCAACTCGATTTTTTCTCGTTTTTACGGTCATATTTAACCCGCAGTATAACAAAATTATTGCAATGAATATATTGAAAATTACTTCTTTTATTGTACCAACATTTATTTAATTTTTTGCAATGTTTCTGAGTTCAGCTTTACAGATCTTTGTATACTTAATATATTTTTTAAGAAAGTGTATTTGCACTTGTTTCAATTTACATTCGTAATCTTATAATTCAAGATGAATTATTACTATTGAAAACCAGTATGGTGTACTAATGGTATAAAAATTAGAAAACGTTATGGTAAGATAGTAATATTAAATTCTTATAATTTTACTGAACAATGACGATATTGTTAGGGAGTACTTCCAAATATACACTCATAATTCTATATATATTAAAAAATTATTTGTTATGAATGTCTGTGTATGTTTAAGTAAAACATTCTTACAAGTAATTTTATTTCATTTTTAATTTTTTTTACAACTCATAAAACATACATTGTAACTTATCAAATCAGTCAGATTTTCTTTGTACTTTGTACAAATAATCTTATAGGATGATATCATGATTATGGAATTAAAAAAATTTTCGGTTATAAAATTATTTTGTATTATTCTTTTTGTGTTTTATTTTTTTTGCCTTAATGCATTTTTGTCTCTCTTATACTCGATTAAAAGTACTTTGAATATTCGTTTGCTTTAAAATTATTTTTAAAAAATTCGCCAATTAAAGTCACGCTAAATTACGAAAACCAAAAAAAAAAAAAAATACAAAATTCAGTTTAATTCATTTAATTTATTTCTCACATTTATATACGAATTTTATTATTTGTATGTACGTATATATAACTACATATACATATGAATGTACACATTAAATGGGTAGAAGTACATATGTAAATAACAGGTTGTTGATACTTTCAAATAACAAAAAAGTCTTGTCTATACATCATCATTAAATTTGTTTATGGAGTAAAAATTTTACTGAAAATATTGTGATTTATGGAAATTATGAGAATAACCAAATTCTTAAGGCGGCTTTTTAAGGGTACATTAAAATACACATGTATGTACATTCACTGAATTTAATTGTATACTAGATTCAATATTTTAATTTGATGGAAATTATAATTGACTCAAATTAAAGGTAAATATCAGAAAATTTAAAAGGTGAATGAATGTCTTACAGAAAATGAGAATGTGAAACGATTTTGACATTGTATATAATCAATTCAAATTTACGTTACTTTGTTAGCTTGAGTGTCATGTACATACAAATATTTTTGTATTATGAAAAAAAATTTGCATGACACGGAACACAAAATTAAAATAATTTTTGTTCTACAACAAATATAAGTCTCTCTATAATATTAAAAGAAAATATAATTTAATGTTGAACATATAATTTTAGAATAATTCCATTGAAGCATATAACAACGCTCTAAAAGCCAATTTAACAGTACCAAGTACTCCAGTTTATGCAAAATGTAGTTGAGAGATGTTGAGTAATTACACACATTTATTGTGCTTGATGGCTTATGCTATGATATGATATGATTTCTACGCAAAAAAGTGTTCCATTTAAAAAATATTTTAGAATAATTTTAACTGTTATACGATACCTTAAAAATAATAGAATTTGAATTATTTTCTATAAGACTTTCTAAATATTTTCTGCCGTTCTTTGTGGAGTCACCGATTTATGGTGATGAAACATAAATATTTGATGCCTTAAAGGTCAACATAGATCGTGTTGTTCGTATCATAGCTAGAGTTCTCACTTTGTTATACGAAAAACAGCAGTGGACAAACGACAAAATTTCGGCCCTCCGATTAATAAATTTTTAATTTTGATTCTTATTCCCCATTTTGTGACTTCTATTCACAAATTTTAACATTTAGTCGATCCCGATATTATTATTTTTTGTTTCATACACATACGCAATTTGTGTAAGTAGCGCGTTTTAAAATAGCCAAATGAAAACCATATTGCAAAACGACCAAAGAAAGGAAAACACAATAAGAATAAAAAAAAAATAAAAAGAAAAACTCGCTATATTTAAATCGAAAATAAATCATTTGGGGAATAAAGAGTTTTCCCATTTTCCATATACTTATTGCGAAAGCAAAAAAGGAAAAATAGAGTGAAAAATAAGAAAATTGAAAAAAATTTTTTTTTTTTTATATATTTATTTTTTAAGTACAAAAATAGATTGAAAATGGTAGAAAACAAATGAAAAGTTTAAAATAAAAATAAAAACTGAATTTTTTTTTTTATTTTTAGATCGGCCCAATGTTTTGATATTTTTGTATTAGTAGTAAAAGTCTATACAGTAAAAATTGAAAATATGGAAAAATTCTGCGCAAAAATATTAATAATGCCAATAAGAACAATAAAATAAGTACGAAAAAATTGGAAATATAAACGCTTCATATACGAGTATTTTTTGTACGTAAATTTGTGTTATGTAGCTAAAAATCTATATAGAAGTGTAAATATTTAAAGGTATGGTTGATTGTAAATTTTCTGAATTATGTAATGAAATTTTAAGAAAGGAAATTAATGTTAATTTTTCTATATTTCCATTTTCTTTCTTATTATTGAATGTTTTTTTAATTTTTCAAATTATTTCATACAATTATATTGAGTAATAATTAAAAATGTAACGCAAAACGTGATCAGTAATCTAAAGTCACACAAATTGTAAAATTGGTAATTTTCAATTATTAACGGGAATGTAAACATTTTTACTGTATATTCATTTTCATTACTGCAGAAAATGATTATGGTTTACAATGTGTTTACATTTTTGCGGTAATTTGTTATAATTTTCGCCTTGAACGTTCATTTTGCATCTATATATAGCAATTTTATTCAACTCTTATTCTTCTTATAATGTAAACTTCACGTAGAACAAACGGAAATTATTTTGTTTCGTACATATTTTTTTTAGACATTTGTTTTAGAAAAATGCAAATAGGTGGTAAAATTCCAAACTCAGTTACTCTATTTTGGGAAGTAACAAGTTCAGTCGAAATTTTTAAGATTCTTATATAATAATTTGAGAGAATTCATAGATTTAAACAGAAAAATCTAAGCACGATTCCTGCTTTTAAAAATATATGATCCAAATTAAGAAAAAAAAATTGGGACTATATTTGAAAAATCACAGTATTTTTCATATTAAAGGGAAATGTTGGGTGAATTTAACAGGTTTAACTCAATTGAGAATAAAATGAGAAATTTTAATTAAAATAATTGAGAAAATTTTAATTTTATAAGTAAATGAAAAAGTGAGATAAAAGAGTCAATCTCTTCTTCAATTACCGAAAATGTTATTTTGTACAATTGTTACACTTTAGAAATAGACGTGCAATAAATATATAAAATTATAAATGAGAGAAATTTATTAATTAATTTAATTTTAAAATATCAAAGGAAATTTAAATTGTTTATACTTAAATTTTCGAACTGAATATGTACATGCATATATGTGTGTATATAATTAATATTGTTCGATATTATTGAATTCGGTAAAATTTAAAAAAAAAATACATTAAAAATATAAAATTAATTATATTAATAAATAACCTACGTATATTTCTTAATTAAAAATTAAAAACGAAAAATACAATATCTTTAATTTAATTATTTTATATATATAAAATTTTTTCAATTCTTAATTTAATTACAAATTCGAATTCTTCGTATATTAAAACTTTACTAAAATATTTCCTAAATTATGAATTAAAACATCATTAACATTATCAACAACTTTTTAGGTAATTTAATGGAAAAATACTTTTTTCCCCTTGGACAATTTGTTATTTAAAATAATATTATCATTGCCATATCGCTTATAATTAGTATGTCAATGAAAATGTGATGGCGTAACTTTTGAACTAAAATGCTGAAGCTAAATTTCATTCTGATTTAAACAAATTGTGTTTTTAATTCTAAATCATATAATTTTTGACTAAATTAAGTATATGTATTTTATTATATAATATTGTATAAAATTATTATAAATTTGCGTTTGACAGAAGAAATATTAACTCATCATTTTTTTTTTTTTTTGTAAAGAAAAAATCAAGTTTTACTAGAATAGCTTTTGCATGCGTGTTAAAAAAATAACACAATATTTTCTTATTTATTTTTTATTTCAATAATTATTAAAATTAATAAGTGTGGGCTGTCTATATAATATGTTGAAATCTTTTATTGCATATATACAGCTAACTGGAACTCATAATTTTAACAGATACGAGTATATATGCAATAAAATTCAAATGAAATCGAATCGGTGTGCTAATTAAGTATAAAACTTAAATATGAGTTTATATAAAAAATTTACGATATTTACGATAAAAACATGTCATTCTTTGCATTAATTTACACAAAATGTTAAAAATCAATTCCTGATATATTATGACAATTTTTAATGATTACCAAACGCCTGTTTTCTATTAAAATGTTTTCAATAATTTCAATAATTTTTAATAATTTACCAGTCAAAAGTTGATCTTTAAACCACCAACTTATATGCATATTGATCGAAATATTTGTTTGACACGATCATTTAATAAAATCAATCGTATATAATAGTCACATATTATAAAACAATACTGTTATAATAGTAATCGATATACATTATAACATTTGATTAATGCATTGTATACAAATAAACATTGTGTTGCATTCCACGAATTTCATTAAAATGTATGGTAGTGATCACCTTCAACTCACCGCTTTTTTTTTATAAAATTTATAAGTATATGAAATGTAGTAAAATTAATTTTAATAAATAAAATTTTAAAATCAATATAATGAAAATTTATTTCATAATATGCAAATTATATAAAATCAAAATTATAAGGAAAAGACACAAAGAGATTTTGATTTGGTGTGGGTTAAGTTGGTGTGTTCATTGAATTAATATTAAAAATTATGAAGATTTAATAATAAATATTTAAATCGTACAATTTTTAATTTATAATTATTTAATGCACAAATTTATTTGTTTGTAATTGTATTTTGTATAGTTTATTTTTAAATATATTGCATAATTACTCACATATATAAAAATTTTATAATTGTATAAAATCGCCTATATATAATTTGCAAAAATATTTTTAATTTGACTGTTATGCTTTACATGCATAAGTGAAAACAATAAGAGCAAGCTATTTTATACAATTATAGTGAAAAGTATAAGAGCATGCATTTAGATTATAAATTTCAGAATTATTGAGAAAATCATTCAGAGTTTGTACATTTTAATTTAGGGCGCCAAGCTAATTCACTAAATTTTTTTGAAAATATGAACAAATAAAATTAAATTTTAATTTTTAACCCTTACTAGTAGACTTAGAATTAGATTGTCTTTAGATTGTCTTCTTTAAAATCCCTTATAAAAAACTTTTTCTCTATAGGTCCAGGGGGGGGGAGGGACATCTAACTATCTGCTTATATTGTCTTAAGCATACGTGAACGTATAAAATTTTGATTTTCTCTTGTATTCTTACATTGAAATTCAAATATTAAATTATTTTCAATTTACTTTCCTATGGTTTAGTAATTAAAATATTTAAATATTATTGTCTATATGTTTCAATATTTCTAATTCTAATTAGTATTCATAGTTCATATTAAAGAAATAATTAGTAAGTATATTAATTAATAAATTATTGTGATTTTAAAACGGCAGACAATACCAATAAATTCATAATTTTAAAATGTTAAAGAACAAGTACATTACAATAATGTGTTTGAAAATAATCTGAGAATCTAAATAAAAATAAATTGTATTGGGATGATCTAAATATTTGTAGTTACTAACATATGAAACTAGTTGTGATTTTTGTATACCGTCACAAATAATAATTATATATTTTGTGTTAAAATCTGCTCATATGTGTAAATATTTAATTAAATTTCAATAATTAAATAAGGGATATGCTTGTTAAGACCACCAGTTGAGTAGAAAACAAAACATGTGTCAATATAAAAACAAGAGATATTAGTTGGGACCACCGGTTGAGTAGAAATAAACACATGTAAATATTAAGTAATATTAACTATTCTATCTCTAAATTCTAAAATTTAACAATAATCTCTAAATTTTAAAATTAAATATAACAATAACCTCTTCATAATTAGAAGAATTATTTAAAAATTTCCGCTTTTTTTCAATATTGAATATTAATTACGATTTATTTTACAAAATTTAATAACTAAATAATTGGGTCTTCGACATTATAACAAAACTTTTAATTTATTATGAGTATAACAAATAAATTATTTTAAAAGAATATATAAAAGTATACTCTAATAATAAAAAATCTGGTCAAAAAATTTTTCTCTTAAAAGAAAATTTAATTTTTATTCTAATTTTTTAAAATTCAAAAAAAAAAAAAAAACATTTTATAATTTAGATATTTTTATTGTGCGTTTAATGGTATAAGCATTTCCGTAGCACAATTTAAAAAAAAAAATTAAAATAAAAAAAAATAACATTTTTTTTTACAAAATAAAGAACAACTTTGTATTTTTAGCACTTTTCTAAAAAAAAATTTTTGAAAAAAAGTGCTAATTAGTTTCATTCTGTCCGCCCGTCCGTCCATCCGTACATGTTTACAAAACTTCTACACCCTTGAAGATAGAAAACTGAATTTTTATATGTACATAGATCTTTACTAGAAACTTATTTCCGTAGAAGAAAATTTTTACCTAGCCCCCCTCCTCCCTCTAAAAGTTATACCCTCCTAATATTTATTGCAGTGAAACCATAAGCACTTTTCAAATTTTGTAAATGCAAAAATATAATGACTGGCTTTTCTACCGCGGCATACTATATTTGAACTTTAAAAGAACAAAATGGCCATTAAAGTTTACCATTCTCAAAAACCGGTTTTTTCCAAATTTTTGATATTGTTTTTCTTCTAGAGCCCAGATTGTGAAAGTCTAAAATTTTAACAGTTTTTAAACACTAATAAATACTTCACTTCATTAGAAGAAACCGTTTTCATACTTCCACCACCCTCTCAAGTTATCACCTCTCGAAATTTGTAAAATTTGAATTTTTTGCATCCTATATAAACCGCAAGCTTTTTTAAATTTCTATAAATTCACTCACGCAATAACCCTTAAAATCGAGCATTATGTTAACCCCTCTTTATATATATTTTTATTTCATTTCAAAAACTGCATAAATCGTTCATCCTAAATATATGTAATCCTTGAAATAGTTTCGTATATGAATGAAAATAGTTTTATTAGTGTAGTAGGTATACATAGATTGTTTTTAAAAGCAGTATTTTCAATTGTTGATGGGAAAAGTGCTACAATACAAACCATTGGTTTGATCCAATTTTATTTTATTTTATTTTACTTTTTCTTCATAATTTATGATTAGTGTATGAATTTCAGGTTTATTCAATAAATGAATGATTCTTTCAGATCTTTGTTTAAATTATTAAATTTAAAATACACAGAATTTTAACGCAATTAATCTTTGATAATGGCAATAAAACGTAGAAGATTTAAAAATGCTACTCTAACGCAATATGTTTGAATACACTATTTTGCAATCATAAAAGAAATTATATAAGAATTGATAAAATTTAGTTATGATTACATCATTTCGAAATTGTAATTGAATTATATGAATTGGAAATTATTATTTTAATTTATTTTAAGATCGAGATATATGTGTCAAATGCAAAATTAGTGCATTTTCTTATTTTCTTATAAACGCAATATTCGAAAAATTTTAAGGTACATTTACAGTAATTAAATTTAACATAAAATTAATTCTATAATTATTCTTATACCTATTTACATATGTGTATACCGCCTTCTTGTCATTAAATGTAGGTATACCTAAAATTATTTCCTTATTATTTTTAATAAAACCCTGAAATATGATAGTTTTTCTTTGGCGGTGCGATATGACCATTATTATAACAATATATACTAGTAGATAACATTTATAATAATTATTATATTTGTTTATTATATAAGATATTAAATTACAAGAATCACATGAATGCGTCCGTTTTAAACTTTGTTTTTTTATTATTTTTTTTTTTCATTTCATTTCATTTCAATCGTTTCGAAGGTGGACTATAATAAGACTTTTTAATAATGAACGTATTGTACATGTAGCTGCTTATATAAGATTACATATATATGCGGAACAGATTCATGCATAATAGATATGTAAATATATATATATGTATATAGAAGTAAAGTTGTTAAGTATATTTTTGCTTATTTGAATGATCTACATATATGGGAAATAATTATTATTCGTTTTCCTGTGAAGTTTATAATTCGAATACAAAACACATCATTTATTATATTGAATGTACAAAATAATGTTATAACGATAAATACGGTTTTATATGGAATTCCAAAGTATACTAGTAACAGAGTCTCCAAACATCCGATGGTAGTCCGTAAGTATAGTACGATCGAGTAGTAAATATGTAACTGACAGTGAAAGTAAAAACCCTATTTGAACATTGTTTTAAAAAATTTTGATTTCGCACTTCAATATTTCGTAAACTACTTGCGTATACCTATATATATTATGCAGGCTTTAAGATGAGTTCAAAACTCTATTGTATATGTGCCCCATTTCAGAACAACCAGCTTTTCGACCCAATAACTCGACAAAGAACGTAAAACAAGAAATATATTCCTTATTATTTTATGTTCGTCTACATTCTGTTTTGAGTTCACCATTCAGTCTCGAACACTCTGTATACACATATTTAAATAAAAACATATTAGAAAGAAACCAATCAGAAATTATAAGTTTTACTTGCGGTGAATCTAATAATAAAATTTTAAAAATGGAATTTAATTTTGTTTTTATTTTAAAAAATTGTAAGTTTGTGAATCATTATTAAAAGTTAAATGCATAGTTATAGTTCATTTTTCAATTGTTAATTTCGAGCTTTGCATTTAAAATCTAATATAATTTAGCAATATGATAAAGAGTGCCAAAGCGCATCTATAAGGGTTTATACTTTAATAGAATATTAATTTTTCAAATGCAAAGCTATTTAATGTATAGAAATGAAACTCTTTAATTGTATAAAAATTGTATTAAATCTAAATTTTAGTAAAATAGGTAGACACCTACTACATATGTGCACATAATAACAAACACATAGAATTTTTAAACAGTATTTCTCTCTATTTGCATTCATATGTGGTTGCATTTTAAAAATATGTAGGTAATAACTGTTAATGAGGTGAATTGAGTACAAAATGCATAATTGAAATAAAATAAAGTTTCTATATCTATTGCATTTCATACTATTTTAGATTAATCATTCTATTGAATTTATTAAGTACTTTTAAAGAGTAATATACAATATTTTTAATAAGAATTACAAGATTTTTATTGAATTAAAATGTGAATTTGAATATTTTTTGTAAATAACCACTAAGTTCACCGTAAGAAAGAAACATTTTTTGAGTAATTTTGTATTAAATATTAAGTTATAATTTTAGACGCAATTTTCTGGAAAAGAACTAATGGAAAACCTGGAAGGATAACAAAAAACTAATGTTTTGGAAGGATTTTCAATAAACTTTGGAGAATGTGTAATAGAATCTAAAACTATAAATGTCTATTTAAGGTAAATTATGAACATTATAGCAAGTAAAGGCCAATAATCAACCCCTAAATTTATGCAATTTTGAAAAAAATAATTGATTAAGTGTAATATTAATCACTGTAAGTGTATTTTTCGAGTTTAAAACTTTTATACTAAAAGTGTAATTTTATTTTAACACATTTATTTTATTAAATTGTAAAACATAAATTCAATAACCATATTAATTTAGGGACAAATATGACTAAATGCTTTATAAATTCCAATGAACTCTGTGCACTACACAATTTTATCAATATAAAATTTGCTCTACTATTTATAATTAATTTACACTATTTTCAAATTTATTAAAAGAAATTCAGAAATTAATTATTATTTAAGAAAACATACAATTTTACTTAATGCCAAATATTTTTTTATAACAAAAGGTAAAAAAAACAATATTTTTTAATAATAAGGATCTTTTTTATCCATCTACTGTTCTGAAATTAAGATCTCGACCTAAAATGTTAATAAAATAAGAAACAAAGAGGAATATTTTTTTTTTGAATTTGACATGCACCATAATACAAAATTAATGTTTTATAATACAGAAAAATTAAATAAATAATTTAAAAAAATAACAAAAAAAATTAAATAATTATTCAAAAAAATTATAACAGATGCCAAAATCAATAAATGCTTTTAAAGATGAAAGATTTGAAAATTATGTTCTCTATTAAATCATCAAAATATTTTTAACACGATTATGGTTTGCTTTGTCACCACATACACCGAAAAAACCCCTCCGCCATCGTATATAAGAAAATTTGATAATTTTTAATTTAGTTCTATTTTTTTTTAATTTTTTTCTAATATTTTTATTTATTAATATTTTCTTCATCAATTCACAATATAATTGTCAAAAATAATTTTTTAAAAATTATTATCATTATGAAATTACTAAATTGCATTCTATCATAAATTAATTTTGAAAATGGTTTATTTTTGTATATGTGTTTGTAGGAAACAAGAAAATTTTCTATCTTTTTATATACAAATTAATTTATCGAGTCCAATAAATTTATTAAAACTGTAAATTTTTGACTTTTTGACTTTTTTTGAAAGCGTCTTTGTGGAAACGTCATAATATTTTGAATTTCATATGCATATTTACAATAATAAATAATTTTTCTAAAATTAAAACTTTTATTATGTTGATTTTTATATTCTAAAAATATTTTTTTTTTTTACATTTTAAATTTTAAATTTTGAAATAGTAGTCTATATCACAGTTTAGTGAATTTTATATATAGAGTGTTCGGTTTAATGCAATATAAAATAAATTTGACGTAGTACAGCAGCTAATCGAGCGTATTGTTAAACAATTTTCTTCAAACATTTATTTCAAATTCTATAATGAAAAGTATAAGATTTAGCAGAGTTTCATTTCAAGAAAATCGGCTGATTATTTCTCTTACAAAAAATTTTAAATGCCAACCTCAAAGAAAGCTTTTTCGTAAATTTCATGAACATCGGTTAAATTGAACTTAAGATACTGATCTGCACAGATAAACTGATTAACAAAAGGTCAAATTTGATCAAATTTGATTTTAATTAGAGAAAATTGGAATAAACTAAATTCACGTATATTACATTTGTTGGACTCATTCTAGTAAGTGTAACTATTAACAATAATGTAATATATACATAATATATTATGTGATATTTAATTTGCATACTTTTAGGATGCTCATGATATTTTTTCAATTTTTTTTTTGTAAAAAAATCATTTATTAACACTTAAACTAGGACAAAACCCACTAAAAGAGAACCCTTATGATTTATGATAGTCGAAATTTATAATGTTTTGCAACCATTTTAGGGCCAAAGAAGTTCTAAAAATAAAACTTTAATAAACAAATCGCCAAAATTTCGGAGAAGCATTTTTTAAATATTTGATAAAAGTTTTGAATAAATATTTTTTTGATTTGTTAAAATCAATAACTACAATTGTAATCTGTGGCGATGAGACCGCCTTGCACATTCTCTGCGACTGTCCGGCACTGGCTGTTCGGCGCCGCAATTGTCTTGGACATGGGTCCCTAAGTGTTCGGGAACTGTTGTCCAACTCCCTTAGGGATATCTCCGGCTTTGTGATTGGGACGGGGATATTATAGACGGGGGAGTGGGGTAGCTTCAATAAGTCAAAAATGGCTGCGGTGGCTTGGGGGGATGCTCCTGTCCCACTCGGATCCCTTGGAATCTACAATCTACAATCTGTGGCGAAACCCATTTGTATAAAAAACAACAAAATATTAAAATTTTTATAATTTTGTCGTTTAATACAAACAATAATTTTTAACAATTTATTACAGTAATTACAAATAATATGTAAATATACTTGCGCGTGAACATAATTATGGATATATATATATATATATATATATATATGTAATTATTATTATATTATTATTTTAAATTGTAAAATTTTCTTATTCAACTTTTTAATAATAAAAAAAAAATTTCGACAGAAACACCAAATATTTTTTTTTAAATTAATTTTAATTATTTAAAATAATCACAACATTTTAGCTCTTAAATATTTTTTATTTATAGAATATAAGAAAAAAATAAAAACAAATATACAAAATAGTTTCTTCTTAAGATGTTATTAAAATAATAAATAAATAAATTAAAATAAACGCACGAAAAATACTTTATTTTATAAGAATGTATTTAAAATTTAAAATAGTTGTTGTTATTTGTTAAATATTTAAATTTATTCTATAGCAAATTTATTTAAGATTTTTATGTTAATTTTCTTGTTATATATGTATATATGTGTATATTGGGGAAATAAAATATGAGAACAATGAACTCTAGAATCACTGTATGTAAATATATTAAGAGTATATTTGGAAAATTTTATTGAAATTATAAAATATTTTTAATATTCTTAGATATCAAATGTAATCATTTTTATTATAGGTACTTAATAAAAAAAAGCATAAAATTTAATTAGTTTTATAGCTCGTTTTTTGTTATATACACCATATTTTATATTAATTAAATTAATAACCAATAAATTAATAATATATGAATAAATAAATAAATAAATATTATTGAATATTTTGCTTTTTAAATATTACGAAAATTTATATCAAAAATTTTGTTAATATTATGAATTTTAAATGAAAATTCAAAACTAAATCATAACACTAACATTTCACTAATAAATTGTAATTCCAAAAATAATTCCATCACTTCGAATTTTGCGAAGTTATTTTCGTAGAATTAAGAATTGATTTGTTCCCTTTAAAGGAATATATCGCACTTTATCCACTTTATTATGTAAAATCATGAAATATGAAAATATTGCCGGATGTACTTTGTAATGAGACACTATTTTATATTAAAAATCTGTTATACTCGAGTAAAACCTAATTTGCTTGAACTATCGGAAAAAATGTGCGTTAATAGTATTTCATATAAATAGATTAGTATATGACTTGTAGTGTTCTACTATTCACTGAGTGTCTTATACGTTAAGAGTTTTATATGCTCTTAAATGGAAGTGTTATAATTAAATGGACCTGATATTTACTAGAGATTTAAATTAATTGTATTATATGTAAGTTAAGCAATAAAGATACTCGTAATTTATTAAAAAATTTATATGATGAATGAATGCTTCCAATTTTTTGAAAAATTTTTACTAAATGTGGTGTATTATAATTATATAATTTTTTTTTTGTGTATTACTCGTAAACATAAAAAATATTTTTTATTCTAATTATTAATCCACTATAATTAGAGCTAGGTTATTATTCAAATAATTAATTTCTATATTAATGTATGTATATGTAGGTCAAAATATACTTTAACAAATGCGCTGTAGAGAAAAAACAAACTTTTTGTATACAAAAAAAAATTATTATATCCAGTTTCATCACAAATATTTTGAAAATATTTAATAGCATTTTAACTATATGTATATTTGTATGATATTATTAAATATTCATATATACAAAGTATACATAAATATTAAATGAACAAAATGGTGATTTTCATAATAATATTTTATAATAATAATTATTTATAGAATTTAATATTTTTGTATGTACGAGTACATCTGTATAACGGTTTACTAAATTATAACAAAAATATATTTAAGCATATTTTTATAAAATAGAATTTTTTAAATTTATTATCGCATATAATACAAATGAAAAAAAATTTAGTTTCCTTACAATATTTTTGTGAATATTCATGAATTTATTAAATTTTGACAGTCTTATGTCAAATTGTTTAGCTGAGCAATCTTATGTCAAATAATGTTTAAACATATTTCACTTTTATCAGACTGGTTTTAATCGCAAGGTTTTCTGTTTTTTTTTTGTAAACATTACCTTATTAATATTATAATTAAACATTATAGAGCATTAACACCTGTTACGATATATCATAACAGATATCAAATTTGGAACAGAATTTATGAATATAAATTTAAAAATTCGATCTGTTTTCAAGTTTTTGTTAAAAAATACAATTAATTTTATTCAATTTTCAAGTGCAAAATTTTTTATGGCAAATCAAAGAGACTGTTATTACTTTCATACAGTAGATGTTGCATCTACTGTAAGAAAGTAGTAAGGTATTGTGCTCAAAAAATCTCGAACAAGCAGTTTTTATAATCAACTACAGTAGTATATCATAAGTAGAATTCGTTTAATCATAATAAAAATTCCTTTTAGATGAAGATTTTAATTAAAAGAATTTTAACAATTTAATTGAAAAACATACTGTTTCATTGTGAATTATTTCAGACTGCCCTCGCTATCAATTTCGTAAATTAACATTTTTAATTATAAATATCTTTCAATAATATAAACAGCTGCATCTCATAATAGAAAACGATTATCGTAAAAAAAATTAGTAGCTAAAATTAAACTTTTAAAAAATATGATCTTGTTATTTAATAGGTTATAGCTATTACTTATTTTAACTTCAAATCATAATTTAATGATAGCTGATGTTAGAATTTTTTCACATTCCCCCATATAAAAGCAAAGAGAAAACTTCATAAATATCAAAAGAATTACATATAAATTGTATTTAATAACAATTCATTTGCATACAGTCACATCTAAATAACCTAACTACTTATTTCTATATGAATTTCTCTATATCTATAGATATAGATATAGATACTCTTAACAATAATATTATGCACATTAAAAATTTAAAACAAATAATTTATTTCCTAAAACAAAAGAATAAAAATGGCAAAACAAAAAACAAGAAACAAGACAAAACAAATTTTACATATATAATTACATATGTTTGTACATGTGTTGCTGATGCCCCCTATTTTCTAATTGTAAATCAGATGATTCACAGAAATTCATCGTAGACTCGTATTCGTGTAGAGAAGAGAAACAAGAAATAACAAAAAATTATAATGAAAACAAAGAAAAAACTAAAAAACAAAAACAGAAAAAATTATTTATAAGAGAGCTTTTAAATTTTAGAAAAAAAAAACAAACAAAAAATTTATATTTTTAATTTTCTATTTTCAAAAAGAAAATTTCACTTGTAGTTGTAGTAGTAGATTAACGCGATTGCACAAAATATTCTTTTACAAAATTATTTCAAAATAATCTCATATATTCTAAAATGGGAAATTTTCTAATTTAATTTAAAAAAAAAAGAAAATTTTAAATTTTCGGAAATATTGAAACAAAAATAAGACATGAACTTTAAATAAATAATTAATTTATTGAAAGAAGGGAAATTTAAAATTAGATCAGGTGACAAGCCGTTGATTCGCACAATATTAAAAAACACATTCACAATATACCAATCAAAATTATAGTGATTGTAGTTAATAAACGAGTAGGGATTTGAATTAAATTTGAATTTTAAAACAAAAATTACAAAATTTTGCAGCTCTATTTTGCTCTAACTACTGTACTATTCTAGTACTATTTTGCTCTAACACCCTTATAATGTTATTGAATAGTACAAGTAGTATGTTTAATATAAATATAATAACTCTCCGCAACAATACATTCTTAATCAAATCCAGCTATACATTCCAATTAATGTACGTTCTATCATATTTGCATATAAACTTTACTAAACATGTTTTAATATTTTACTTTTTTTAGCTCCGAAATTCTCATTTTAGCCAACTTTTTCTCGAAAATTTAAGGTCAGATATTATTACCAATAATGGTAACTCTGTATTGCGCGACTCCGAAGTTATTATCATTTATTTATATGAAGAAAAAAACTGGAATCAAATTTTTTCACCAGACTGTAGATTAAAATCGAGTATATGCGTCCGGGCCCTCCCACCGTACTTATACGATTTATTGCTGAAAATTGATCTGATATCATCTCTGAAATTATTTGATAACGTATGCGAAACACTCTGTTTTTAAATTTCGAAATTAACACTAGTTACTCTGAGAGTTATGCGATAATGAAAATATTCATAATTTTATTGATAATTCAAACATACATACCTGGCGGATTAACACTTCCTTTCGGTTTTACAGTATTCTTTACAGTATATTGTCGTCGTTTTTTTTTTCTCAAATTTCTTTGATTCCTTTTTGTTTTATTTTATTTTCTTCTATATAAATTTTAACCGGAAATTGTAAAAAAAAAATATTGCGTTTTCAAACTATATATAAACAAAAACGCATATATACGGCAACATATGTTTGTTTGCATATGTGTAGGTATTATATTTTCATGTATGACATATGTATATTTATTTTAAAAAAATGTGTACGTGTGTGTGTTTGAAATTTATATGTTTGAATATATTATGAATTTTGATAGAAAATTTTTGTATTTTTATTTGTATTTGTTATAAATATAAATTAAAAAAAAAAAATACTGGGTAATAATTTTAAAAATTTTTTTTACTATTTTTATAATAATGCGTTTCAATTCTTTTATTTTTTTATCAATTTAATGATGCATAAATTTTATTTAATTTATGTTTATAATTTTTCGATGTTCGTATTGCGATTTTATTTCTTAGAATTTTTAAATATATTAATGAATAAAATTTATTTTAAGTATTTTTTAATTATATTTTTATTAATTTTTTTTTTATTTAATAAATTAATATTAATGAAAACCTTAAATTAAAAAATAGTTGTATTAGACTTAAAATGTGTATATTAATTATTGTTATAAATATATTTAAATCTTTAATTAGAAAAAAAACTAATATTTTCAGCTAATTTTTGTATATATGTATATAATTTAGTTTATTTAAAAATTATAATTTTAAAGGAAATTCAAAAAATATATATAAATAATTGTATATAATTCGCATATACTCGTATATACAGTTATTCTTTCATTATTTATATATAAATTTTCAAAAATTATTTTTAATTTTATATTATAAGAGTAAATAAAAGGAAATTAAAAATTTCACACTAATACGAGTACATACACATATATAATGCATGTATTAAAAAATATTTTTTAATAAACAAAACAAAAATTTCCTTTTCAAAAAATTTTGTTCGAAAATTTTCATTATCCGAGTATACGAATACAAAATTTGATATAAAAATTGAAAATTTGCATGTGTATTTGTATTATAATGATTATATTTTCAAAAAATATTTATATATTATAAGAAACAGTGTGTTACAGAATGCATTTTAATGACAATTAAATTTTCCATATTATACATAATATTGTACGTCAATTTATTTATATAGTTGTAGTAGATATAACAACAGATGTCACTAATGTAAATTAAGTAATTATATTTACGTATGTACAGAGAAAAAAAAATTTATAATATTAAAAAATAATTTTCGTAAAACTGTTAAGAACGAAAGCGCGACAATGTAAAATACATACGTATGAAAATAATTCTATTGATAATGAGACCAAACCGCTTAAATTAAGTCTAGTAACTAGATCGAAGTAAGGTAAACAATACTTGAATTTATGTGCACGAATCTATAATAAAAAAAAATATGGGTTCAATTCTGTCTATTCTAAGGCACTCGAAAATTTTGATGGGATAAATTAATTCTTAAAAAAAAACATTATTTAATTTCAGAAAAAAAATTATTAAATTTTGATAAATATTATTAAAGTAGATAATTTCTTAAACGAGAAATATTTTTTTTAATAAAATAATAAAAACTTAATTTACTCGGCAATACCAGATTTTGACTTAAGCAGTTGTAGTTTAATAATCGCCACTTATTAAATGTTATCAATTGCCACTTATTAAAATCTTAAAACGTTTTAGCTTTTGACACTTATTAAATGTTAAACACTCTTTAATTTTTAAATGTCACTGCACTACAATGTGAGTAAAAAACAATACAATAATTAATTTATAAAAATTATGATGACGTCTAAAAAACATCTGAATATGTGATGTCAACAAAATTGGACAGACCCAATGCTATTAATATTTTTTATTAATCTTTTTATATATAACAGTACATATATATGCCTATACATATTTGTTGACATGTACTTGTATATATATTATTTCAGTTAGAATCGAGAATCGTTTTAATTTTCATAATTTAAAATTGTTTTTTTTTTTTTGCTAATTTTGCATTCATTTTCTCTCAGTGTATTTAATAATTATTATTAAATAATAATAAAATTAAAAATAAATTTTAATGTATTTATTATTAAATTGCTGAATGGAAATTAAATTAATAATTTTTTATTATTTTATGTTCCCAAATAATAAATTTATTCAATTTTATTTTATTACTCGTATTACAAATTATTTAGATTGTTAAAAAATTAATTATTTTATATATTTACTAATTTATTTTATTTTAATAATTTCGTGTGTATTTACTTATTCGGGTAATAAATTTTATTAAAATTCAACTTAAATTTCTTTATTCAAAATTTATATAAGTAAGTAATATTAACTATATATAAATGGTTGCATCATAAAAAAAATTACATCATATAAGTCTGTTATATAAAATCAAAAAAAAATTTTTAATAAAACATCGAATTTGATGAGCAATTTTTCTGACAAATTTTAATAAATTTTTGTTTTTATATCATTTTAGAATTAATTATTATTAAAATTTGAAATATATGTCATATGCGCATTATACACTAAGTATAACAGATATGATTCAGAATAGAAATGAATCAATTTTTTATTTACATAATATATGACCTGTATGCATAAAGAAATGTACATATATTATTTATTTAAGAAGAGAGATAATAAAGAAGATAAATTAATTAATTAATATTTTCTGAAGCAAAACGGAAAAGTTAATTAAAATAGAAAAATATTTAAAGACTAATGTTTATATATAATTATATTTTTAGGAGTAACATTTTTAAATTAACTATGGACATTACATGAAAATTATGAAATAATCAATTCTAAGAATGTAAGTATTACTTAATTATCCAACATAATTTACTATTAAATTTTCCGTTATACTTAATTATCCGATACTCATATGTAGAATTTATTATCCGATACTTATACGAAAATGATATAAAATTTTAATAACTCTTCGAAGGTCGTCGAAAACAATGCAAACTTGTACTTTAACTAACTCTACTTATAATTAAACTTTGACTAATCAGTAATGATATACTTTGTCGCGTAAAACCTTATCCTTGTTGCATGTCCTTCCTGTTTCTATAAGTATATCGCAGTAAATGCGATTTTATTAAAATAGAGAAGCTGTTTGTGTCTTTAGAAAATATTCATATCTTTAAACAATAATTATAGTCCTTTATTGATTAAATGGAGTTATGTCGACCCTGTATATTAATTCTGTTATTTGCTCTTACAATTTTATATATATATATTTCTAAAATTGTGTTTTATAAACGACAAATTCATTTTATAAATATTTTAAATATTTTAGTTATATTTCAAATATTTATTTTAGATCCAAAATGTCCCAAATTTAAATTTTTAATTTACAAACACTTTTTGATTTATATAGGGTAAGAGCATGTATTTTATAATTCCACTTTCTAAATAATTTAATTCTACTATAAATAATTCTAATTTATATATATATATATATAAGTATTTGGATATACTTAGTTTAAGAATTGGAAAAAAAATTTGGCGCCACTCTTTTTCTTATCTCTGAAATCTTGTATTAATTTAAAAAAAAATTTCTATTTTAAAAATAAGAATCCATTCGGTAACACACTGTACACAAATATGACGTTATATTTATATATTATATAGTATATCTTTGTTTATATATTTATTTATTTATTATATCACTGAACATATTATTATACACATAATGTATTATATGTGTTATACATATAATAGTAGATAATATGCGAGTTGTATATAGAAAATTTTTACATTTTCTTTTTTTCTATATCTAATATGTACCGTTACGTAAAAATCTTATAATATTTTTTTTTTATTTTAATTGTTTTAAAAATAATTTAATAAATAATAAATTACAATTAATTAATTTAAATTCATAGATTTATGTAGATGTATGTAGATGTAAGTAAGTATATAGGTAAATAAAAACAAGCACATAAAATTTATTTTTTAGTTAAAAAATAAGGAGAAAAAAATTCTTTTTTTTTGGTGATTAATCCGTTATAAATTCTAATTAAGTTCCTTTTTTTTGTAATTTTTTTTTTGAATTTTTTAAATTAAATAAAAAAAAATCACTATATTAAAGAAATTATTAGGTATAAATTGAATAAAATATTTTTTAAAATTTAAAATTTTCTAAATTTAAAAAAAAAAAGGTTTTAATTTTTTTTTTTATATTTGCGATATTCGAATTGTTTTTTTTTTTTTTTATATTTTCTTTCTTTTTCTTTTTATTATTATAATTAAGTCGGAAGTTTTCTATTATAAAAAAAAAAATTTAATTTTTTTTTTCTTTATTTCGTTTTATATATTTTTTTTTTTAGCTTAACTAATCCATCGAGAATATCAATTGAGACTGAATTCTCATCATTTTACATTAATTGTATAAGAGTTCAACTATTAGAGAAAAACAAGAACAAGAAAAAGTTTAAATTTTGTCGTTATAAACAAGAGAGAGAGAGTCGCCGCTGCCGCTGCGCGTTTTACGATCGAAAATTTCATCTGATTTTTTTTTAACAATATTGTTGTTGTATTTTGAATAATTATTTATTTGAATTTTTAAAACAAACAATTTAAATAATACACGTAAAGTTGTATGTATGGAGGAGCGAAAGAATTGAGAGAGAGAGTACTTTAAATTTGCTTCTTATATCTTTGAATTTCAATGATTTTCGAAAATATATACATATATATATGTAAGTAAATTTGTTTTAAAGATACGTTTACATAATTTGAATTTTTTGGTTAAACAAATTATTTTTAACTAAATTTTTAAATTTTAATTTCAAATACTTTTTAAAAATATATTCGTATTTTTAAATATTTCAGATTTTAACGTGAAAAAATTTATTACTTAGACAGACATGCAATATTAGTAAAATAGTTTTTAGTAAACAGTAGATGACAGCAAAATTAAAAATTGCACTTCTGCCTAAGCTCTTAGAATACCTACATATTAGCAACCACTTGCATAATATAAGAAGAATGACATTTGAGGTTAAATTTGAGCATAATATGGTCATCGTAGCTCTTCTTAGCAAAGTACATTATGGATATAACAAAGCACATTATGGATATTAATGTTTAATTTAATAGCAATTGTTCGAAGATCGTATGTTATGAATTTCTAAAATGTTATTGGCACCCAACAGATCATATATTTGATGGTTAATTAGCATAAATTAGAATGGCTTTTTGTTACCACATAAGAAATAATCAAGGAATATTAAGTGACATATGAAATCTATTGTCAATTGAGAGATCTGTTTATCAAAATCAGGTTAACTTTAACTTTTGATCGTCGTAATGCCATTACATAATTTGATATTTTGCTAATGATCACTCGCCGCACACATTCGTAATAAATATTAAAAAGTACAGTGGCAATTTGGCAGTTAATTTGAGAGTTTCGATGATTTTTTAACTAAAATTTGAAAAAAATATATAGGTTTAATAGATCCTATGTCACAAGTACTTAATTTAATATTTGCTTACAAAATAGTTAACATAAAAACCAAAACGAAAACCAAAGGTTTATTTGAAATGAATTTTTGATATTACGAGCCAGAATATAATTTTAAGAGAAAATAAACCGTAAAGGTCTCACATACATCACATTTCGTATCACATATATACGCATAAAGTGAACAATATTAGATAACATGATACAAAAACGTTGATTGAATATTTTTATGTCATAATTGTTTTTCTCTCCAATTTGTAGTGATCATTTTCTATTTTAATTTTGTTAAGTTATTGAATTTCGAAAGTATTTTTAAGCTTTTTCGAAAATATTTGAAAAAATTTCTTGCGTGTACATACCAAAGTGTAATTGTATGTTCTTACGCCGACAATATCGATAGACAATATACATAACATATGTATAATATATTGAATATTTAAGAAAAACCTTTAAATACAAAATGTAAACAAATTTTTAATGTTAGTCACACTGATAATAACTTAAAGGTGTGGGTACAAAAACGCAATTAAAATGAGAATTTCGACAAATAAAGAAGTTGAGCGTAAATAATACAACGCACATTTTCACTTTAGTTACGCATATATTGATGACAAACTTTAAAAAATTTTTATTAATTAAGAATATAGACTAATTATAAAATTAAAAAATATTCTGAAAGATGTTCTTGCCAATTTTATTATATGCATTGCTTGTTCGAGTTCCTTTTTTAATTTTTAATTAAAACTATTCACTAAAGCTTTCAAAATCGTTTTAGTCAATGTAAAAATGTTAATGTTAAGTAAAATTCACAAGATTTCTGAATTAAACTGTTAATGAATTTGCTTCCATCCGAAATCTAAGGTTTATAAGATATAATGCTCGAACTCGAAAAGTATTTAGGTGATTAAAGACAAATAATTAATAATTTCTTTGAGGAAAAGACATTTACTGCTAGCTTTTTGGTTTCACAGAAATTTGGAATAGCTTAATCTGAAAAAAAAAAAAAACCAAAAATACAAAAATTTTAATTTTACTAATTTTGAAACGGACCCTTGAAAGGGGTAAAATTTTTGGTTTCTACACACTACTAAAGTCTTAGACTTATAAAATTATGCCATTTAAGAGTAAAAATATGCCTGTCATGAAAATATGTTGATGTTTGCGTATGCTGTTTTACAATAGGTCCCAATTTCTTAGAAACGGGAAACTCTAATTTTTCTGTGTTTGTAAAATTTGAAAATATTTTCTATTTTCATTACAATTTATTTTAAAAAATGGAGTTTCTAGAATTTCGATGGGCAATAATTTTTAAATAGTTGGAGGTCTGAAATAAATATAGAGATCTCGATATGATTCCATTTGTATAACAAATTTCACTATTAGATAAATTTTCGAATCATCTCGATAATTTTGCCACTTGCCCTTTTAAATGATAAGATGATAAAAGAGCAAAAATTTACAAATTTAAGCTTGCTAGATCTACGTTTTCTAAATTTAGTAATTGCAAAATTAAGTACACAGACAAATGCAGAACAAATACAGAAAAAAAAAATGATAAATTTATTAAATTTTATATTAAAAAGTTGCAGTTCCGACACTAAATAAAATAATAATGAAACAAAATTTCAATTAAATTCCTCAATTTATACTAAATTTATTTCAATAATTTTATTATATGCAAACAAATCATATAAAATTTGCAAAAATAAAGAAAAAATAATTATTTATTTATTTTAATTTTTAAAATTTTTTAAATTTTTCACATGCGTGTTTTGAAAATCAATTATAAAACGTAAGCATTACATTTTCTTTAACTCTTCCTTATACTATTTTAAAAAAGTGTTATATTAGTGCAAATTCATAAAATGTTTATTAAACCGTATAAAAAACAAAAAAGCATTATATTAATAAAAAAAATAAAAGTATAAGTATATTTAAATGAGGATAAAATTTAATTTTTTTAAATATTGATTGTAATATTTCCAAAATAATTGTATAAAATTATTATGAAAATGCATTTATTATTGCTTTACAGCATTTTAAAAAATATAAAACGCAATCAAAAAATATTAAACAACAATTAAACATAATTTATTATAAATAATAATGATAATTAAATAATTCGAATTAAATAATAAGTAATTGGAAAAATTGAAATTTGATTTTTATTCAAATGCGATTATTGTATAACAAAGATGTATAAACATTTTCATATCGCATATAATAATTTAATAAATTTTAAATCCTTAATTGCGAGGTAATTAAAAAGTATACAAAGTAAGGTAATAATTATACATACATTTTCATAGTGTTACATTTAAGGGCAATGTAACACTCTAACTTTATATAACCATCTACTATAGTGTATAACAATTTAAAGTACGTCATAACTTTTATAATAGAAGTAGTTAAGAGAAGTGATGGCATTTTAATTTAAAATTAATGATGTTTATAAATGTTTAATTATTTTGGAAAGATAAATTACATAATTATCTTGAGTCCGTCCATTCCCCCTTGCGTATGTACACATAAATACCAGGCAAAAAGCTTACATTGTACAAGGATCTATATTTTACTTTACGAATTATTTCTTTAAAATAAAATATTCTACTATCACTAATAAATCTTAAGTCATAGCTTTCAAAGTACTAAAAATATCAGTTTTTCACAACTTATTGTTATGGAGCCAGGAGAAATTTTTCGATTTCGTAATTCATAATCTGATTCATAATCTCTCAAAGTTTATAAAAATTTAAATATTTAGAAAAACATTTTTTAAATTAATACAATTTTTCTAATATTCCTCCTATAAATATGCAACAAGAATTGGTTACATATAAATAAAAAGAAAAATCCTTTTTTGCATTCCCGCCTTTTGAATTTTAATTGTATTAGTTTTTACTCAAATTTTAATCTAGAAATCTCAAATTTTAATCTCAAATTTTAATTCTAAATATTCATTTTTGTCATTAGAACAAATAATCATTGTTATTGAGTACATTCGTCTTTTTGAGAGTACCTTTCCACTTCTAAAGCTTCTATTAACTTGAAACTTCCCTAACCTAAGACAAAAGAGTATAATTCAGGAATAGTTGCATAAAATTTATTCGAATTTTTTACGTCCTTTAAGTTTATGTGTAGAAACTAAGTCTGTATTTGTAGTTATATGTAGTTTAATTTGTTTTGTACCCTTGTATAACAGATATTGTATAACAGAAAGTGTTATACAATATCTGTTCGTTGTATAGTAGTATATAAAATAGTTTTTTCATATTAATGCAGATTGTTAATTTTTTTTTTTTTTGAAAAAATACTTATTAATTTATGGTTTTCAATTTTGGCGTTTGTAAATTTTAAAATAGTTTTAATTCTACTTCCTAATACACTATAATATACACTCAGTGTTATCGATTACATATAAAAATTTCAAATATTCTACAAGAAAATTAATAAATAAAATTATCGTAATTATGCTCATTTAATTAACCCTTTATAAACCAATCATCTTATGGTGTTCTAAATTTTTATTGAATTTTTTAAAATCAATTAGGATAAAAAAAATATTTAAATTTGTGTGCCAATTCATTACTATGCAATTATTTACATTATTAATATTGTTTTATAGTATTACATAAAATAGAAATGGTTAAAACAAAAAATAAGATTATATCACAAAATAATATTATGCTTTTATAATATAATTAAATTAATTATAGTTATGCTTAAATCAAACAGATAAAAAATATTTAAACCACATTTTCATTTCCTACAATAACAATTACTTACCTTGCACTTGATGTATGAGGAAGAATGAATTTATTTTATATTTTATAATAAATTTAGTGCAAATTTTCTTTTTCTTTTATTAACATAATTAATTATTATGAAAATTATATGCCCACACTAAATAACATATAGTTCATATAGAGTATTATAATTTTGTATTTTCGTTTATATACAAAAAATAAACAATATAGAAATTATGTAAGATTACACTAAAATTAACATAAACGTCATGTCTGAAAACAAGACAAATTAGGTAATATTGTAGCATATTACTCATAGTCTACTAGATATTGAAAATATTTTGCATGTCTAGTGCATAAATTTACACAATTTTGTCCTAGACGTACTAAGGATGATTCTCCCCCGCACGCAAACTTTAATAGACATTAACCTTAAAATAGACAACAATTTAGAAATTAACCTTATAATAGACAATAATTTTAGCAATAAGTACAAACAATGCCATTTCCTTTGTTGCTTTTTACAATTTTATAATATTATTAACAATTAATTTAATAATTTTAAAATTAATTATTGGAATTAACTTTAAAATGGTATGGGGGTTTTAATTAATTCAATTCTAGAATATTTCTAACTTTTAACCCTTTCGAATGTTCAGCACACACTGATAATAAAAAACGTTCGGAAATTACTCGCTGTAATGAAGTGCGCTTTTAGAAGCGTTCATTCTGAAGTAAAGAAATGTTTAAAATTTCAAAATTTTCATTTTCCTAACAATTTATTGAATTTTCGAATGACAGATAATTTTGTTTATCAGATAATTCAGTTTCTGTATACAATTTGTAGACTGCGTAAGAAAAAAATTTTACTGAAGTTTTTACAATTTAACTGTTTAACGCCTATGGCCAAAAAAAATTTGAAAACTTAATGTAGAATTTTTAGTGCAACGTGCATAAACATAAATCCTCTATAGACTCAGTTCCAGCTTTGGTTTGTTTGGTGTCGTATGCGCTTCCCAAAAAAGTGCACGCCCTACCTTATTGTGCATAATAATTGTGTCCCTATTTTCCAGTGCTCTTTGCATATATGGTAAATGCGACGCTGTATGTAACTATTTAATAACGCATTACATAGAACATAACAAAACTTTTGACAAATGAAGTAAATTTTTCATTTCAAAATTTCGCTTTTTGTGCTTTTACAGCAAAATGGTGTTTACATTTTCAATATGTAATTGATTTTGAATTTAATTTACTTTTATTTTAATAAAATTTAAGAAAAATTAATTTTCCAATCTTATTGTAATACTGATCAAATTTAAATTTCCTTATATTTTCTTTTAAATTAAGCTATAACATATATGTATATAATATAATATTTAGTCAAATTATTAGAAAAAAACAGAATTAATCAAATCGAAAGTGAATATAGACACCATAAAAAAAACGCTAACAAGAAAAATATTTTTTCTATAGACGTGTATATGAAAATCGTGTTAAACGCAATAATTATATGCCTCACATATTACAAACTTGTATAATATGAAATACAAGAAAAACTCCATAATTCACTGCATTTGCTTTCTTGCACATTATATTGAAATATTAATAATTATGTTAAATTTTTGTTTATAAATAATTTTTTATAGATAGTTAATATTTTAAAAAAGAAAAGGAAAAACAAGAAAATAATTAAAAATTCTGAGGAAATTTTTTTTATTTTTCTTTCTATTTTTTGTTTTCGTTAATTTTCTTTCCTATTTAATTTAAATTTCATTTCCTTAAAAATTTTTGGATTTTGTTATTTCTCTAATAACACTTTTTTACTCCAACATACTTAAATTTTTATTTTTCCTTAATTATTTTACATGTACATATGAAAAATAAAAAATATAGTGGAAATAAATTTGTGTTTTCTTATTTTTTGTTATTTGTTAATAAATTTTCTATTATTTCTTGTTGTTTTTTGGAAAATTTTTTAAAAAATTATTTCACATATTATTTTTAATAATTAAAAATTTAATTAAGATATATAAAGGAGTTGCAAATTATTGTTTGAATCAGATCAAATCGTAACACGGTTAGAAACAGATATCAGAAAAAAAAACAAAAAATTAATCGAATATCGTGAAATCAAATCAAAAAAAGGATATAAAAGTTTTTTAATAAAAATTTAATTAAATTAAATTGTGTTTTAAATAAAAAGTGTTGCCGTAATGAAATTAACGGTGAGTTAGAATATTATTAATTGAACAATTCTAAACTAGAGGAAATTTAGTGAATAAATCACAAAAAGGATAAAACAAAGTTAAATTTGTGACAACTAAGCAATAAATTAGAGCTTAAAAGGATAAAAAATTCAATAATTAAAAGCCAAATATTTGATTTTTAATTAAAAATTTTATTTGCTGTGAAAACGTTTTGGAAATTAATATAAGAAATTTGGATTTAAATCTACTTTTTATATTATACTTAATCAAAAGCACAGTGATTAAGTTTGATTCGCTTTTGAGAAAAAGACATTACTAAAATTACTTAAATAGTACATGAGAACAAACTCTCTGAAAAAAAATACTTCGTGGTGAAAAAATACTTAAAATGGATTATGCAATATTCTAAATTTTTAATTAATTGTTTTTTAACACGATATTAGAATTTGGAAACTATAAAAAATTTTATAAAGAATAGCACATTTCAATTGTGAAAAATATGAGTTGAATATTAATTTTCAACACAGCAACTCTAATATATTAATATTGTAACACTATAATAATTAAATGTCAACTAATTCTACACAAATACACCTAACGTCTTAAAATATTATTAAAATTAGTTTTTCTTTAGCAAGCCTAGGTGTAATAAAGTTTTTGTTTTTGTTAAATTGTTTTTTCCAAACTTCTTAAAATCATTCAAACTTTTAAATTTTAATTTATTTATTTTATATTATTTTTAATTTTAGTGGGTAGCTTTTTGTTTGCTTTCAATTTTGATTGCTCAATCATTAGCGAAAAAGAAAAACTCAAAGGATGTTAATCATAAATCTGAAAAATCTTTAACAACTCAACGTGTTTCTGTTGTAAATACACCTTCAGAAGCGAATTCTAAAATAATTGAAACAACAACTACTTTAAAACCAACAGCACAAAGACGTAAAAGAGGTTCAAGACATAAGGTTATTCATATTGTTGATGCTACATCAAAACGTAATCGAAAAAATCGTAATTCAAAACCATTTCAACCACCATTACCATTAAAATATTCTGATTCTGATACTGAACAAACATCTCATGAAACTGTAACTCATACTGATGAAATATCAACTCATACATCATATGCTGATGAAGCACCAACTATGCTATCTGATGAAGCCAAAAATCATATTGAAAAAAGTTATGAATTAAATAAAGTTCCATCTGGACCAGATTTTGAACATGTTCATTCACATCAATTTGATGAAATACAACCGCAAGCCAGTCATCATCATGGAATTGAAGTTCATAAGGAAAAAGTTAAAGTAAAACATCATCATCATCATCATCATCATAATCATGTTAAAGAAATTATTAAAAAAGTTCCAGAACCGTATCCAGTTGAAAAAATCGTTCATGTACCAAAACCATATGCTGTTGAGAAAATTGTTGAAAAGAAAGTTCCATATCCAGTTGAAAAAATTGTTGAAAAGAAAGTTCCAGTTGAGAAAATTGTTGAAAAAATTGTTCATGTTCCAGTTGAAAAAATTGTTGAAAAAAAAGTTCCATACCCAGTAGAAAAAATTATTGAAAAGAAAATTCCATATCCTGTAGAGAAAATTGTTCATATTCCTGTAGAAAAACTTGTACATGTTCCACAACCTTATCCTGTAGAAAAAATAGTTGAGAAGAAAGTACCGTATCCAGTTGAAAAAATTGTAGAAAAGAAAGTTCCATATGAAAAAATTGTTGAAAAAATTGTTCATGTTCCGGTTGAAAAAATTGTTGAAAAAAAGGTACCATATCCAGTAGAAAAAATTGTTGAAAAGAAAGTCCCGTATCCAGTTGAAAAAATCGTTCATGTTCCAGTTGAAAAAATTGTCGAAAAAGTTGTTCATGTTCCTGTTGAAAAAATTGTTGAGAAACCAATTCATATTGAAAAAAAGATACCATATCCAGTTGAAAAAATAGTCCATGTTCCTGTCGAAAAAATTGTAGAAAAGGTTGTACATGTTCCAGTCGAGAAAATAGTTCATGTTCCAAAACCATACCCAGTTGAAAAAATTATTGAAAAAAAAGTTCCATATCCAGTTGAAAAAATTGTTCATGTTCCAGTAGAAAAAATTGTTGAAAAGGTAAACTCTAATATTGCAAAACAAAAAACATAAACCGGTTAAATTGAATTTTTAAAATACAATATATATTTTTTTTTAGATTATTGAAGTTCCAAAACCTTATCCAGTTAGAGTACCAGTTCATATCCATGTTCCAAAACCATATCCAGTAGAAAAGAAAGTACCAGTACCATATAAAGTTGAAGTTGAAAAGAAAGTACCGATTTTCATTCATCATAAGGAACCAGAACATCATCAAAGCTTTGATGGCGATTATGGTGATGGACATCATATTAATTATGAAGTTCATTCACCATCAAATGATCATACTGGAAGTGGCTATGGATCTAAAGATACAAGTAGTGCTCCCTCTTCATATATTTTTCATAGCGACTTACCACGCACTTTAAAATTACAAAAACATAAAAATTTAAGAGAACTTAAAGCTAAATTAAAAGCTCAACTAGATAGTCAATCAATTAATAATTTTGGTAGGTATCCAATTATAACAAGTCCATCTGGTTCTGATAATACAAATAAATTACCTGGACCATTAATTATAGGAGTTAATAATTCAGCTTCGTCAATTGTATACGGCAATCGTCATAATTATCAAACAGATAATATAAATAAAATTAATTTGTATAATAAATCAAATCAGAATATTAGTGATAGTTCTAGCAGTAGTTCAAATAATAATCCTCAAACAACATGGCAGGATACATATCAAGATTATAATATTGAAGAAAGTGCTCCCCAGCCAGTTGCTGTTCGAAGAGAATCTAGTGAAATTGGTAATTCAAATAATGCTGGTAAATTACAAATAAATGTTCCTGATCAAGAACCAGCAATTCTACCAAAACCGGAAGCATTAGTACAAGAACAAAATCATGAAGAGAATCAGCAAAAAATGCAAATTGAGCCATCACATATTCAATATCAATATATTCCAATACAACCATTACCATTTCAACCACAATCAGTTGGTGTAGTTGGACAAATAGGTGCACCACATTTCATATTTGGTAATTTTCAACCTGCTGAGGCAACAGTATAGGAAAAATATTTAAATTTTTTAAATTATTAATTTCATAGTAATCATAATATAGTAGTATATTGAGATTTTATATAACAATTTAGTTGGAAAAAAAAAATATGAATTTATATGCAAGTTGTTAAATATTTTAGTTTAATATCGTACTTTAATTCTGTTTTTTTTTTATTTTATTTTTTAAACATTAATAGAAGTTTTATGTTATTTGGCATTTAAGTTTATGATATTGTATACGTTATACAAATTATACATTGTAAATAACCAATTTATTTTATATAAAAAAAAAAAAACACTAAAAAACGTATTATGTGATAAACTGTTTTATAAATTATATTATTAAAATTTTTATAATAAATTTTAGTAAAAGAATTCTAACTATTCAATTTTTTATATCTATGGGGGTTTTCGGAAATTCAGTTCTAACTTAGATGATAATATAAAGCATGTTCGATAAATCCAAAACTACAAAATCTTCAAATGTAACATGTTTGATAAATCTTTGCTACAAAAAAAAGTACGTTCGAATAGAGTAGAAACATGCTTAAAAGTGTCTCAAGCATTTTAAAAGATTTTTTTAAATGCTACCAAAAATCATTTAGAAAATAGTAAGATTTTAATATCATCCTAATTTTAAAAGCTGAAAAAGAAAATCTGAGTTTGTTCTTGTAGATCATGGATGTCAAGACTTTTGAAACTATGGGCCAATTTCCAATATTCTGTATGACAAAAGGGCCACAAAATAAAACAATTATGTAATTTTATTAGAAGTACTGGGAGCTGAGTGACACTGCTTCTGTTGAACATGTCTTAAAATATTGGGTTGCATATTTGTAGTAGCCAATCGTAGAATTGCAAGTAGATTATCATAATAAAACCATAATAATATTTTAACAATTCGTTTTAGAGGGCCGCACCAAAATAAGAAAATGGCCGCATGCGTAGATCCATAATAATGAAAAAAAGATTTTTCAGATTTAAGTTATAACTTTAAGTGCATATCTGAATTATTGAAAATCTCCTAATTCTTTTTTATATTTACAAAGAATATATTACAAAGAATAATATTACAAAGAATAATTCTTTTTATTTACAAATAAAAAGAGCAAAAATCTAAAAAATAAAATCTTTTTTTTGTAAAAATACGAATTATGAAACAAAATTTTTAAATCAGAAATATTGAAACACTTGTAAATATTAATTATTTAATTAATCATCAATATTCTGTGAAACAAATCACTTGAATTAATTAAATATTTTTCAAAAAATATTAAGGTATTCAGTAAGAAATTTTAAATTTCGAAATTAATTTTATTCTGGAAATTGTACATTTTTTCAATAATACTCAATGAACTTAAGAAAAATGTCTAGGACAAAATTCTGTGAAATATTTTACTAAATGAAATTAGTTAAGATTTGTTTAAGATTTATTTGATTTCATGAATCCTTATAATTATAGAAAATGTCAACATTTTTTTTTTTGCTTTAAACAAATAAAAACTTCCATAATTCCATTTAAGGAAAAAAAAATTTTTTTTTTTAATTGAAATCTTTCAAGTTACAAATCTATATAGTTTGGTATAACAATAATTTTTAAATTAATTGACAAAAAAAAAACTTATATGTATATGTACATATATATATAAAATAAATGAGCAATAAATGAACATTATAATTTATAAAATACATAAATAGTTAATTATTTTGTACAAATAAACAAGAACTACATTTCTAGAGCTGTAAGTAATAGTTTCTAGTAATAGTTTTCAGTAATAAAAAATGTTTCCTATGCAGTATTTAAAGAACATTATTATTTTTTTTTATTTGATTTTAATTAAAAAAATAGTTATTTTTCTCTAGCTATCTATTTTCTTTAAATTTATTTAAATTATAACAAATTTTTTTTATTTATTTTTAATGGTTATCTATTTATGATTTTATTATGTAACAAATATTGTATATGTATTTTGTAAACATTTCGAAAATTTTATAATTAACTTCTAAATAGTTAATAATTTAAATTGTACATTGTTGAATTTTTCAAAATTTTCTATTGTAACATAGACAAAAGAAATGGAAAAAAAACATTTATAATTTTTTAAAATTCAAAAGAAATCAATTAAAAGAAAAAATTGTATATTTAATAAAAATGAACCACAAAAAAAAATAAGCTAGTAAAACAAAACGAAAAAAAAAAATTAAAGTTAAATAATCCTAGGATTGGATCAATGTAAAGAAGATTAAAAAGGAAAAAAATCTAACTTAAATTATCACACACAATAAACTTAAATCTAATCATGAAGTTTAAACAAAAATAAAAAAAAATAATTAATAATAAAAATAATAATTAAAAAAAATGAGGTACAAAGTATAAAAATTTGTATAGTTATTTTATATTAAACATTATTTATAATTAAAACATTTTCTTCTTCTTCTTATAATTAATGTTTTTAATAAATTTTCTTTGTTTTATGAATATTTTTTTGGAATATTTTCAATGAGAGTTTTTAATGAGGCAAAAAATTAAAAAATTACAAATTAAAAATGAAAAATAAAACTATTATTCTTGTTTTAAAACACCCAGTTCTTCGAGTAATTGTTGAAAACCTTCTGGATAACGTCCAGCATCTAATTCAGCACTCCATTGTTTATAACGATCTAATTCAGCACGTAATGCTAATACAGCCTTTTCACGATCAGCAACCAATTCTTCTAAATATTGATAACGTAATTTTTTTCTGGCACGGCACTCACGAGCGCTTTGTCTGCTACGTTCTAAAATTAAAAATGACAGAGTAAAAAAATTTTTTTATTAAAATTAATTTTTAAAAAATAATTTAGTAAAAACATTTTATACTTTTACAATGAATTAAATTAAAAAAATTCTGTTTTTATGATTAATTAGATTAAAATTTTTATTATAATTTAAAGGTTAATTAAGGTAAATTGTAAAATATTAATGAGATTGTGTTATTTACCTTGATTTACTTTAAATATAATCATGAATATTATTAATTTAATTAAAATTTACTGTAATTTGTTTTCATTGAATATTTTTCTGTATTGTGTTATTGTGATAATTTGTAAAATTTTAAATTCATCAAAAATTTAAAAAGCTATTTAGAGTAATCATTAAGCTTTCAGATTTGTGTTGCATACTCAAATATTTTTTTTTTTTTTTTTTAATTTTTGAAGAATTTAAAATTTTACAAATTATCACAATTACATACGTTGTAGTTGTATAAACTATAAGAAATCCAATTATTTAAATGAAAAATTCATATTTTATAATTAATTAGAATGTAATTAAGAGATAGATGATAGATTCACTTAATTATAAGATTCACTTTTTTTTTTGTAAAATATTTTAAATTGATTTTGTAATTAGTTGCTAACAATTTAATATTAAGATTACTTTAATATTTTATTTAATTTACCTAATTTGGCTTTCATATCAATTTTTTCGGCTGAAGCTTTTCTACCTGGTTTACGTCCGCGTTTTCCTCCTTCTTTACGCTCCTAAAAATAAAATCAAAAAAAAAATGGTATGAAAATTTAGAGAAAAAAAATAGATACTTATTAAATATAAAAATTAAATTTTTGTAAATGGATAAAAATAAGTATAAATGGATTATATAAATTCATAAGATACTAAAAATTTTTGCCACAATTTTATATAAGTACGGTTAAGAAATCAGAAAAGAACAATTCAAAACCTAAAAATGGACAAAAAACAACTTGCTTTCTGTTCATATATTATTTTCTGTTCTGTTCTATAAGCTTTCTTTTATATATTTTTATTTTAATTATTTATTTATATTTGAAAAGCATTAGATAAATAATAATTTGTCTATAATGAAGTAGAGTTTTAAATATTTTAATTGAATATTGTAATTGTCCGTATCAATTGTTGGTTGACAATTAACTATTTCCAACTACATAGCGTAATTAATATTACCATTTTCAATATTAATAAATATAAGGTTATAGTATTAAAAAAATTAGTTAAGTTATTAATATTGGTTAGAGTTAGGCAACTCTTCGGACGAAGAAAATGTGTTTATGATTTTAAAAGAACAATAATAAGATGAACTATAAATTCCGGATAATCCCAGCACGTTGACGTTATTAAATTACCGTATATGTAATTAATTACAATTAAGCTTAACAATTAACAATTACACTATGTTTATTATGAAATAAAACGTCAGACAAATATTTATTCACAATGACAGTGATAATTCGAGACCATCATTTAATTATTAAATTTTACCAATAGTCTACTGCTGAAATTTAAGTACTAACATACACTATTAATTAAATTTTAGGATTAAAATCACACATAATTTTAAAAGAACTAAAATACGATTCCAATATAACAGAAAAAAAAAACCCGGCGAATTAAAAAAAAAATTGCTCAATTAGATTATGAAGAAATTCTAATTTCATTTTTAGTAATTGCGTAGTTTTTGAAAATGAAAACAAGTAAAAAAAAAAAAACAAAAATGAAAATTGGCGTGTTTTCTTATTTACCCCTTTCATCTGTCCCATACCTTAAGCTTTAGATTTTTTTTTTCAGAGTATTTGTACATGGCTATTAATGTTAGTTATTTGTATGTGTTGTTATAAGTACATTTTCTACTAAAACATTCATTCATGGAAAATATGAAATGAGTAAAATATAAAAATAGAAAAATTTATAAAGAAAAAAAAAAAATACCGGTTGAAACGTAGTTTTTTTTTTATTTATTTTATTATTTTAATAAATTAATAAAGAAAATTAAATATTAATTTTGACAATTTCAAATTGATTTTTTGCACCTTAAATAGATTTTGCTAAAAAAATTAATTTCTTTAGCTCTAATTTATAGAAAATTAGAGTGCAATGTATAAAATGTAGGAAAAAGTAAGAACTTTGTACAAGTGGTATCGTTAGTGGTGTTTCGGGTAGAAGGAACGATTTCAACCGACTAAAATACGTACAAGGGGGTTAAATAGTGGTCATTTGTAGAAGGCGACAATTTCAGCAGACTGCACACAAAAAATTTTATTCAGAAAATTTACAAAAATTTTTTAATACCTATAAGCACCCTATTTTGTGCTACCATTCATTACTACAATAAAAATTTTTATGAAGAAATTGTTCAAATTATACCAACACTTCATATAATTATAATGATTATTGTGTATTGTTAAAGTTGAGAAAATTCACTTTATTGTAATTTTGAAAAATTCAAATGTATAGTGTACGTGATAATTATTTCAAGTTATGAATTACTTATATTCGTAATTCAAATGCTTTTTAAAGGTATTTTTTAATTTTTGTATATAAAAATGTTAAATTTAATAAAAGTTGAGTTAAACCAGTGATTTATAAAGTAGCACTTTTTCCTTAAACAATTAAAAATACTGCTTTTGAAAACAATTTAACATTATTTAAATTAATTTAATTTACTTATTTACAAAAATATTTCAAATGATTGCATACATTTAGGATGAGACGAAAAAAAAAATTAAAGTGGCGTTAACATAATGATGATATTAAAGGGTTAATTGCGCGAGTTGTCGTTAGTTCTCCAAATTTATAAGAATTTTAAAAAGCTCGCGATTTCGGAATTGTAAGTTGTCGAAAATTAAATTTTACAAATTTCGAGAGAGGATAACTTGAGATTAAAAAAAAAATTTTCCTGGAAGTAGTACCTAAAAGGTGTTAAGATTTCAAATCCCTGTCCCAGACCAACTTGCGTCTAGAAAAAAAAAACGGTATTAAAAATTTAAGAAAAAAAAACGGGTTTTAGAAATTGGTTAACTTAAAATTTTTAGAAATATTGTAAACAAAATCACAGACAAAAAAAACCGGCGGGCGCCGGACAGTCAGAGTTAAACTATAAGCAATTTTTTTTGGAAAAGTACCAGTTCATTGAATATGTATACAAAATCAATTGTTAAGTTAATTTTTTTTTTATTATAAAATGGCATTGTAGTAAAATAATCGTACCATTAATATTTATACAAATTACATTTCGTATATGTATATATAAGTGGAATTTTATTTTCACCACCCTTAACACAACCATTACACTAACTATTCCTTCTCTATTTTTATCCTTATAAAACTTGTTTAGAAATTGAAATTAGAATAATTTTTAGCTTAATTTAAGAAAATAATAATTGTAACCTTGTTTATTATACGCTGTAAATTTCAGAATCAAATGCATGTTATGATTTTTGAAAATTTTTTCCATTAATATACAAATTTAAATTGAGAGTGGTTCGTCACCTACCTAGTCAAACTTATGACGTAAAAAACTGGTTCATTGTTATCTACAATATCGTGAACCAGTCCTATGCTCTTCCCAGGAGCAAAGTAAGATAAAAAAAGTTGAGAATGGCACTATGCTTGATTATATATGAGTCGAATACAATGTTTGTGAAGAAATCAAAATTAAAGACAATCTAGGGAAAAGGAACAAAATCGTTTGAAAAAATAGTATCAATGGCAACCCTAATTATATACGCTTTATTGCTTCTTTCGGCAAATAATTGAATGAACCTTAAAAATTTATTGAAAAAAAAATTCCTTTCATCTGTAATAATTAAATTCGGATTAAATAATGTTTGGATATAAACAGCAAAGTACATACATACAGACTTTCATATACGAGTACATATAGTTAAATAATTTTTTAGATATATATAAATATTTTTTTAACATGCGTTAGGAAAACAGATTAAATTTACCATGAGTGTATTATAAATATTTGAAAAAAAAAACATTGTGAAAATATTTACTGCTATCGTTTTTATTAAATAAGAGATAAAATTAAAAAAAAAAAAAAATAATTCATTAAAAACTTTAATTGCGCCTTAAATTCACATATTCTCATTCCATTGGACATATCAGTTTAAGTACCAACATAAGTACCTACGAGTATATACATATGTACCTATACATAAGTACATTTTTTAAATACAATTTGTGAAAAAATTCCATATTTGGTAGTAAACATTAAAAATTCTATATGTACTCATATATAAATTAAAAATTAACAAAAAAATATATTTTCTCTCCTTTCTAAATATTTAATTTTTATTTTTAATGAATAAAATATTTAAATTTTATTGTTATATGTATATTAATTTTTAAACTATTATAGAAAATTGATTTAGGCTAAACAACATTGTCTGTATTAAATATTACGTCGTATTATTGTATTACGAGTATATTATGTATATATGTATGTACAATTAACTATTGCGGTTCATATGACAGAGTTACCCAATATTTTTTAATTAACAGAGTTTTGTAAAATTCCAAATAGGGAAATTCTGTTGATGACAATTAATAAGCATGTATATACTAAAACTACATTATGCATATTTGTATATTATTGCAATATATTAGTAACATTTTAAATTTTAAACTCTTTTATTAATGGCCAATATTTAATAAGTATATTGCGTAAATTAAAATATATACACTGCCCTGGTAAGTATTTTAAAATATACTTACCAAGGCAGTATTATATATATTGAAATTTAAAATTACTCATGTTAGGATAATGTGCAGGATGTATTAAATTAAGAGATATTAAATACGAGTACGCGATTTTGCGAATTTCGAAAATAAAATCCCGAAATTTGGAATCTTAAAACTAGAAAAATTTCATGTACAAATTGGATTTACTTTAGAACACTAACAATTTTGCGGTTCAAATTTTAACCAATAATTTTTGGAAAAAGTTCCAATTAGTAGATATAAGACAATTAAATTTCAAAATTTTTAAAATCTTAGTACTTAATACAATCTTCTTCTAAAAATTTCAACCATTATTAATATATCAATGGAATATAGTATATATTCCATTGCTATAATAATAAAGCAATGGAATTTTCTATTTGAATTAATTGAAATTTAATTGATTAATAAAAATTAATTGTAATACATACATAAATTTATTTTTCTATAAATTATAAGTACTTTAATTTTAAATTTTTTTTTGTGAGAGTGGTTTTGTTTTCCAAGTATAACAATATATACAATAGAAATTTTCATAAACGCAATCCGGCAAAAACATTACGTACTTAAAACATTTTTGACAATTCTGTAACAAAAAAAACGCTTCTTGCAACAATTTCACTATATTGCTAATAATATAGAAATATTTATTGAAACAACAAACTTGACTTGCAAACATTTTGTTAATGAACGTAAAAATAGCTCAATTTTGACTGTATATATTACGATATACACACCCGGTATCATTTGAGATGACGGGAAATTGCTGCAAAGAATTTTATTTTACTGATTAGAACTTCGATTTTTTGATTTGTTTTTTTTTTAGAAAATTACAATATTTTTAAATAACAAATCAATCCCGTCAAGTCATACGACTATAAGAATACGGTTGGATGTGTTTATGAAAATCCCAAAATAATTTTCAATCATCCGAAATTTTATTTAAGATATCAAATTGGACACTCTGCTTATGACAATAGGCATATGTAATATTTTCGAATATTCTAAATTTTGAAATGACCTTTCAATTTGAAATAATTTTTTTGCATCGCAAATCAAAACAATCGATTGTGGTGACATCTATTTAAAATACGAACATGGACATAAGAAATTTAAATTTTATTAAAATTACAATTAAATTCTTATTTTTGTACATGTGTGCATACTTGAATTTAAATTGAAAATATATTCATGTAAAATGCATTCTTAGACAGATTTTTATTTATTAAATATATTAATTAATTCAAATTAAAACTATTTAAATTAATTTACTTAAATATTTTTTTTTAATTAAAAAGAAAAAAATTTTCATTTGACAATTTACCAAAAAAAAAATAACAAAATAATTTCTTAATACCTAATACCGTAAAATTGTTATTAAAATGCGCGTTATTAATAACACCGGGGTAATAAAAAAAAATATTTTTTTTTTTTTTTAAATTTACTTTATTATAAGAAGAACGAACATTCAATAACGAAAAAAACAAAAACCTTATACGAGAAAAATACAACGCAATATTTATTTTAATATTCTATATTATTTTGTATGTATGTATGTATATATATAAGTACATATTATGAGAGCATATTATAGATATAATCATATTTGTATGTATATAAATATTTTAAATAAATTTCGTAGTATTTTTTTTAATATTACGTAGATTATGCCGGTAGATTAATAAAAGAAGCGCATACATGTAAAAAAAAAAAAATTCACCGGTAAGAATAAAATTTTTTTTCACTTACTTAAATTTAAAAATAAAATTTTATTTTTAATCGTATAATTAAAATAATTTTAACATGAAATTTTCTATGACGTTTTTTTTTTTAATATATTTTTAATGAAATATTAATTATATAATTTTACATGTGCACATAATCACACACATAGCAATATATAAAAATACTTTGTTATCAATATTTAAAAATTATTATAGTTTTATCATTGATATGACACTATTGTTCTAAATACTTAATAAGATACAAGATATCGTAAATAAATATTTAATTACATAGTATATCGGAAAAAAAATAAAAAATTTTTTAGTAAAAATTTTTATAACAACTAAAAAAAAAATAATTTATTTATGCTTTCCTACCACGGAGACGTACATTTCGGCCAAAAATTCGGCATTTGAAATTTTATGCCATCGTTCATAACCTTCTCTATAGTATGCAATGAGACCGATAATAAAATAAAATTATATTTGAAAAATTATACTGAAAATTTACAATTTTGTATTGAAAGTGTAAAAACTCTTTATTTATTCTAATATTTTAAAAATTTTAGTAAGTGAAATGGAGAAACAGTACACTCGTATTTAAATAAATTTCTTCCACCTCCCCAAAAATATATTTATTCGTTAGTAACTTATCCTGTTTGTAAATATAGTATAGATTAATAGTGATTACGATTCTTAAGATATTAATTTTATATTAAAATAATTGAAAGTATTATTTGTTCAGTCCCAATATAAAATAAAAATTCTTCAAAAATTCTTCATTAACGGTTAATTATCTATGTACATACTAAATTCTAAAATAATACGAACGGGACTACTTATATCACATCAAATAAAGGAGAAAATCTATTTTAACATTTAAATACGACATATAGTTCAATTATACCAGTAATTTATACCAATTGATGGCCGACACGAGACACAGTATAATTCGTGATAGTGAAAAGACTGATAAACTAATTATAAATTTGAAGCGAAAGTCGAAATTAGATAAATCGAATTTGCAACATAGAATTACAGATAGTCCTTCTCTTCTGTTAACCTAGTTCCCAAAGTTTGTATTTTACTTTAAAATAAGCGATTATAGGGTATTATTCGATATATTTAATGGATTACAGACACAAAATTAGAAATCTTTAATTTGCTTTAATCGCTATATGAGTAAGAAGCTGAAAACTAATACTAAATCAATCAATATATTGTGTATTACAATCTACATATATATTGTAAATGATTTTGATAATTTATTTTAATTACCTAAGTAAAATATTTTTTTCAATTAATTAAAATTTGAAAAAAATCTCAATTTAATGTGAAAATTTTTTAAATATTTTTTTTTTTGTCACAAAAAATACAATTTTTTTTTTTTGCAATACTTACAAGAATAAGCGATCGAATTTAAATGCAATGTTGTTTTCTCAACGCTTTACAGCAAAAAAAAGATTTTTTTTTCGACTGGTAAGAACGTTTCTTTTTTTTGAAATTAATCTAAATTAATTTCAACTCTTAAAATCTTTCTTTCAAAACCGAAAATATTTAAAATATAATTTTTTTAAAAATAATTGTTTTTTTTCTTCTCAAATTTTATTAAAAGTAGTATATTTAAAGTTTTTAGATTTATTGGTATTAGTGCACTTTTATTATAATTCTGTGTATGTATATGTGTGTATTTCTTGCAAAATAAATTTTAAATTTTTTTTTTCTTTTAAATAAACTGCGTTTCTTTTAAATTAATTATGAATTTTTTTATTAATTGCAATTTTTTTTTTCTTTACTCCGTCGTAATAATTTTAAAACTGTGGTTATTATTAAAATTTTAACTGTTCTTTAATTAATTTTTATATGTTTTATAAAATGTCAACTGAAAAACGAACAACGCAATTAGTTACAATGCTTGGTAACTCTATAAAACGATTACATTTACAGTTGATATTGTAAAAAAAAAAAAAATGTGATTTTTCTTATTTATTTTTTATTATTTATTTTATTATTAATGAATATAAACAGTTTATGTTTTATAAAGAAATTATTATTAAAATTTATAAATTGTTCACTTTTAAAATAAAATTTTAAAATTAAATTTAAAATTATGCAAATATACTAACCAAGTATATTGTAGTTGTAAATTAAAATGGATGAAATTAAATTTAATTATAGAGGAAAAAAAAAAATTTAAATTTTTTAAAACGAAATTTTATTTTATTAAATTATATATTGCATATATGTATATATATATATATATAAATTAATATATACTGATGTTTCACTATATCCTCCCCAGGTTGTTGTTGTTGTATGTTAAAAGAAAAAATTCCGCTTGTTTAGAATTTTTATTGCGCAAAAAAACAAAAAATAATAATAAAATACAATTTAAAACAGTTAGAACGGAATTTATACACTTTCTATATGCTTATGCAAAAAAAAAAACAAAAAATATGATTATTCTCCAATAAGTATCTGATAATCTTCCTACACGATTACATACAAATATGCAGGTATGCACTTCATGTAATGTAGGTAATTTCAGTAAATTTTTTATATAAAAAAAAAAATCTCACTTAAAACAGTAAGAAAAACACCTTCAAGTTTATTTATTTGCAAAAAAAAACTTTTCTTAATTTTCAATTAATTTAACATAATTATAAATTTTAACCGAAACAAAAAAATTTAATTTAATTAAATTGCAAAAAAAATTTAAAATAGAAAATTTTCAACTTCAAAAATAAAAGAAAAAAAAAATAAAAATTTTCTTCTATTTTTTTTTTTGATTTTACAGTAAGCAGCAGGCTTTCTCCTTATTTTTTTTTTTTTTGTTAATTCTTTTAGGTGTTATTATTGAGATTGCTTACACTCTGGAGGAATGATAGCTAGCAACTAGCATAAAATTAGCTTTTTCCAATGGTTTTCTATCTGAAAAAATTCTATGTTTTTTTTTTTCTGTTTCGTTTTTTGTTCTTCTTTTATAATATTAAAAAGCTATATTGAAAAGCTTTAATTTAAAAAAAAAAAATTTTTTGTACAAATAAATAGAAAAATAAAAGAGAAACGAAATTTTTTTTTTTGTTTTCTACGTCGTAAACAGTTAAATGCGTTGTTTTGCTTCTATACAGTAGAAAAACAGAAAAATAGTAAAGTAATACTAATAAACAGTAAGGTTTCGATTAATAAACAGTTGGCATGAATAAATAATCCGGTATTTTGTATAAAAATAATAAAGATTTGAATGGAATTTTCAAAATCGTGAGAGACGCTCTCTTAAAGAGTGTTCTACAATAAGAACACAGACTTTGCATCTCTTCCATAGTATACATTATTTGATTATGTATATGTATAGGAGATGATAATCCCACGCAACATAATAATATTATGTGTTAGGATATGGCGAATCTGTTTATACATTAATTTTAATTAAATTACTTAATATGTGTTTCGTGAATTTTATTGGTTAGTATATAGTAGAATTTTATGGTTTAGTATATTTCTATAGAGTTTTTATAAATTCCTCACAATATAATATTTCATATTGAGAATTTTACAATATGTTAGGTATTAAATTAAATTTATAATAATCGCAATTGAATTCTAATATAAATTTATTCATAAAATCTCTTAATATATTTAGATCTGCAATATTTTATTTTAATATTAATTAGCTTTACGTCAATTTGTTTTATTTTAGATTTAAAATAATTTTTGTAAACTAATTTTCAAGTTTACTTAATCCCAATATAGTAATTTTAAATGTATTATAACTGTACTATAAAATTATTTATGGAAAAAAGGCATATTTTTCAGCATGATTAAAACTTAGACATGTCATTTTGATTCATTTTGCATACCTTCAGGAGTAATGTCTTAAAAAATAATTACAATTTTACGGAATGCATAGTAAAAGAATAGTTAGTTAATACGGTGTTTTTGCATGAGGGTTGTTGGGTGTTGGTTTTGGGGGTTGCCTTTTCTGTTAGCCTAGTGCATGGGCTTCGCGTGGGTGTACGGGTGGAGCCCCCTTCTCTTACTACTACTACTAATACGGTGTTTGCGTTAAAATTCTACAAGTTCATTTGAGTTTTAGACCTTCGTTCGCAAATCGGATCAAAGAATTTTTGATAAACTTCTGAAATCTGTAGCTATTTTCATTTTCTTTGAAATGGAATAGAATTACTCGGGCAATTATATTTTATTTGCAATTATATTCACATATTTTAAATTCTTGGAAAATTGTGTTAGAATTTTAAATTTCCGAGTCTATACTGTGGTATGGCGTGTATTTTTTTTTCAAATTTATGTATAAATAAACATAATACTATGCATGTATGTAAGTACATACGAGTACATTCTATTTTTCATACAAAATTTCATTGATTTTTTTTGTAGCATAAATTGGTTTTATTTCAAATTATACACATAAATATATGTACATATAAAAATATTAAATATATTTTGTAGCTGCAGCCTATATACATTTAATATCAAGGAGACATACACCTATAAAACATAATATAAATCTATAAATTTTTAAAGTATGTACATATGTATATTATAATTAATATGGAAATGAAATTAATGGATACATTTTAGGAGATATAAAATTGTAGATTAAGTTGGGGGAAGGAAACGCAACAGTATATTGTTTATGAAAAACGAAGAAAATAAAAAATAAAAAAATAAAAATAAATAAATAAAATACCGGCAGAATTAAACTACGTAATAAAGAGAATATTTTTGATATTAAAGTTAATATTTTTCTCTTGCCTTTCTATTTTTTTTTATTTTTTATACATTTTGAAATAGAGAAGCATAACTGGCAATGTATACAAGTTATGTACATGTATGTATGTATATGAATGTAGTATAAGTAAAGGTATTATTGTATATATATATACGTGTACATATGTATAGTATATTTTGCCCCCTCTAAATCTTGAGGGGCATATTTATTATGTTGTTTATTTTTAAAATATATTCGGCGTATTTTCTTCCAGATGCATGCATAATGATAAGCGAATAGAAATATTAAAATTGGAAATAAATATATGTATTTTGTATATAAGGAAATTTTTATTAATGTGCCTAACTAGATATGGAATTAAAATGTTCAATTGTTCAATATCAAATATGAAAGATGGCATAAAATACAAAATAAATAAAAAGAACCATTTAATTAATTTTATTTTTAGATAAAACATTTTTTTTTTACATTAAGGTGGATTGCAGTTACTACGTTTTTATTAAAATACATATGTACATGTTTTTTCCTACAGATATGCAAGTATAATTGCATTTGTATCACAAATTATTTACAGACATAGTTACCAATATTTGCATGATAACTGCATTTATAAATTAATAGAATGTTGCTAAATATGTAAATAATATTGAAAAGATAAATTAAGAAGCTATCTGTATTAAAGGTATAAAATTTTATGGCAACTGCAAACTCAAGGAATCTTAATAGACTCAATGTTATGTCCAGATAGGGCAATATTCAAAAAAAATGTTATAGCCCTGCTAAAAATTCAGTTCTAACTTAGTACAATTTGTTAATAGATAGTTTGTTAGAAAAGTAAAATTATTTACTGTCAAAACAGTGTGTTTTTGAAATGCGTGACGCAATTATGCCAGTACGCCAGTTAAATAAGAGCTTACCAGTAACGCACGATCAAAAATTTAATAAAAATGACAATCTTATTTTCTTGGCTGCCGACTGTGTTTTGACGGATAAAAAAAGTACTAACACTTTCGAAATATTTTAAAATTGCTCTAAGAATTGTCAAAATATGTAGTTCAAAATTTTTTTAAAACATTCAATTAAAATTGAAGCTTCTAAAATAATTTTTATATTTCAATGTGGAAAAAATTTACAAAAAATTTGTTTAAAATAAAATTATTTTATTTGTAGAAATTGCGCAGATTAAAATGTTTTATTATTTTTTTTTTGTATTTTATGTGCAAATTAAATTTTGACTTTCAATGATTTGGAAATAAAGAAAGTTTTACAGGTGTGTCATTTGCATAACACATTTGAAAAATGAAATTAATCATTTTTGCAATTCGATTTTTTTTTGTTCATTTTATTTTCTTTTTTCTTATTTTTAGAATTCATGGCTTTAATGTAGAAATTCTTACCTTTAAATTTTTTTAATTAATTATGCGCAAAAGAATTATCGATGCATTGTTTTATATTATCAATACAATTTTAATGCAGAACAATAGCGCACATATGTATATATGTATACACATAATGTATATGTATGTATTGTAAATTATGTAGACAAAAATTAATTTTAAAATTTTAAAGATAAATAATTAAAAAAAAAAATACGAATATTAAATAAATGACAGTTGAATATAATTAATGAATTACAAATAAATTAATAATTATAAAATGTCATTTAAACGAGCAGAGAGAGTTGATCACGTCAGTTCTGTCATATGCGTATATTATAGAACGCTTTGAATGTCTTATGCAAACTAGTATTCAAAAAATTTTAAATAACATTGATTGACATAACAACATTATAGTTTTACAGATGTAATTTGTTTAAATTAATAAAGTCGAAGTTTTATGACAGCAACATGCAATTTTTATTGGCCTATGACACCATATACAATGTGTTTTTAGTGAAATGTGAACACTATATATAGTTGACTATTAAATATACATATATATATATATGTATTAACACTCTATCGAGTACCCATCCAGAGTAATTTTATAATATAAGAGTAATCTTATAATATTATACAGTCATCTGAGAGGAATTTCAGTACTCTAGCAACAATATAAGTTTGCAGATATCGTGAGATTGAATTACTTTATAATTTATCGTTTCAATTACCAAAAAAAAAACATTAAATCTCGGCGGTAATTAAAATAATGAAATTATATAAATGAATGTGTATTGTATATTAATACATTGCATAAGAGAATTCGAATCTATGAGCTATAAATCTTGACTTTCAGAAATTGTTATGGTTTTAGGAGTAAAACTTAATTATTTTTTAAATTACTTATTAATTATTCACCTTTTTAAATCTTTATTTTGTAATTTGAATTGATTTCAAAGTATAAATTAGCTTAATTCTTCGCACTCTTTTTTTTTAACTTTTTTTTTACACTTTTTGTAAATTTTTAAAAAATTAGTGGATTTTCAACACATATAAGAAACTATGGATCATTTTACAATTTGATCAGCACGAAATTTTCAATTTTATACTATTATAAAAAATTAAAAGAAATTTCTCAAAATGTTCCCATTAAGTTTAAAATCACAACTGTTTTGAAATCTTCATGAATTTTTTACAATATAAATTGATCAACAATAATTAATGTGTATACGTGACTCTTGGCATTGTGCAGTCTTGTTTTTTTTTATTTTTTTTTTGGTATATACACCGCTTATATATGTATATAGCTATATATAAGTAAATTGTAATTTTTACAAAATAATCTTAGTTTTTTTTTTTTTGTTATTTATAGTAAATAAGAGTTTTAGTTTAATAATAATATTTTTTCTTTGTTTTCTTTAACATTTTTGGTTGCCGGTATATAAAAATTGAATGTAAACAATAATCGAGCCTTATACACAAAAGAATATAGTAAATAATTATTAAGATAAAGAAAATATTTAATAAATTTATTAAAATTTTATATTATTACAAAAAATCAGTCTTAAATATTATTTTATGTAAAAGTTAATAAGGGATTCTTAATTCAAAAATATTCTGTTTTCAAAAACACTTGCATTTTTTAATCTACGCATTATAATAAAATTTTTGATTTTCAAATATATATATATGTATGTAAGTAAAATATTATTGAATACAAAGAATATTATTGTTATAATTTTAAATATTTAAAAATAATTTTATTCAGAAAATTCAATAATAAATACAATGGATATAAATTCAATTTTAAAGAGTTGATTGTCACAATTAAATATCGCATTCTTGTTGAAGAAAATAGTGCGTTTAAATTTAACTCACTTATACATTTCACAAGACCAATAAATCTAATTTAATTATTATGATTTAATACTTATCATTTTGGAAACAGAACGCTCTAATTTATGTGCTCTATAATTTATAAATATTTTAACTAATTGTTAAAGAATTAAAACAAATGACGCCTGAGGCGTTACAAGACCTAAATATGAATTAAAATTAATATAAACGCACAATTTAATTAATACAATATTTTAATTTCAAATTGAACTTTATTTTAGACCCTGATTCCGGTTCTGATCTTTATGATTAGAAATTCGGGTCTGATCATAAGATCTGAAATTTTAAAAAATGTATTTCAATGAATCTTCTATACCGAATCTGCGAGTTATACTCTGCAGCTCATTACTCATTGCAACAATTTAAACAGAACAGATTCTGCCCCACAATGATCAAAACAATTTTAATATTCGCAATAACATTATTTTGCGTGTTTTTCTTTTAATATTAACTAATTTGTTTGTTTATTATAAAATTCTGCTTTATCTTTATTTTAATAATTGCAATTTGTATAATTTATTACAAGTGCATTATAATTTGCTCTTTATTATTATGTTAAGTATTATTTTAATATTGTTGTGCTTTAGTTATAATTAACACGATAAATACTTAAAAGCAAACATAAATTATGCACGCCATAATTTTGGTTTTTGTTCTTAAAACACATCATCTACATACATACATTCAACATATATAATCCAAATTGTACTTACATACTTCATGTAAGTTGTAAAGTCTTGTGTTATATAGACAAATAATACCAAATTATTTTTTAATTAAATAATTGAATTAAATGGAAATCACAACATATTTGTATATACATACATATGTGTGTATGTTAAATTTTCGGATGTAAAAATAATTACCAAATCAAAACAAACAAAATCAATTTTATATTATTTAATTTTTATAGAATAGAATATTTTTATAATTACATTATGGATAGACATTGAATTATTGATTAATTTTTCGTATAAAATAACAAATTTTCAAAGAAAAACACAAAAAAAATTTACATACTTACATATGCGCTTATATGAAAGCATATATATATTTAATTGTAAATGCAAATTATATATACATATATACTATATATATTTGTTATTTATTACAATGTATAGATATATGTACATATTGCATACATGTACAAAATTACAAAAAAAAAAAAAAATCACTTGAAATTGAGGTCAAAAAATTAAAATAAATAAAAATAAAATTGAATAATCGTAAGTTTTAAAATAAAAACAAAATTACCAAACCAGAACGATTCGGGGGAGTGAGTAAATATGTAATTTATATAGACATTCTTTAATATTATGTACTTACACACTAATACAAAATAAAACCTAAAAAAAAAAAATTTACTACTTTGTAATATTACAAGATTTTTAACCTTTAAATACATGTATTATAAATTACTTTCAATTTTAGGAACCTTGAGTTCCATATTGCAGTAATACAGCTTTAAAAACCTCTGATTCAGGTCAGAAATAAATTTTCGAATACAGTTTTTTTTTATAAATTTTGGAATTGAACTTTAACACTGTATGTTATTTTTCCAGAACACCATAAATCTGACGATGATGTTACTCATCATGTCAATCACTTTCATTAGCAAATTACGGTCTTATGTCAGTTATTGTCAGGTACTTATTTCAAATTTGTTAATCAAAATCTCTTTTAATTGTTTCCCTTTTCTAGATCAAAATCAATCAGTTTTAACAATAAGTTTTTATAAGTGAAGTGACACATGAATAATTACACAAAAAAAATCACAAAATAGCAATCACTTGCTTTGACAACAAAAACTGGAGTTCATGATGCTAGCTAAAAATGTCACAAAAAAAATTGCATGAAACTGCATAGACACTAAATAGTAAAAATAAATTTTCCCAAAAATTATTCAAGAAACTTTCTTCTGTAATTTACAGTTTTTCTGTAATTTGACAGTTTTGACAGTTATATTTAATATCTTATATTAATCACTTGCATAACAATAACACTTTTATCAGTTTGTTAACATAAATTTTTTTGGTAAATCACTTTTGAAATAGAGTAAAGAATTACTGTAATAATGAAAATATTAATGACTGGTAACTAATGATAAAAGAAAGCTCTTTAATAAAAATATAAAAATTTAACAGATTCTATATTAGCCCACATATTTTTTTAATAAAACAGCTGCTACATACATTCATATATACCTGTATATATGATTTAGTTAAATAATGCATAATTTAAAAAAAAATACGTTTTCTCACATTTTGTTCTAAATTTTAATTAATTAAAAAAATTCTGATTATAAATATTCTTGATAATTAAAACACAAAAACAGTCACTTAGGCTCATATGGTATATTATGCGGAGCAGCAAAGCTGCATCCTAGAGAATTTACGTCTATTAAAATAAAATTTAATTGTAGAAATTCTTAATTTGAATTACAAATATGAATTCATCCCCCATATATTCAAACCAATTTCTTTAAATGGTATATTGTAAACCATTTTAGAAATATACTAATTATAATATGAATTGCTATACAATTTACACACATTAAAATATAGAAAAGCTTCAAAAATAATTACGTAGTTAAAATTTTCAATTTATTTAGTTTTCTTCTTTATTTTTAGTATTAATTACACTAAAGTATTAATTATTACTTTACAAATCAATAATTTATTTATTTTGTATACACATTGTAAATAAAAAATGTAATGTAGCTCTTGAAAATCTAATAACTTGAAAATTTTTAGTTAAAATAATTTTTTATCGATTTTAATAATATATCATACTTAAAATAATTGTAAAAAGTGTAAAAAAGCAGGGGGGGGGGGGGCAGGAAACGCCGGTTGTATTTATTCTACTACGTAATTTAATAAAAACTTTTTTATTACAATATTTTGATAAGAGACACTTATTCAAAAATAAATGCTATTAAAAGAATTCAAGATTTCTTTTTAAATTAATTGCCTTAAAAAAAAAAACATTCAAATGAAGTTAAAATAGTAAAAAACAATTTCTACGCAATAATTTTTTTTTTTTTTCAAAAATAAAAATATCTTCGCATCGGCTGTATTTTTTTTTTTTTTAATTTTTTTCTATTTTTTGCTCTATTATTCATAAATATGAATGTAAACAATGTAGCAGTTGACTTGTTTTAAAATGTAGTGAAATTTTTGCTACATTTTCTAATATTAATGAATAAAAAATGTTAATTAAGCAACACCATAAAACGAGCCTCGTTAGTAAGAGAAACGTTAAGAAAATGTGATAATTCTAGATACATAATTCGTAATATTACCAAAAATCAAAATAAGTAAGCATTACAGCGCGACGTTGCATTATAAGATCTTGTAACAAAACAAAAGCGAACTGAACTTGTACGAGTATTTAGCTTTAGGGGTCGAAAAATTAAAATTGGTTCCATAAACGTAACTGTGTTTGGTGAAATTAATGTAACGTTTTCAAAATCCTGGACACAAATTTGTTAGAAAACCTAAATTTAGGGCGATCCTGTATCTCACTAGTTTACTCATCAAGTGAGAAGAAGATACTTGTGTAATCTAACTATTTAATCACTTTGTTTTTGAAAATGATAGTTTCAGTCGATAATTTAATGAAAAATGCAAATAATCAATTGAAAAAATGAATAAGAATTGAAAATTTTGATTTGTAAGTGAATAAAATGTAAGATTAAAAATTGAGTTACACGATTAAGCTGACAGTGTAACACATAAATTTTCTTTTTGAAAAATGTAATAAATTTACTATGCATGTAACAAATATAGAAACACTGAACGTATAAGTATAAACATATTATTATGAATGTATGTAGATAAATTTATTATTTGTTTAGATACATATACATAAATTTATACACATTATTATAAAATTAAATGTACATTTTGTGTACATTTTATATTTTTAAGAATATTATAAATTCTTTTCAATAATAGGCCTATGAGCACACTACAAGAAAACATTATTTTTTTTTCCGCTCTACAACCATACTGCATGGTTTTTATCAGTTCTAATGGGAAAAAAAAAAGAATAACATAAAATTGAAAATGAACGTGGGTATTTTATAAATAAATTGAGAAATTTTATACTTTTTTTTTTTATTTATATGAAGTAAATATGTAATTATTTTTGTATATTGTATTTCAATTATTTTATATATTCATATATAGAAAAAAATATGAGATTGTGAGTACATTATACGTTTAAATATATAATACATAATTTCGAAAGTAAACAAGATAAATAAAAGAAATGAAATTATATTAAAAAAACAACATAGTTAGAAATTTTAGAATTTTTTATAAATTCTTATAATAATAAAAAATGTCGTTTAAAACAAAAGAGTATTGTGCCCATCAAATACGGTCACAATATTTATATTAAAGTATGAATCGAGAATAATTATGGACCTTTTTCTTATATTACTGCAATCCTAGTTGACTCACAAAGCTTTATACTAAAGCTTCTTAACATATTTCTAAATTATAGGTCTCAGATTTATTAAATATTATAGACTCTTTATTGGTAGTCATTTCCAATTTACTTTTACTTCTTCTTTATATCATTACTTGTATAATCGAATTAGGAATTTGAATTGATCTACTGTAAAAACGTATATAATATCCAGGAGTCACAATTAAAATAATGATGATTAAATGCCTATATATTATATAGACAATAAAAATATTAATTATTTCGAAAAATTTAAACTAGTATTTGCATAACATACTACAAGTTTTTCTTTGCAACTAGCTAATACAAATGAAAAATTTTTCCTGTTTTCAAAATTTAATTAATATTTCCATAATTTATTCGTTTAAAATATAAAAAAATTTTAAATTCTTTTCCAAATTTTGTGGATAAATAGAGAAAGTTTTAATTACATTTACAAACGCAAAAGTAAGTACTTAATTCTGGAAGAAATAGCGAAATGTATTTTTTTACATATCTTAATTACAAATGATTTCTTGATAGCATAAAATTGATTAACTATTTGTTTTTGATTTTTGATTTGTAATCAAGTTAATATTTTTTTAAATAATTAATTTTAATCTATACATTATGATTATGATTATCTACATGCATATATCTGGATCATTGTTAATGCAAAAGAGACTGTATATCGAGTGAATTATTCACATATTTTCTCACACAATCTTATTCATTAAATATTTTTTCTAATTGTGTACTATAAATATCTCATTTTATGCTGCTTTATATTTGTGAAAATATTTTTAAAATTGATTTATCAATATTTAAAAAATAATTAAATTCTTGATGGTTCATCATAATATATGGACCTCCTGTTCAAACAATTTCATTTCTTGAATTCAAATTGAAACTCAAAATTTTCATAGAAGCTTAGAATTCAACTTAATATTCCCATGGATTCTAATGATATAATTTCATTTATTGGTACATGCTACAAAAATACCCGTATATAGCGTTCGCACTAAATATGGTTACTCCTAACGTATTCATTTAAGCCGCTTATTAAAAAACTTATATAAAATAAAGAAGATAATTATGTATGTATGGAATGTGTCCACATATGGACGCATTTTTCTCAATATTATCCTTTATTATTTGAATTGTTTCACTAGACAGCGCTAATTATTTCACTAGATGATGCTTCGATTTATATTATATGGAATTTTCAACTTCTTTTAAATTCTTGTTAAATACCAAAATTTTATATTAGTTATAAAATCTGAATACTTAATATTCTAAAAATAAAAAATTAAAAAAAAAAAGAATAATAATGATTAAAAATTGTAATCTTATTTTAATTATTATCAACCAGTCTATAAGAATATAGTATGCAATTGACATTTACACAAACATACTATGTTTACATACTAAACGTTTATGTACAAAAATACTTTAATATATTTTATAGTAGGAAAAAAATAAAATAATTAATAAATAAAAACTGATAGTAAAAAAGAATCTATATAAAGAAAATAGTGAATAAATAAATTAAATAAAAACAAAAGATACAATTTAAAAAAAAAAAATTATTATTAACTTTGTAAAATTTCAATGTTTTTTTGTTTTTCCTTCTTTTTAGGTCAACGTCCTAACACAACATTTTCCAAGATTCTAATACAAATTGTATAAATGTATGTAATTGATATTCGTCATTTTGTTTTTATATAAAACAAAAAATAAAATGCAACTTACATAAATATGTTTTTCTCTTCTATTAAATAATTTGTAAAAAAAAAAAACACACAATTATGGTGGGTTGGGTACATCTACACTTGTTGCATACAACAAGATTTATATACAACTAACAAATAGTTGTCTATTTAAAAGTTGTATAGAGCAAAAAGATAGAGAACTATATAGAGAGGAAAACAAAATATGTATAGCATAAAATATATACAAAAAAAAAAACAAAATAATAAAAAAATTGAATGCTTTTTTAAACATAGAAAAAATATGAAAAAGCTTATTTATAAGAGAATTTTATTGAAAAGAAAGCCTTCTCATTAATTCTCATAAATTTTTTGTATTTTCTCTTAAATTCTATGTTTTTCTCTACATAAACTACATTGGTACATTACGACGAAATATATTTAGAAAAAAGCATAACGATTTTTAACGAGAAACATTCAAAAAATAATCGAATTCTGAAGAAAATAATTCCAGTATTTTTGTTTGATTTGATTTTGAAAAAAGTTTGAAAAGAAATTTGATATCTTAAAACTATTTGTTTGATAATTAAACAAACTATCAAACAATTATTATTCGTGGATTTATTTTTATTTAATTTAAAATTCGATAAAAGTTTTGAGAAATTTAATTTTGTTTAATGGAAAAAAAAATAGAAAATCATTTAATTTTCACCAGAGTCATTGTCATTGTCAATTTCAATATTAATAATAGATGACAATAAGTTCTATAATAGTGTACAAAAGTACAAATATAATTTTGATTTTCGAATTCGTTAACAATCTTTAATGTCCAAACACTACCTTGTATAACTTAAGCCTTAATTAAGGTACTTGTATTATTTAATTGTCATTCATTTCCATTTATAATATCGTTAATCTCTTGCTTATTTCGTAACAAATAACTTTTTCCAATAAGTTTCTTTAAAAATAAAAAATAATTTTGATGTGAAAAATGTTCTGCAAACCGAATAGTGTGCAGTGGAAATTAAGATTAACAAAAAAAAAAAAACACAAGCTGTGACGGTAAACAGACAGACATGCAATTGTTAGTTTTGCAATTACTGCTTGATTGTAAAATCATTTCACGCTATATTCTATCTATGGGATAACAGCTGTAAAACTAAAAATTGCATTCCAATCTGAGACTTTGTAGTAAAATTGAATTAATTGTAAAACTTGTAGAAAAGACTATTAACGGTAAAATAAATTAATTGCTAGTTAATGTAATTATTTTTAGTTTAATTTGTTCTATAATAGAAATTTTTTAAAAACCATTTTCAAATACGCCATTTTCAAATACGTGCATGATACTCGATTGTATAACATTCATACTACCTCATATCTTTTCCCAAAAACATGTATGAAATATTCCTAAATGTGAATGTGATGTGTGCTTTAAATACTAAACTCTAAAAATTTCTAGAAAATATTAAAATTAAATTCGAAAATAATTTATTAAATTTTAATTAATATATTTATCATGAATATTATTGAGATTCAAATTTCACTTCAGTTTACAATAATTAATATTTTTTAATTATACAATTATGATTTTGCTTCTTTTTAAAATTTATCATGAACAAAAACCTTTTAGTACATTTACATTTTGAGAACTTAAGGAAAAATACGTAATTTAACTTTTTCCTTTTTAGCACAAGTTTGTATCTGCCAATCTATGAATGAAATTAATGTGGTTTTCCCTTAAAACCGTCTACTAAAAATATTCATAAATAGACAAAAACATTTCACAACGCAATTATCCATAAACAAAAGAAAAATAGTAAAGTATAAAAATTTTCACATTTTTATGATTTATTTAAAATTCTTTTAAATTTAATTTCATTTAATTAAAAACGATTTAAATAAAATATGTAATATGACCTTGGATTCATAATATATAATAAGAAATAAGTAGTATATTAAATAAATTTTTTTTTTTGTGTTTGTCAGCATGGCGTCAATATTGAATTGGAAAAAAAAAATTTTATCTAACTTTTTTTTTTACTTACAGATAAATTTGGTTCCTCCGATATTATCATATCTTCACAATCCATTTTACGTTTATACTTTAAGAGCACAATTTTGAAAATTTTAAAAATATTTTTTTTAAAATTAAAAATTAAAATCTTTTTCTAAAAAATATGTAAAGAGATTTTTCTTGTTTACAAATAAAGTTCTTCCTTGTTTCTGCTGATTAATGACTATTTTTTTTATTTTTTTGTTGGCAGCTGAATAATTTTGTATTAGTGTGAGTATATGTGACAATGTTTTAAATGAAATGCTGAATTTAAAAGAAATGCGTCGATTAATGTCAAAAATGGTTTTTTGAAGAAAAGCTAAGGTACTGTTTACACATATTTTGAAGCCATTCTAAAAATCAAATAATTTTTTAAATTAAGATTTCGTTTAAATAAATGAAGCTACTTCTGTTTTCAAAAAATTAGCTAACCTTTTTTTATATTAAAACAAAAATTTTTTGAGATTTTGACAAAGATAATGTGAATTCTACGCAAACGGTATGCAATAAATAATTTTTATTACTTTTTTTGAGTCTAAAACAATTCTTTCCGCTAATAATCGAAGGTTCCCAAAATAATCGAAGGTTGTGTGGTCTGTTTGAGTTTAGAAGATCTTGAAAATCTTTTATTTTGTATTGGAAGAAAAATGATATACCGTCATGTTGCGCACTCTAATGATAAAGTACCTACAACTTTTATTGAAGAACATATTAGGAAATTGGTTGTGCTATGTAAAATCAATTGTGTAGAATAATCCCTCAATGATCTCAAAAAAGTTCTTTAAAAAACGACCTGACATCATGTTTCAAATGTTTTTCAAGAAATTTAAAGTAAAAATTATTGTATGAAGCATAGAAAAAAAAAATTGGTAATTAAACACGACTTCAAAATTGAAGTTATAGGTATCATGTATTTAAAAATTCAGTGAAAATTTCGATGCAGTCTTCATCAACTTGTGAGTTACAATTTCTGAATTGTACAGGAACATAGTATTATAATATACTGTTGTAACACTGAAGCTCCGGAGAAGAACGTAAAATTACATTGCCTGCAAATCCTCTTTTTACAATATATGGTAAATATCTGATATGATTTGTGCAGATTTCTGAATTAATTGCAATTATTACATGGTTGAAGCTAAAAAATAGAAATAAATGAATTTGGTGGCAAGAAACCTGCCGTTCTAGTTGGGGAAATCAAATAATTTTTAACAATAAATATTTTTGGGTACCATTATGTACGATTGAATAAATTAGATTCAAATTAAAAGTTCACTTTCATTAAGATTGTAGACGTTTTGGCATTAATTTGATCAAACCGAACTTGGTAACTCAAAACAATTTTGAACGACACTATTTACTTTTAGCTAATTGTAAATTAAAAAATTACAAAGGTAAATTATTACTTTTTTTTTTAATAAAAAAACAAATCTTTATTTCTACTTAACCGGTAATTTCAAAAAAATTTCTTACAAAAAGAGAAATTGTTCACATTAAAATCATTTTTAGTTGATTCCAAAATCATAAGTTTAATTGTAAATAAATTAAAGTATGTAATATAATCCACTTTTAGACTTAATTATATGATGTTGTTCCTGTTGATAGTAGAGCTAATAGTCCACTTGATGCCCCAACAGATATCATGTAATTGAAGGTGGGTGATGAATTTTTGAAAACAAAGAAACTAATTCCAATTATCATTGTTAAAAACAATGCATTGTTATAAAATATTGAAAATGTTGTAGCTTCATAATCAGCTACTTCATTTTTTTTCCATAATACACGTTCATCCTTTTCCTTTCTTGTCATTTTTTTATCATCAGCCAATGATCTCATTACTTCTCTAGTAACTGCATCTTCGCGTTTAAGAGCAACTTTATGTTTTAGCGAAAATTTTGTGTTTCTATATGCCATAGCCATCAAATAAGTGCTAATGCATGTTACAATTCCAAAAAATACGGCACTTGAAAGTAAGTCCATATTGTGGATTCTCCAGAAGAGCCCTGGAATATAAATTTGAATATTAACATGCTAATTTAAAATATACAGAAAACGACTTTAAAGTTGCTTAAAAACATTTAAAAATATTGAGAGTGTTGATAAATGTAGATGTAATATTTACCCATTATAATATTACATATTATTTTAAACTTTCTAATTGTCAACGTGTCAGACTACTTACAAATTGGAATGGCTGATACAATAAATGCATTTCCATAAAACAAAGCTGATGATTTTGTGCTAACATTACGACTAAAATCTTGTAATAATAATTCTTCTTCTTTTGTGAATCCAGATGCTCCAACTTTTTGTGTTTTTGTTTGTCCACCCATTTTAAAAATTCAAAAAATAAATAGCACTTTAAAAAAAATCACAAGTTCACTTCACACCAACTGATATCAGAATCGGAAAGGTTAATAAAGTGTTGGGTTGTTTAAAGCAAAGCAAAAAAAACTTCGAAGTAATGTCAAAAATGACATTCGGTGGATTGTCGTTATGACGTGGAGCTGCGTTGGAGAAAACCAGTAAACCTATAAATATTGTAAAAAAAGTTTTTTGGGTTTGAGGCTTGAGTCTTGACATAACAAAAATATCAGTATTTCAAATAAAGTATTTTTATCAGCCGTGGATTGAATCTAAATATAATAAAGAAGATGTGTGATATATATATGGTTTGACAATCACTTCCCACAAAAAATGTCATTCAGCCCATTAAAATTAAATAGCTGGATTATATATTTCTGGAAAGTGAGCTTAAAACATTAGAACAATCAAATAGAATTTAAAATTTTGTACGGATTTTCACTGTACTTAAATGTCTTAAAATGACGTGCACCACTTTTGACGGTCACTTCCCGCAAATATATGATCGAGCCGTTTAATTTTAATGGGCTGTATAACATTTTTGTATGATATGTCTGTCAAACGTTTCAATCCTTATTAACATTCATGACTTAATTCGTAAAGTTCGCGTTTTGAAAAACGTAAAAACTGAAGTTTTATGTATGGTAAATTGGATTTTTGGATAGTTATCGTGGTTGGAATATGAAAATTTTGCCTGGCAACATCCTCTTCCAATAAAAAGATAAACCACAAAACATCTAAAATCGGAAGAAATAGTTGTCAGTTCTATACTGATAAACTTTGACAGCTGGTTGTCAATCCGTGGGTAACGTAGTTCAAACGACTTTGGCGATAATTTTTTAATTTAGCATTTTATTTTTTATTTTTAATTTTATGATTAGTAGAAGCAGCAGTTTTTTAAATCTACCATTTATATTTGTTTTTTAAGGTAAATAAATAATTAATACAAAATTTAAATCACGAAGCTTAGTGTTTCAAACTAGGAAATACCCTAAATAAAAACTGAACTTTGAACTGCGTCACAAATTGTATACATATATGTATGTATATGAATCAACCACAACGTATATCGGAATCTTACCAGGAACTCAGTATTTCACATTAAAATACATAATATAATCAATGGAGAACAAGCCAGGAGCTAGAGCCTTATTGGCAATGCAAAATATGAAGAACGAAATAATTGATTTCAAAAAACCAAAACAAGTTATCAAAAAAACAAAAAAGAAAATTCTTACAGAGGAACAATATATTCAAGAAATGGGTAGAATAATTCAAAGAGATTTTTTTCCAGATTTGGAAAAACTGGTGGCTCAAAATCAATATTTAGAAGCAAAAGAAAAAAATGATATTTATAAGCTTAGAGAGCTGTATGAAAAATATAGTCATGGAAATTTAACACAATCTCGAAGAACTGCAAATGAAAGTCCAGCTACATTCGAAACACCTTTTGTAAATCCTAATAGCACACCATTACCAAATGATAGAGATACTCCTCGTTCAAACAGCTCTGTTAAAAGTAATGAAAATGTTACTGGTGATAATACAATTGGTGATAACCATAGTCTTGACACTTTTTTAAACAACTTTACTAGTGAAGATAATCAAAGTTTTCAAGAAATTATGGAAAAAGCTGAAGAAAAATTAAAACAAAAGTTTGCAGTTTTATACAATGCTGAAAAAATGTCTGCAATTGAATTTGAAAAGAAGTTGGCTTTGCCAGCGATAGAGAAACAATTTGGTGAGAAATCCGGTGGGGAAATTGATACTTGGAGATACACAAATAAAAATACAGTTATGTATATTCCTGACGGAGTAGATTTCACAAAAGCTGAAAAATTGGAATTTGCAAAACGTAAACCAGCTGTTGTACATTCCAACACTAGGCTAAAACCAAATTTCAAGAATCCATTGCCACCTGGTAATGATGCAGCACCAAACAGTCGTTTAACTATTGAAAAAGTTGATATAGATGGAAATATAGTCAAAAAGCCGGAAAACCCTAATAGTAAATACGATTTTGTTAGAACACCATCCCCAAATCCAAGTGATATGGGAAGTCCCTTAATGACATGGGGAGAAATCGAAGGTACACCTTTTAGATTAGACGGTAGTGATACACCGATTTGTTCTATACCTGGGCCGTCATTTCGAATAAAAGAAACACCTAGAAGAGAGTGTATCGCACATGAACTAGCAGAAAAAGCAGGAGAACGTTTAAGAAATCAAAAACAAAATGCATTTGAAGCGGCCAAACGTAATATAAGTTCACCCTATATAAAATCTGTAATAGATAGGAAATTAGCTATGTCTCCTGCAGCTAGAAAATTAGCCGCATCATCTAAAGTCAGGTTAAGAACTTCTCTTTTGACTCCCCGAAGTACGAAAACCCCAGATTCTTCAAGAAGAATACATAAAACAAGTACAACTCCCATTATTGTTAGGAAAGCTCCAATAACTACACCTACATCACTCAGTAAATCAAAAGAGTTAATAGTTGAGGACCAAGCGGATCAAAGTATGGATATTTTAAGTTCACCAGAAAGTGATTTAACTTCCAATCTTTTACAAATTCCTAAAAGAACGAAAGCTTCAGATTTCTTTTAATGTAATTTACAATATTTATAAGAGGATTCTAATAAAATTTAGACATGTTGATTAAATTCAGACTATGTATTCCTTCTTGAATATCAAATACAGGGCAATTTTATTTTTAAATTAAGCGTCAAATTTTAAATTCTTATTTCTAAAAATCTTACATATTAAAAAAAATTCTTAACAGAGTGTACTTCTTTTAACAGTCTTAACAGTTTTGTTTGAAAATGCGTTCCTTACTGGTAACATTAACTAAAAATATTGCTCGAGTTGGTGCTCGCCATAATAGCTCTGCAGCTGGTTTAACTATTCTCGATATCAATGATAAGAATGGAATAGCAACACTAACTCTCAATCGCCCACCAGTTAATGGCCTTAATTTAGATTTATTAACAGCAATAAATGATTCATTAAGTAACGTTGAAGATAACAGGTGCAAAGGAATGATTTTAACTTCTGTAAGTGCGGGAAATAATTTTTGTAAGCACAAAATTATTTTTATAAATTTAAATTTACAACCTTTTCAGTCTAGTAAAACGGTTTTTTCTGCTGGTCTTGATATTATGGAAATGTATAAACCGGATCAAGAGAGGCTGAAAAAATTCTGGAGCACATTACAAGAAGTTTGGCTAAAATTATATGGTTCAGGATTTCCCACAGCAGTTGCTATTAATGTAATAAAATGTTTAAAATTAAAAACTAGAAGATAATCTTAAATATACAAAATTATATATAGGGTCATGCTCCAGCTGGTGGATGTTTGTTATCACTTTGTTGTGAATATCGCGTTATGTTGCCAAATTTTACAATTGGTCTAAATGAAACACAATTAGGGATTGTTGCACCAAAATGGTTTATGGCATCAATGAAAAATGTTTTGCCTAGTCGGTAAGTTTCTGATTTTAAAAGAAAATGGACTGTTTTTAAAAATATAAAATGTTTGTGATTTTTTTTTTTTAGAATTGCTGAAATGGCATTAACACAAGGTAAAATGTTTACTACTGATGAAGCCTTAAATATTGGTTTAGTTGATGATGTTGTTAATAATAAAGAAGAAGCGATAGCAAAGTGTGAAGAATTTATTGGAAGATTTAAAAAAATTAATCCTGTTGCAAGAGCATTAACAAAACAAGCATTTAGAAGTAAAGATCTAACAGAACTTGAAGATACAAAAGAACAAGATTTGCAAACATTTTTATTCTTTGTTAATCAGCCAAAGGTTCAAAAAGGTTTAGAGATTTATATGGAAAGCTTGAAAAAGAAAGGAAAATAACTTCGTTTTTTTCATTTAAAAAAAAAATATAATAAAATTTTTCAAATAAGTGCACAATGTACATATACCTTAACAAAAAAATACTGAAAGAAACTTTTATGTTTTACACATAGAGTTTCGAATTTATATATTATGCATTTATATTGATTGAAATTAGAATGTAAGTGCAAAAGTAGTTTTGAATATTTTCGTACTGAATACTATTTAAAAAAATCATTTTATAATTTCAAAGTACATATGTAATAAAATACTATACAATTTTTTTTATACAAGTAGTTTTTGATCATGTATTTATTAAAGTTGGTCAATAACATTGAGGCTGGTCTCAAGGATATTGACCAACATTATACTATTATATAGCCGATAAGCATTTATATCTATTCCTGTTCTATCTCTTCTGTTATTTGTTACTGTCGTTTTTTTCAGGAAGAAGAATAAATAGATAAAGTGGAGAAACTCCAAAAATTGTTATTTAAGTCTACAAAAATAATAATCTGTAGAAACACAAAGTTATCTCAAAAATTTATGCAAGCGCTTTTTTTTAAAAGAAGTTGACAGAAATTAAGTAATCATTCAAATTATGAATCTCTTAAAGAATAATTAAGATACACGAAAAAGCGCATCGTTTTATGGAAAACAAATGGCCTTTGCCAAATTAATTAGTCAAGTTGACTACCTCAGCAAATTTAATTGCTAATTTTACTAGATATTTCAAGTATAACAATGTACTTATGTACATACAAAATTCTTATTTTCCTTATTTTAATATCAAAACTAATTCAATGCTTAAATAAATTAAAAATTTTTAAATGGGGCTTAGTGATTGTAAAATAAGTAAATGTTTACACAAATTATAATAAAACGTTCTTTCAAAATATGTATAAAAAAATTAAAATAAATATAAAGAAGATATCACTGAATATTTTTGATATTATTGAATTAATAAAATGATTAAATTTTGAATTTGAAATTTTCACAATGGTCAATGTTTGCATTTAAATAAAAGCATTTATGTTTATTATTTATGTAAATTATTTTAGAAGCAATCATCCATATACAGACATTGATATTGAAAATGTAGTACTCATTCTTAAGAGTCAAGGTGAACAATAGTTGTTATTTATTTGTTAGAATGGTAGCACAAAAGTAAACAGTTTTATCATTTATTAGAATTCTTTTAATTTAAAGAAAATATTTACTTAATTAATTCTAAGTGATTTAAAAAATTATTTGCGAATTTTTAAATTTTTTTTGATAAATAGTTTGATTAATTTTTCTGTATTTAATTATTTCTATTTTTTTAATACATCAAATATTATAATAGGTTATATTCGATAGAAATAATTCTATAAGTGGATAACCACTGGACATCTTTGCCTTAAAGTTCGTTCTCCTTATAAGATATAAGGGAATATTGGTTAATATTTTTATATTTTCAAGAGATCAAATGAATTTTAATCACATTATTTACAATTGAAATTCCTCATGTTCCTCTTCAGTAATTCATCCCACATAGAGGCTTCCTTGTTCTGATGCAGCATTGATTTTGCTAATAACCTATGTGATAAGAAACATAATAGTATGCATGAATTTTTTTTAGACGAGAAAACTTTAAATACACTTATTGAGCATTTTCCTCCTCTGCTAAAAAAATTTTCAAGGATAATTAGAAAAAATAATGAAATATTAAAATAAATAATAACAAAGAACATAAAGGGGATCATTCCAAGCGAAAACTGGCGAAATTATATTTTTAAATTTATGTTTGTTTAGAACCTTGAACCAATCAAATGAATTTTTCAAAATTTTTACTCATTAATATTGTTTATTTTTATTGTTTTAATTGTTGGACTTTGATCAGTCAGTCAGACCCTAATGTTTATTTTTTTAAGAATTTTATGACGAAAATTTTTTGTTATAGATTCTGATATTCTCTGTGAATACCAATAGGTATGTATTTATAAATTCAAAGAAAAATAGTTTAATGACTCTTTTATAGAGAAAGAAGATTTAAAAATATCATAAGATTTGCCTATAAATTTCCACTAAAAAATAGATGTTGCATATACACTACAAAAACTGTGGAAATTTTTAGAAATATCTAAAAGGAGTGGAAAGTTTTAAAAATAGTAAAATAATAAAAAAAATTAAAATTTTTAACTAAAATTTGAAATATTATTTTCATTATTTTCCATAAATGCGTATATGGATATAACACTACTTTACTGTATTTAAAAAGTACATACATACATACATACATATGTATACGAATTTAGGTTTCGAATTGATATGCATACACATATAGACGATCTATTGCCTAAACAAATCATAAATTATTAAATAGAACATTGCCTAGGATTTACCTTGTGTATTATATCAGTGAATATAAAGTAAATTATTTATGTATGCACTAAGCATATAGAGTAACATGAGTTCAAAATATATGCATATATCTATGCCTACATGTAATGTATATCTTATACAGTATGTAATATGTATTGCTACATAATTCAGCGACCACAATTCGTTGGATTAATCTAATTCATTGGCAATTATCAGATAGTATATTAATCAAGCATATTGCTATAAAACACAAATATTAATTAACGATAATATTAAAAATAATTTAGGGTATTAATAATAGAATTATAACAGTAATTGCTGAATTGAAAAACTCATATATAAAATACCTACGCAGGTATATAATTATATAGATAATCTAAATTTACATTAATTATTTCAAATTATTTTTCAAACATGTCTCGTAAATACATACATTCAATCATACATGATATAGAAGTATTTAGCATTTATTTAGAAATTTGTTTATGCTGTTTTCAAAAATAGAAGCAAATAGAAGAAGAAAGAAGGAAAAATTGCGAGACTTTGGACTTTTTATTTTGATATATGTATGTACTTAGGTACTACGTACATAATATGTACGTATGTGTATATTTTTTTATCCAAATATGTAAATACTTTAGTATGTTTGTATTTACATTGTAGAAAATCATGGAATTATAAATTTTGGTTAACGTTTTGAATTTTAAATTTAATGGCGATTGTTTTCTTTGATTTTGATAATTTATTTAATTTTAATATTTTTATAAATTAATTATTTAATGTCCTTTTTACAAGAAGAATAAGAAAAGTTTGCTTCAAACGTGCGGCAAGGTTTTGCTTGCATTTTCTAATAAAAATTTTAAAAAGTGATCAAATTTAAAATCGCAATAGTAAAAAAGAAAAAAAATTGTTTTAAACTAAAAATATGAAATAGGAGCAATATTTTGATTGGAAAAATTTCCGGATCTCTTCTCCCTCCTTCATTAGAATCAGTTCGAGCTTTTCAGAAACCAGCCAAGGTCCTTAGCATTTATATTTGCTAGGTTCGTAACCCGACGAAAAAAGTAGTAACCAAGAAATGTCTGCCTGGTATTTGTCAACGCCGAACACGATCATAGTAGGTTGATCACCGTTTCCTTTTCTTCCTCGTCACTATAGCTCCCACAGAGATTATTTTTAATAAACAAATAAAGAAGAATGTCAAATATGATTTATTAACGTGTTTTATCCCTTTACTTAAGTTATTATCTCTAATTTCTATATTTTCTCTCTTAAAAGTACCTATGTATGTACTTATGATTTCTTATAATGAATCGCAGCAGTAATACAATCTACTGGATGATCTTCAATTTCCATTTTTGTTTACATATACATAAATACCTCAAAGAAAAACGGTATACCTAAATATTATATTCTCTGTTTTTCGCGTTTTTTTTGTTTTTTTTTTCTTTTTTATAACATATGTTGTTTTTATATATTAACAACTTTAGCAAATTTTCTGTTCTTATTTTTTTCTTATACTTCTATTTAATTATTCGTGTTTTTTTTTTGCTAAACAATACTATCTACCAAACATTTACACACGCGCACACACACATTTTACCATAAAATCTTGATAAGCTTAACTATCAATTCACAATTCACAATATATTTATTATTGTAATTACAAATTTAATTTGTTCAAAAAAGAAACTTTAAATTATATTCAGCTATCTAATATAATGAAATGTCATCACATTCATATCATCAACAATTTATTTTGTCAGCAATTAACTTAAGTTAGCAAATAATATTCTACTTAATATAAAGTAATAAACATATATCTACATATTTACAAATATTTATGATATTTAATGGAGCATGCCAATGTATTAGTATCATGTTATTAAAATGTATGTATAATATGCTTAATGTAAAATCATTATAAACCTCCGATAGAGCCACTGATAAATATAATAACATGCTATAGTGTTATATGTACATATTCTGTATTTATTAATTTAATATTGTATTTGTTTATGGGAATAATAATATAAATAATATATGTATATATAGAGTACATATGTACATATATAGAATAAAAATATAGTAAAAATGTTGTTTTTTTTACTAAATAAAAATATCAAACGATCAAAAATTTAATTCAGTATAAATTGTGCCGTGGGTATATAGTTTAGTTGGGAGAGAAAAAAAAAGTTGAAAGAAACAAAATCGCAACTATACAAATTAAATATTGAATACAGCAAGGAATATTAATAATTATTATAAAATATAACTATAAAATTATCGAAAAAAATAATAAATTATTTAAAATTGCAAATTTTTTTCAAAAAAATTTCATTAAAATTTAATTACAAATATTAATTAAAAAACTACTATAATAGCATTAATTGAAATACAAAAAATAATTATTAAATTTTAAAACAATGGAAATTGATATTACAATTTCATGCAATTTTATTCTTAATTAATTATAAAATTAATTAAATTTAATTGTAAAAATAAAAAAAAAAAACATAATCATAACTAAACATAAGGCTGATTTATTAAATAAAAATTATTCTAAAATATGAAATTGTAATTTTATGTTTTATAATAAAAATTATATAAGTAATTGTGATATTTTGTTAAATTAAGAATTATTTAAAAACATAAAATATTTACGAACATAATAATATTAAAATTTAATAAATTACTAAAAAATAACTCAAATAATTTATCCAAAAAAAAATCAATTGTAATTGAAAGTGAAACTCTAATATCTGGTTATTTTTTTTTCTAAACTAAAAATATAAAATATTAAAAAAACAAAAAATGAAGCCAATAATGCAAATTTATACAAAACAAAATCTTATTAAAAATCAATTTTTAATATTAATAAGAAATATTTCAAAAAATCAATCATATTTAAATTCTACATCAGCACAATCAGCATCATCATCATCATCATCATCATCATCTGATGATTTAATATTATCGAAAAAATTATCACAATTATCAATTGATAATAATGGTATTGCATCACTTATATTACAATCATCACCAGTTAATGCATTAGGTATTGATCTATTTCGTGAAATGAAAGAAAGTTTACAAATATTAGAAAAAGAAAAACCAAAAGGATTAATATTAAAATCGGTAAAAATTATTTATTTTTTTTAATATATTTTAATATAATATGTACTTACATAATATATGACTGGAATTATACATATATGAATATACACACATATACCTGCTTGCAATTAATCTGCATTACTTATTATTTTAAATTGCAGCATATGGTAACTTTTATCATATCAAAATAATGATGAAACTTTTCAATTGATGTTAATTATTATGCATATGTATATGTGTATAAACATAATCTATTCTGTGGTATTCATAAAATAACTACATTTTGTTTTCTTACTGAATACATGGGAGCATAAGAATTCAATGTGACATCTAGATATGTTGTTATATTTTTCGCTAATTACATGATTTGATTCCATGACAAGCCTGAGTTTTTTTTTAGCTTTGATCTTACGGATTTATGTCAAATATTTCTTGGGCGTTCGAGTCTTTTTAATCCTTACTGCAAACTCATTTTGACTATGTTTTTTGCAGATTTTCTTAGAGTGTGTCTAATCTATCTCTATTTTCTTTCCTGGATTAGCTTGTCGATAAATTCCTTACCTGTTATTACCTAGAGTTTCTCATTGCTTACGGTTTTCAGTCCGAATATTGGGCATATTATTTTGAGGAAATTTATTGGTAAAAACTTGAAGCTTCTCCTGTGTTTCAGAACAGATTTTATACAGGACCAAAATATTTATTAAAATTGAAATTATTATAATTAATAATTATGAAAATTTTTTTGTATTTTGTTTTATGTTTCTTTATGCCACAGCATAAGTTTTTATTTTACATGTCATACATATTTTAGTTTTATCTGGTTTTAGTACATACAATTATTACTCTCTATACATATTTAATTTATGTTAGTATGTATATATGTAAAATATGTAAATGGTTGAAGAATGCTGACTTTATACATGCTTGTTTTCCATTTTTATAAATTCTTTTATAAAATTGTATTTTTTACATTATGATTACGATTAACCAGAGTGATCTGGTTATTTTAAAATGCTTTTGCAAACATAATGACATTACATTTTTTACAAGCATGTGAAAATGAACATATGTATGTATTTGTAGTAGTGTATCTTATTGTAATTTTTATGTATGTATGTATAGCTACCAGTTTTTAGCTAGTTTATAACAAAAGGGGTGAAAACAAAATTATAGTATGGAATAATCGCCATTCAACATTTTATAATTCAAAAATTTGTATGTATGTATGTATTAAATTTTAGCCAACAGTATTTTAGATATAAAGAAATTTCTGATATAAAAAAATTTTGTTGATTAACCCAAAATTATTTCTTTAATTTATAATATAATAAATTAAATTTAGACAAACACGCTTTTTAAAACAAGCAAGTTTGAACATAGTGTATAATTTGTACCTACATATATACATACAAATAAATTATCAGCCTAATTTTTTAAAAAAAGAATTACTTAAATATGTTTTCGGCACAGATATTTTTGGATACATGTATGTACATACATATTTTGCGATTGTTTTCTAAGAATTAGAATAAAATTTAATTGTCTGACGTTTTTGGATTAATTAAAATATTTGGCCCAGTTCAGATCAGACTATATTTTGATAATTGTTCGTACCTATCAGCATTGATATCTCAAATGCGGAATAACGTAAATCGGCAACAATTTTGTTAGCTTCCATCGTTTCTTTTTTTATTATTTATTGCAATATTATTCTACTATTTTCTTCTTTATTCATTATTTTCAAATTAATTATGATGTGATGTGCTTGGTTGTAATTATATTTTTGTCATTTATCTATAGTATGGTAAGGAATTTTATGATTTTCTTGAAAACCTTGTTTTTCTTGATGTAAGAAACTAGACGAAGATAAATAATTTCCAATTACATTCATTGTACAGTGCTATTAATGAATAATATTAATTTCAAACTAAAAGTTACAACCAGTAATTATAAATAATTGTATACATACATATGTAGGAAACAATAAGTGATTACATTTTTAACAACTCCAATCAAAGAAAACACTGTGAAGAACACATAAATAATATTGTAAATGATTATAAAATAGTTTATTATCAACGCTGCCTATATCCATGATTTAGAATTAAACTTGGCAACGTATTGTAAATCGAAATGGCAATAGCGCTTTATCAGTGCATAATTCAATGCAAATACCCCTTGTAACCTGAATTTTGTATTATAACTGTATATACTGTGTTACTATAGTTTGACGATGACGTATAAATTTCTGTATAAGAATTGCGATCATTGTTAATATTTATCAGTTTTCTTTTTCAATATAAATTTTACATTCTGCTCTGTTCTGGATGCAGATATGCTCTGCCTTATATTATATCGATTTTATATCGTAGATATATAAATAGATCAATGTTTATTCATCCCACTTATCGTATATTAATCTTAAACTTAATAATTTTAACATGATTTGTTTCTAAGAACGGAAATATCCCACGGTGAATCTTTTCCACTTAAATATTTTTCATGTTTCTTCTACATTTTCTCTATTATATTTCTATGATCCATGCATGTATGTGTGTACATGCAAATTCTGGAACCAATTTATTATAGAAAACAAAATTTAATATTAAACAAATTGACTATAAATAAAAACAAATTATAGAACAAAAAACAAAATGAGTTTGTTTATCTTTTCAATTTAAAAATCTTGTCCTTTCAATGTCACGTTATAAAAATTTTTAAATTCCATAATTTATTTATGAAAATTTTAAACATATGTACTTTCAATACCAAAATTTTCTTTTAATTTCTTTACAGAATATTAAGACAATATTTTCAGCAGGATTAGATTTAAAAGAACTTTATCAACCAGATCAAGATAGAATTAAAATTTTATGGAATTTATTACAAGATGTTTGCGTTGGTTTATATTCAGCTAGTTATCCTACTGTTGCTGCAATGAATGTAAGTGTATATTTTATGTTATACTATTGTATATTTTATGTTATACCGTCATTCAGAGTCAATTAAATAAGCATATGCATTAAGCACTAAAAGAGTATATTATCATCAAATTTAAGAAGCGGAAATTTCAAAATTAATCTCAATTTAAATAAAATTTGAGCATTTTACTCTATAATTTTAAAAATTTTAATATACTTGCGTTTAAAAAACCTTTGATCACATTTCTTACATGAATTCTATATTATTACTTCATCACTCATTTGCAAATCACATTAATAAGGGGGCAAAATGAAATTATATATACATATATCGTAAATGTATATATGTATACCTATTGTATAATAATCTAAAGCGTGTAAATATATTCATTTTTATAATCAAAAGCGACAGATACAATAAAGTAAAGAAATATGAAATGACGACAAAAATTCATTTATTTTTTCTTTATTGAAAAAGAACTTTTCTGAAATATTGTCATCTTGGACTTTGCTACCATGTTTTATTGACCTAAACCATACAATGCAAATATATATTTATATAAAATAAAATGAATGGCAAATTATAAGATGCGAGAACTTTGTTAATAAAATGAAATAAATTTCTTTATACTCGTATTCTTATGATAATTTAAATGTACAAGCATAGCGTTACAATCTACATGGGATGTAAAATTTATAAATTATTTTGATCTCTGTACACTGTTCTTTCAACATTGTTATTTCGTTTTTACTGGTAGCAATCTACCCCTTCAACAATTAATAGTATTTTTTATTTATGCTTTCATTTCAAACTTATGTGAGAAAGAGTATATGTATTTGTTTTGAAAGGAGAAGAATAGGTAGGTAACGACAACACGACTTTTGCAAATGAGCGGAAGTCAATTGTCTGTTTTGTTTTAATATCTTTCAATACAGTTTTGATTAATAAATTTTTAAATATTAACAAGCATCATTTAATTAAAAAACTTATATAAATTAAATGTTATAATAATCAAAGTGCGTGTCCGTGTTAACCCAAGTTCAGATCTAGAATAAAATTGCAGCATATTCAGCATTGTAATTTTAGCGGCTGAACAATTCGCATTGCAATGAAAATTGTTGCATAACTTAAAATACACCAATTTGTCTTGTCACTTATTAGAAAATTACACGTTAATTTCGATTTATGTTTTTGAATTTTGTCACGCCGCATGAAGAGTTGAACGTTTGCAATAATTTATTAAATTTTCGTGTTTGATTTTGGCTTTGTGACCGGCCTAAATGTTAAACTATATTCTTGCGCCGTGTTGCCGCCATTCCATTGCCTCAAATAACAAAATTTATTCAAAAACGTTTACAAAAATTATTCGCCACCTCATGATAAATTCATAAATTCTTATAAAATAAATTGTTTACTTACATAAAAATAAAAGGAACAAGTGTCATGACGTCAGCATTTTGCGCTATTAACATCGGTTGCAATAAAAAAAAAATTAATTATTTTTAATTTTTTTTACTTTTAAGCAATTTTATTTTTACTCAAACCAACAAAAAAAAAATGTGATTTAAAAAATTTTATAAATTATATTTCCTTTACTTTCGTTTTTATTCGCTGACTTTCAATTTTTTGATTACATTAATTTTAATTATTAAAATTTTTTTTTAATAAAATTTCTTTAATTACCCTTAATTATTTATAAGTTTTCAATTTAATATTAAAAATTTATTTAATCGTAAATAATATAAAGTAAAAACGATTAATTGGTTTAAAAAAATCGCTGAGTTTACGAAAATTGAACAGATATCCGAATGAAGCCCATAAAAATTCTCTCAAAAAATTATTTGGTAATTTGCTGAAAAATTCTTAACAAAATTATTTTCCAAAATAATTAAAAATTAAATGCAAAATAATTTTTTTTGAATTCTAGCATAATATTTATTTAATTTTTTGGTTCAAAGAGTAAACTACTAGTCAAATACAATTTTGTAAACATACATATAATCTTAAAGTTATATTTGAAATTATAAAAATAATTAGAATTTATTCAGCTTTTATTTGTTAATCTCTAAAAGCGGCAATTATTGTGTACATATAAGGTAAATAATTGCAAATTGGAAAGTAAATTGTGAATTATTTACTTATACTTTTAAAATAACAATAGTCTAAAATAAATAAGAAGAAAATATTGTATAAAAAGATTTAATAAGCGCAGGTTAAATTTTTAGGGTTAAAATAATATTTATTTTAATTCACAAATAAAAAAATTGAAATACAGCAGAAAATTTTATAAAAATCTTAAAATTTCCTTTTTTTTTCTAAACAAATATTTTGAACAATTTTGTCATGGTTAAGAATATTTTGCAATTTTTTGAGCTGAATTCTAAATATATGATTGTGAATGTTTTAGAAATAAGAATTTCTAAATCCAAGGATCTAGTACCCCTACTTAATTATTATCAAAATACTTTAATTAAAATGAAGATATTTCAATTATAAACCAAATAATTCCTATTAGGTTTCTAATCAACATATTCCATATTTTCAAGGACACTTTTGATAACCCTTTATATAACTTTTTCTTCTTAATTTTTTATTTAATCAACAAACTTATTTTGAATACATATGTCTTTTTTAATTAATGGAACGTGATGAATGACACGAATCTGAAATTAAAAATTATTTATTAATTAAAAATTGTAAATTTTTTTAATTCGAGCTCCCTACAAACATTTTTTATTATTGTAGACAATAAAAGTAAATTACAAAAATTCTAGCATTTAATAGCATTCATAATGATTTAATTTTAAAAAATTTCATTAAAAAATAAATAAAATAATTTAATCTTAACAGTATTGTTCGTCAAAAATAATAATTACAAGATTTTCAATTTAATTTTAATAGCTGTAATATTTTTTTTTATTGCAAATTGCATTTATTGCAAAATTATGATTAAAAGAAAATTTTATTTTAAAAAAATGGCAAAAAATTAAAAAAATATTACACAATTTTTTGAATATTTTAAATCTCCTATAATTACAAAAAGGTATACGAGAAAATCGGCATATGTAGATTATAAGCTTACGATATATTAAATGTGAAATATATAAGAATTGCACATGAACAACAGTATATTTTGAAAAAAAAACTGTTATACACTTCCAATATTTCACTCATTTTTTAATAGTATTATACAACCCCAGTATATAGGCGATACCAATTATGTATACGATTTTTTTTTAGGTGTAATACGCGCAATTGGGTGTGAATCATTTATATTGGGTATATGTTGGAAAATTCAAATTTTTTATTAATTAATTTAAGTGAAGCTTACTTACTTTGGATTGAAAATCAGCAGTAGAATGGGTACCTATTTTAAATTAGAAAATAAATCTAAATCATATGAATTATAAGCTTTAAAGAAATTTTTAATTTTATGCCATAATATGACTGTTATAATGTTCAAAACCCAATCTTTTGTAAATTTATTAAGTAATTCATCTCTTACTTATAATAATTTTAGTATATTTTTATTGCTAATTCACTTATTAAGCACTGGTGAATTACTCGTATATTCACGTCAGTGTATATTAAAAATTTATTGTTATATTCAATTTATTTAAAATATTACTTTTATATTATTATAGTATATGTGAAAATATACATGTATAAGGAATATTAAGATATAAGAAAATAATTTCTTAAGTGTTTGCGCAAAAATACATGCAGTAAATCATTATTAACACTCTTATCTATAGCATAAGAATGGAATAATAATAATTTAAATGAATATTGTGCTATAAAAACTTAATATTTAAATTACTATGTTCCTGTGACTGTAATACAAAACTACATAAATAAAACTTAAAACAAAATCGAGGTGTTATAAAATTTGAATTCCCCGGGCCTTACAAAATTTTCAACCCCTATAAGATTTTATAAAATCTAAAATTTGAATCATTTGGTACAATTTTAATGTGGCCAAATTAAAATGGGGAGAATAATTTTTAGAAAATTTGAGAGAATTCTCAGAGTCATTATTAAATCAAGAAATTTTACTCAATCAAGAGTAAAATTTTCAAGCAAAATTATTAATTTAATTTCAAGAAAAACTCACTTTTAGTAAGTGTTTCAAATTTTTCCAAAAAATTACTTTTAATATTTAAATTTGATCTACTCGAAACTATACTAATTCTAATTCATGGAATTTTGTTTTAAAATTTTAATTGATAATATACGAGTACAAGGTAAAAAATTAGAAAAAAAAAATAAAATAAACATCTGTTTTTTTTTTTTTTTGCAATCAATTTATATTGAAGTAGGTGCATGGGTTGGTCACATCATTTATTATGAAACATTATTGTATATCGTATACTTGTATATAAACAAAAAAATTAAAAAAAATTAATTTAAATAAAATTTACTTATGTTAAAAATATTGCTTATCACATACACTCTTAGTATAGTCGTGGTAATATAGTAGAATTCTTAAATAAAAAAATTTATTAAAATATGAAAACAATTGAATAAAAATTTAAGTTATATAAAATGTTTTTTCAATTCTTAAACTTTGAATAATTTATTTATTCATTATTCAAGCTATTATGTATGTGCATAAATTTTTATTTTAGAAATATTTAAACATTTTTTAATAAACAATATTCTATATATACATTATGAATTAATTTTGTATTAAATTTTAAATTTAAAATATTATTAATCTTAATATTATCAAAAATGAACAGGTGTTTGAGATTCGGTAATCTTACCCAAAATTTAATTAAAATTACATGTAAACATTTTGAATTGAATACGTTCAATGTATATAGTCGAGCAAATAGGGCTAAATGAATTGAATTTTCAAGAGTTTTTAGGATAATACTCGTATTTCCAACATATTTTGTATTTATTAATTTTACTCTTTCTGTTCGTATCACAATTAAATTAATTTAGCTTTTAATCTTTATACGTTAATATTAGAACAGTTCGTTGCGAACTCCCTACAAATATACTCCTCACTCCTAACGTATATGTAACGATATTTGATATAACAATAAAATTACTTGAAGATAGAACAAAGATGACTAACGAAATTAAAATATGATTCCATTATGATGTCTTGCAATAGCCCGCGTAGCATAGGGCATATAGGGAAATAAATTCATAAGATATATTTTAGTGTTAATTATGTTATAATTATAATAAATATAACAGTTATAATTATTAATAAATATGATAAATACTTCGGTTCTGCTATAATGTTCGACTCAACCGAATCGGTATGTAAATGAATTGAGCTCAAATGATATATGTATAAAATAGAATATGGGGGTTTTCGTTTATGCACGCTGCGCTCAAAGTTCTACATTAGAACTAAAATTTCTATAAATTGCAGCGTTAAACAGTATGCAAAAACTTTAGCTAAGCTTATTTTGTTTACGCAGTCTACAAATTCTGAAACTTCTAAATAATCTACCGTTCGAAAATAACAGAAATGACATTGTTTATGAAATTGTATCCCAATATTTTTCGCCTGCCAATTCTCTACAAAATAAGGAAATTTTAACAAGATTTGAAGACTTAAAAAAAAACTTACTTTAATAACCCTTCAATACCTGAATTTGCCATTTCAATATCCGAATATTGAATTTTAAATTTAAAAAAAAAAAAATTTCATGAGACAGCGACAAAATTTATACTAGAGGTCTGCGCTACATTTCTGACATTTCTTTATTACAGATTGAATTTCCGAACGCATTTTATTAAAGCCAGTAATTTTTGAACGATCTATATTTTTAGTGTACGTATAGCATGAAATTTCGAACGTACTACAAGTTAGAACTATTCTAGAACTGAATAAACGAAAACCCCCTATATTTACTGATGATTTATTGTATTGTATCTATATTCTATGTCATTCTATTTTTAAATAACAATGTTTACTAATTTTTTCACATTTCTATATTACAATTCTTGTGAAGAAAAAACTACAGATTAGAAATGCATATTATTTAAAATCTAAAATTATTAATGATTTAAGAACCGTATTATTATAATATGCCAGATAATTATAAATTATATTTTATTTTTTTTTATTTGTTTATTAGTATAAAATATACGTTTCTTTATCAGTTTAGCCTTGTCATTTATTATTCGTGATAAGAACAATTTTCAATATAAGTAGTAAGTATTGAACTTTTTAAACATAAGGCATAATTATTTGAATTTAATTTTGCTACAATCAGTGAATATTTTAATATTATTATAAAAAAAAAATAAGGCTTTTGATGAGAAAATGTCGACTTTGTATTATAAAATGTCAATAGCATTCAATGTATGTATATATATTTTATTTGTATATTCTTAGAGTGGTGAGAAATTTAAATTCTGAGTCTTATGAGTAGTAATTATCATGTGACATGTCAATCAATATGTATGTATAGTGTATGTATAATTTCGTATTGATTTAAAATTGAATTAAAAATAGAAATTTTATAAATAACAAATTAATCAAAATTATGTAATAATTATAACAAAATGTAACATTTTTTTTTTTTATTTTTATTACTTATTGAAAAATGTTTTTATATTAGATTTTTAACATGTTGCATTCCACATGCATTATATGATTGACATCATAGTTTAACCCATTAATACCCCAAAAAGAATTTAGTAATCCTATTTAAATAACACTAATTTAAACAGATAACGTTTGGCGACCTTATATATGTTAACGATAAAAAATAGAGTAAATAGAGTGAATTTTAAGTGGAGTACCGTGATTTAGAATTTTGGAGGTGTGTCAGTAATATTAATGAATTTCTGATTTGTCGAGATAGGAAGTTGTAACATAATATTATTGAAACTTATTTTTAATGTATAAAGAACAGTTTTCATACCGAATTCATTCTATATAATTTTAGAAATTATTTCAAACTTCCTACTGTATTATACTTGTTTATTATACTTCCTTTCATTTTGATTTATTTCGATTTTTATTATACTTAATTATGAAGTATCATAATTTTAATTTATATTATAATTTTATAAATTCTTAATTAAACAAAAGTTTAATATACTGCGATATTTCCGCAAAATAATGAATATATGAATATATTTTTTTGTACTATAATAAATTTTATGGTAATTATAGAAGAAAGTAATAATTTTCCTGTAAAAATATTGCAAATGCTTTAAAAATGAAAAAAAGCTAGTTTAATTAAACTGCAATAAAATTAATAGCGTTTATTACAAAAACCTATTATTAATTTCGGATTTCCTTGTAAACAACTTTAATTAAATGCGCATAATTATTTTTATATTAAAGGGAATTTTTCTTTTTTCATAATAAATTTAACAATATGAAAATTATTTTCAGATTTAAACTGTTAAATATATAAAAATTGTTTTAAAAACACAAAAGTGTATGGTGAATATCTTGCATATATGGTGAATAACAGTAAATTAAATATGGAATCTATCTAGCTGACTATACAAGTTTTCGATTTTTTGGACAACGCTACAGTGTATAATTAGAAAAATTATCTGATTATCCATTTTTATTTATAAGTTAAAATTCGCCCTAAACGGAATGGCTCAGATTAAACACGAAAGTGAAAAACGCATATAAACTATGTTAAAATATCCAAAAGTCTTATGTAACTTATACTTAACACTTGCCAGTAAAATCTTGTATTGCTATATACAGTTATTCAGAAATTACAAATTATAATTTGAATTTTATGTTAATACCGTATTACAGCAATTTGGGTGCCATGGTCTTTATGGTAAAATATTTATTTAAAATTTTCATTAGAGAATTTTCAAATTGCCTTTTAATTTTACGCTCCGGTGGCTTTTCGGAAAACCCTTAATATAAACCCACATATTAAAAATTTTTAAATGCATAATTTGGAAGTCCCATGAAAGTGGTATTTCTCTACTGTTCGGTATAGATTGTATATTAGATGGTACTTTATTTTAAAAAATATTGTCAGTACAATTATTATAGTAAAATGGTAGGTAAGATAGAGAGTTATTATCATAATCTCTCGACATCTATAGTCAAATAAAAGCACATATATGTATGTTGTTGGAACAGGTGTGTGATATAATAATTATGTTTTCTTATTTAAATAAATACATAGGTACTAATTTTCGATATTATTTTTATGTAAATATTTTTTGATAAAATGTTGGGTTATAATGAACTGCAGATACATACATACATATAGTCACAAAGTTTATACATATACCTAAGAACACATATTTTATTAGATATTGCATTCAATTGCGTATCTACATATACCTATGTATACATACACATGCACAAATTTTTTATGTTATAAATTGTTAACATGCTTTTGAATACGAAAAAAATGAAATATCATTTAAAAAAGCCAAATGCCCACCAGAGTCCAAAGTTTATTTTTGAAAAGCTCAAAGTACAAATATTAAAAAATTTTAGATTTAACACAACCAGTTTGGAAAGAACATCATAAAGAAAATCAAAATTGTGCCCACAAATTTTTGGAGGTGTGTCACTAATATTAATGCATTTATGACTACTACTACATATAAGCATTTACACGCAAGTTTATAGAATGTACTTTGTGTTATGCATGCCTGCTTACTTGTATGATAAAATGAAGATCACCAATATAAAAATCAACTTATAAAAAATTTGTTGTGGTAGTAAACTGTGCCCATAGAACATTAAAAATAATTTCGTTATAACTAAATGTTCTTTTTAAACTAAAATACCTTCATTATGCACAAACTAATTTAATTATTGAACCATCCTTCTCACAAAAAATTTTGCCGGAATTGTAAAAGTAGGGATGCCTACTTATCACAAATGTCATACAACTTCAAGAACAAATTTAATCATATTTTAGAAAATATTCAAGAACTGCAGTGCTTCTGTTTATCATGATTTATTTTATCAACCAAGATCAGTCGGCTTTTAGAAAATTTAATTAGTAAAACAGATAGATAGAAGATTCATTTGTTATATGAGTACTGAAAAGTTTAGCAATAATAAACAATATTACTTGTAACGATTAGATCATTATTTTCAATAATTTTAAATCGTACTATATAGTAGCGACGGCTAAGAATGAATCTACCAGCTGGCTGGTGTAAAAATAATTATTTTAGGTTAAAGTATAATACTATCTATATGTACTACAAACATAGTTCACGTATGTACAAAAACAAAAAACATTTTATTTTGTTTATCTTTTTTTTTATTTTTTCAAGTGTTTTAGGTTTTAAATTTTGAAAATTGTAAATGACTTAAGTAAAATTATAAAATATTTAAAGTCTGATACAATTTTATTGCTTTTAAGGTGCTAAAGTTTGTCAATGTCTCGTCAACTATTGTCAAATTTTCATAAATATATAAAATTTTAAAATGCAAATATATAAAATAATTAAGTTATTTTTTTAATACAAAATGTTATAATATGCAATTTTTTGGTTTCCTTAATTCTAAATTATATAAAATTCGGTTTCAGTACAATAGATTTCGATATTTTATAAATTATTGAGTGTAAGGTAACAAACAATGCGATTTATTAGCATTTGCTATTTTGTTCATAAGGAACGATACCATAACATTCTTGATAATTTGTGTAAGTAAACATTTAATTATGAATTTTACAGATTACTAAACTTGAATTTAGCCAAAAGAGAGCAAATTTGAAGTTTAGTAATTTTAAAAATATTAGTAAATAAGTACAGTAATATTGGAGTACACGTTTTTCTAAATATTCCCTTAATTTTATGCAATATTTTTAAAAAAAATTTTAAATTTATTTTAAAAACAAAAATTATGTTAATTATAATGTACATATATGTAGCTACTCCAAACTAAAAAATATTTGTAATATATAATATTTGTAAATATTTATAATATATAATTTTTAGAAACAATTAGTAGTATAGGGTCTTATTCTTCAAGTATAAAAACAATACAAAACAGTAGTCTTACTTTTCAACTTTTAGGCGCATGTGAACATAAAATTTAATTATATATTAAAGAATATAACTTATTAATATTTATTTGCTTTGTATATTAAACCTTTTCTATATAAATAAATATTTTTTATAGGAAGAGCTTTTTTAAGGTCATGTTTCCACTTAACATTTAAAATATGTAATAATAATGTGAATAAAAATTTGTAAAATACTGTAGAATTACATGAATTCAGTTGGAAAAAAAAATTGAAAAATTTGAACATTACAAAAATTTTTATAAATGTAATAATATAAAATGAATATAAATATGAAGCAAATAAATAAGTAAATAAATATTGTATATAAATATATTAGAAGTTTTCGGTTCTATAATTAACTAATTTTGTATTATATTCTAATGAATATTAAAAAAGTGACACTATTCTTAGTATTTTTTGCTAAAAACATTAATATTAATTGTGTATTTTCAATTCTATTAGAAAAATTTGTTAACCTACATACATACATTATGTATATATTTTCAAATAAACAAAGGCAATTGTTTCTTGACTATTTTATATAATATATTCAAAAACTATATATGACTCGAAAATATATAAACTAAATAAAATTCTATTGTATTCATATATGTTATGTATAAGTTGTGAGAATTGAATAAGAAATTTAGAAAAAAATTTTCAAAATTTAATATATTTTTTAAGCCGGAAATTTTAATTAAAAAGCATCACTTTACAAATTCTCATCTCTACTAAACGTACCTATATACTTTGTATTTAATAATTGACAGTCTTTTATTTAAATCTTTATTTACAATTACAATATAAACAGCTTTTTCTCTACAAAACATACAATACTAAAATAAATATATAATTGTCATGTTATTAAAGTTCTAGTAAATTTTTTATACCTATTTCTTTATAAATATTTACAAATATATACGGAAATCTAAAAGATCACTTATATTTTTATCATCGAGCTTATAAAATGAGTTCTGATCTGATATACATACATAATAACTTTTGTAAACAACTTTTACTTTTGTTTTTGTTTTTCAAATAAAAAAATATTTTTCTATGGAATATTTTTGTTTTTTATTGCTATTTATTTTTGATGATTCTAAAATAACAAAAAAAAAGTTATCCATATAGATTTTCTTTTTCTTTAGAAATTTGTTCATTCATTAATTTTGATAGCGTAACATATAATACTAATGTATAGGAGTATGAGTATTTATATATGCACAATAAAATTAGGCTGTACAGTCATGATATGTGCGACAATAAGACAAAATTGTTGAAACCAACTGTTTTTTTTCAGTGTAGTCTAGTATATCTTTAAGGCATTCAATAATTTATGTTAGAAAAAAAAAATACTAATGAAAATAATTTTACAAAATTGTTTATTTTAGAAAATATAGTGCATATTATTTAGAAAATTTGATCAAATTTGAAAAATTTTTTAATAAGACTTAAAAATAGAGTTTTCTAGGCTAGTAAGTCAGGAAATTTAATAGCCAAATAAAAATTATTAATATAATTTCAAAAAAATTCAGTTTGAGTTAAAAGAGTTCTTAAAAGTTTTCGAAAAATTACCTTAATTCAATACAAGCTTAATTCATTTGAAGCCGGTTATTCTAATTTAGATTTTTTCCTAATTGCCACATATTTTATTTACGTCTAATCATTCTAAAAGGGAAGATTTTGTAATTTCAGGGACAAAAATATTATTAGTTCCACTACTATTATGGACCAAGTACCTAAATCTATTCATATAGCAATTTTCTAATATTATGCGCTATAAATTTCATTATATTAATATTTTTCAAAATGTTTTACTCAAAATCTTATTTATTTGAATAAGCTGGTAATTATATTTTATTAGATTAAAAAAAGAATATATTTTTTAAAATTGAAATATAGTGGAAGATTTGGGAGCTTTTTATACTTCGATTTCAACTTAGCAAACGGGTAAACTCTCCGAATCAAATCAAAAATTTCTATACTAATAAATTGACCCTATTTTTTTTAAGCCAAGTCAAATTTTTTAAGTAAAAATAATTTAAGCTCTCGAAAATTGAAAATACTTCTTAAGATCAATAACAAGTCAATAAACTTAATTTATGTGTGCGTTTGACGTAATATTAAGTTTTTTTTTCTGTTTTTCAAATATATACATACGTACAAGAAACCTAAATTTTATTGTTCTCAATTTAAATTAAAAAAGAATTAAAGAAGAACAAATCAAAATAGAGTTTTTGTTGTTTTGGTCTAGAAAGTTTTAGCAAATAATATTTAATTAAAGATAATTTTTTTAAGTATATGTATGTAAATTGAAGGTGGTATATAACATGATATCATAAGATACTAAATCATATATATACAAATTTGAAAACTAATGTTTTATAAATTTAAAAGTCGGAACCAACTTTTAATGCAAATATGGCGAAAATAATGTGATGTGTAAGCTGGTAAAATTAAATTAGAAATTCGATAATAATTATTGAATCACGAACAAGACAAGCTAGCTGTATAGAATTTTGTATTTTATAATATTGTTATATTTTTTATTGTTATATTATGAAATTTTATGTGTTAATTTAAAAAATTTAATTAGTCAGAGTTTATGTAAATTGTATTTAAGAGGTTGGAGAATTTTGGTTACTCATATGATCGTTTGAAATTTGTATGTCTAAACGAAGAAGAACTAGTCTTATTTTCATTGCATTATATTATTAAAGTCCAATCATAACTTCATTTTGTATACATATTAGCAGATATTAGTTCAAAATTTTACAAAATTTTGCAGATTTGCAGATTTTGTATTAATACAAAAGTTTGTATATTTTCGCAAAATGGTATCAAATTAAATACATATGTATACGAATGTTATATCAAATAGAAAAAAATGAGGCTAGTTTATATTGTCGAATAGTATATATATCTATCTACTGTACTATAAATAAACAAGCTGACGTGCATGATTTACAATCATACTAACTATATATACTTTGTATTCTTTGTTCTTTCAAGAAATAATAATTATCTTTGTACTCATAGTACAATTCTAATTTTCATGCTTTTTAATACTGATAAGAATTGATATGGTAGCTAGAATTAAGCCTACCACATTTATGTTGCAAAATTTGTTTAGAATAGAAAAACAAAATGTTTTATACTTTTCAATTGAATTTAATTTTATCATTTAATTCGGCTTTCAATTGTTGACGATATCATTTGGTTTAACAATAATATTGATAACAATTATTTAAAATCCATGTATGTATATACATATATATAATAAATTATAATAATTACGTTAATTAATATACCATTGCAATTAATTACGAGTATACCTTCAATATGTATGGAGTTTCTTAGTAGGGGGTCAATAATCTTGATTCTAACTTATCTCTTTTAGTTGGAATTTTGGTATTTTTTTTTTTTTTGCAATAATTCAAAAATTAATTCTAGATTATTCAGAAATTTTGATAATTTCTTTTTAAGTATTATTATAGTATTTGGTATTTGAAGTATTTATTTGAAGTGTTTTGATCATTTTTTAATTTTTAATATTATCGAAATTTATTTACTAGCATTAAATAATATGTATGTATGTATTGAAGGATAGCATTCAATATGTAAAAGTAAAACCAGAAATGATAAAATATGGAATTAAAAATTCAAATTTTTTGACATGGTTTTGACAGAAATTTCAAATAAGAGGCGGCAGTAAATTGTCACCTAATTATTTTTAATATGTATTAACTTTTCATTTTAATTCTCAGTGATAGATTTAATTGAACATTATAGCTTTATTAATAATGAATCTTGTGATTTTAAGTCAAAGTGACAAGCAATTGAGTAGACTGTACTCACATATATGAAGTGAATTTTTTTTTTCTAATCGGAAATCTATTATACACACATTTATTTTTTGAATATTTCAGTTTGAATGAGAGATTCTAAATCAAAATTATTAAGCAACACATTTTAAAGCGTAATCCAGTGATTATCTCCATCAACGTAATTAATTTGGCTCATTCACTAGTAATCTCAGTAATCTGGATAATCCCATTGTCACCTTAAAAATTATTTTGACGGTTCGAATTCCATACGTTTAACAGTTTTCTTCTATATTCCATACGTTAATTTCATGCTCTATTCCATACGTTTAACAGTTTGCAAAGTAAAGTTGTTATAATTTCCAATTTATCTCATAATAATTAACACATTTGGTTCGTGTTACTTTATATTAAAATTTTAAAAAAGATTCTAAAAATGGTCTGAAGAATTTTAAAAATTAAAATGATTAAATTAATATTTTAAGAGTTCTATAAATTTCTATTTGAGTGGGGATTTATTTAAATTAAATAACAAAACATCTAGTTTTAAATTTTTAAATCCCCGTTCAAATTTATTTTGATATTGTGAATGACAATAGTGATATCATCAGTTGAAAATAATTTTTTTTTTTAAACTCAACTTTTTATTATTATGAAAAAACAAAGATAAAAGCTCCAAAAACGTTATTCTTAATCAGAAAGAAAAATTTTGGTAATCAAAACACTAAAGCGTATTTACGTGTGAATAGAACACTTTCGCACAATATCGAAAATTGTATCCTATTTAAAGATAGACGTTCATAATATGTGTTTTTTTGGAATTTTTAATGTCTTCGGCATGATTAGAGGACTGAAATAGAGTAATTTGGAATTTTTAGTGTTTTCAGTATAATTAGGAGCCTGGACAGGCTTAGAAACCAAAATCTTTGTCTTAAAATACAGTTTTTATCTTGTAAGGGCAAACTGATAGTTTGCTAATGTCATAGGCTACTACAATTTATTGAACAATAATGCATTTATGGTAGTGTATGGCATGCTTATATGAGAGATCATTCTAGAATTCTTTAATTTTTCACAATTTGTTTTAAATTTCTAAAATGTTGTGTGGTTGTATAGGTTCTTATACTTTAAAAAATTATTATTCTTTCACCGAAAAACTGTTATTAATTATTGTTTATCACATTTACTGTTCTTATCACATTCTACTTGTACACACACAATTTATTTTATTTTTTTGGTGTTTTCGGTTCAATTTTAATGATGCAGGGGCAAAACAATTTAATGATTGTAATTTGAGGCTTGATTTTTTAAAAATTTTTTTTACGTCACTAAATTATATCAATTTTTTCGATGTGTTCTAAATTATGTCTAATACGTGTTTATATAAAGAGGTTATAACCTTGAAAATTGACAAAATAAAAATTTTAAGTATTTTTATATAAAAAACAAAATTATTGTTTTTGAACTTTCATAAAAGAGATTTCAATCGTAATTGTATAGTAACAATTAATTTTTATTAGACTTAATTGAATTAAAATTAATGTATATGCGATTAAAATTAAATAGATTAGAATTTTCATATATCTGTGTGCAGAACAGATGGGCATATTTATATGAGATAGAGATTGACTTCGAAATTTGGACTCTTTAAAATTAAAATAAAATGTATTTGATTCAAAAAGGAAATTCTTGGTTTAACAGTTATTGACATCTATTATAATATTCAATTATATTTATTGGAAATTATTAAATAAAAATGAAATACATATATAAAATCATAGCGATAGCATTTCTAAGAGCTAAGACAGACTTAAAATTTTTTAGCTTGTCGCCTTTATGTCCAAAACTTTTCCTTAATCCTTTATTTTTAATTCTTATCCAAGAGGCCAATAATTATGTATGTCTTGTCTCTGTAATAGTACTGGGCTAGTTCTATGCGCATTTTAATTTTATCATTCTAATTATAACATTGACTTGTTTAGGACTCAGTTCGTTGTGAATGGAACAATATAATTCATTCAAATGAATTGATTATTCAGGAACCAGATTTTGAAAACAAAATTTTGCTTTGTAATTAAGTATAAAGATATACGAATTAACAATATCTCCAATTTACGTTTTCACTGATGTAGTGATTTATAAACTCTGATTTCAGAAACACCATATTAATTCATAATTTAGAAATTAACTTTTATAAGCTTAATTCTATATTAATATACAGTATTTCCACAACTAAAATGTTACAGCTAATTATATGAGAAGAGTTAGAGTTGCCCTTATTCGTTGTTTTTCTTTTTTTAAAAAGAATAAAAAAATGAATTATTCATTTTATGTAAATCAATAAATTAAAAAAATTATTATAATTAAATGTTTTTTTTTTAAATATTGTAATAAAACGTAAAATTAATTAATTTTTGAAATTTTTTTGTATTATTTGCACTATTAAGCTTTGTTTTGATAAAAAAACCGGTTTTGTTTATTACATACTACTTTTTGAAAATGATTCATTTTAAAATTTAATATTACAATAATATTTAAGCTTGATTATATTGTGATATATTGCATAGCAATATACCTGTATAACAAAATACTTATAATGTATCTATATAATATGTACAAAAATTATGTCTGGCTATGGTGCTATTCTATATATAACGAGCATTACGTAGGTACAAACGTAATACAAGCCAAACTCATGTATAAAAAATGACTATACTATACGGACGTATCTTTATATATTTATAAACATATGTATGTACATATATATGCACAATAATATAATATTACAAAATAAATACATATTTTAAATTAATTCAACCTCGATTGAGTTACGGTTTCTCTATTTATTTTATTTAAAAATGAGCACAAAGTAAATTATTATGAATAGTTTTTATATATATGTAAGTATGTATGTATATTTATTTAATGTTTATTTTATTGGTATATACAACTAGAAGCTTCATTTTATAAATTTAAAAATTATTTTTCTTATTTATTTTGTTTTTATCATTTTAGAACAAAATATTTATCTATAGTTAACCTTTTGAATCTTATGACTAGCTAAATCTTATATATTCGTATTGAAGTGGGAACATATGTTTAGCTTAAACATTATTGTTCTCGATATTAACGTAACAGAAATCAGAAGTCTATAGATATGGTCATTTTATTCCCAATTCTTGTAATATGGGCTGGTAAAAGCATAAAATAAAATTAATGTAATTTGTTTTGTTTAATATTATTGTAGTTGCTTGATGACAACCTTCTTACTATAAAATAATATAAAAACTATGTATGTTTGTATATGATTATTCGAAAAAAAATTAAAGGATTTATGAAATCCAATAGTGGACTCTATTATTCTAATTCAAATAAGAAACGAGTTCTCTATTTAATAGATGAATTTTAAGGAGGCTTTAACATAATTAATGCAACTGAAGGATAAATATTTAAATTTTGAGTTAATTTGCATTTGTTGTATGGAGGCATACATATATTTTATTCATAGTGCATGTAAATAAATTGTTATCATTTAATATTGAATTTAATTTGCCGTATTAGAGACGTGCATTCCTTATATGGAATACAAAAAACAACTTAATGAATTGCTTAACAAATCTTCTCGGTATCTAGCATCTAGAATGTTTTTGAGTCAAATAAAGTCCAAATAATATATAAAACAAAATGAAATTTGAAATTGTCACGAAAAAATATTTTGTTTTATAGTTTATGGTTTTAACTTGTCAAAGCTTAACTAAAAAAATCTGTCCCTAATGAGTTCATGTATTTATAATAAAAATATTCAGCTCCTTCTCAATCAAACCATGATTTGATTTTCTAAATAATTTTCATCAGTAGGAAAAAAATTTAGAAGAATAAATAAAAATTTTGATATTATCACTTTCATAATTTTTAAATCATCATTTTTTTCACTTTTGTTGCTGTATTAGAATAAAAGATTAAATTGAATAAATGTGCAATAATGCCATAATTTTGCACCAAACAGCATGAAAAGCTTGTCTATCTTAAATTATTTTTTAACTATTATTTAACTACAGGAATATTTTTTTCATTTTCTTTAAATATTATGACCATTTTATGATTAGGTATTATTTTTTATTAAAATTATTATTTAATAAATTGATGAATTGGCTTGTTTAATATTACAATATAGAATGAAGCTTTCACAAAAAAAAATTTAAATTATAGTGGTGCTGTAAAAAAAAGTAATATGTAATCTAAATATTGCAGCTAGCAATTTTGTTAATATTTTATTTATTAAGTAATTTTCCATTATGTATAATAATATTAATTTGTAAATGATGAAAATTTGAATTTAATGATTATTAGAATTACAATGATTTTACAGATTTTTAAGAAAATTTTTTGAAATTGATTACATGGTAGTAGTAAAATTCATAAATAATTTTTTAACAGAATACAAAGTGTATTGGATAATAACTTGTGGTTTACTTTTAAAATTAAAATTACAGGAAATTGAAATTTTTAATAAAATTTAACAAGATTCGAGAAAAATTTCAAATACTGTATACTATGCTCATTTACTTTATTCTTAAAATTATAGACCTAAATCACTAAAGTCAACTTAACTTATTCAAAAATTCAATTTTAATTTCTAAAATATTCCAAATCACTTTTAAAGTACTTTTATACATGCCTTTTCAAAATATTAATTTTATTAAACTAAGAAAATATTTAATTTAAAATATTAATTTCCTTTATTATAATTTTTTTAATTTTAGGGTCATTCAATAGCTGGTGGTTGTGCATTAGCATTTGCATGTGAATATCGTGTTATGTTACCAAAATTTATGATTGGTTTAAATGAAACAAGAGTTGGTTTACATATACCAAAATGGTTAATAGCATCAACAAAAAATATATTACCAAGAAGATTAGCTGAAGCAGCATTACTTGAAGGTCGTCTATTTACAACATGTGAAGCATTAAAATTTGGTTTAATTGATGAAATTGCTAAAGATGATGATGATTTAATTCAAAAATCACAAATATTTTTTAATAAATTTAATAAAACCGAAAGTTTAGCTAGAGCAACAACAAAACAATATTTTCGTATACAAGATATTGAAGAATTTAAAGCATTTAGAAAAGAAGATTTAGAAACGTTCCTTTTTATTGTTAATCAAGAGAAATTTCAAAAGAATTTAGGAAAATATTTAACAGATTTAAAAAATAAAAAGAAATAAAAATTGATTTTGGTTTTTTTTTTGTATAACACAATAATAAAATTATATTTTAAATATTTAAAAAATTAATTTGAAATTTTTGATTTAAAAAATTAAAAGTGATAAGAGTTGAAAGTTTTAATAAAATTTAAATTTTTTTTATATATAAAATTTAATTATTATAATTATTATTTTTAATATTATGAGAAAAAAAATTTGAAGGTTGATTCCTTAAAGTAAATAAATATCATTAAAGTAAAATAATTTTATAAAAATTAATTAGTTTTTCATTTAAAAATTTTAATATAATTGAAAATTCTTGTTTTATAGTAGTCTTGTAATCGATTAAGTTACAGAAATAATTAAAAATTAATCTGCATTAAAGAGTATTCAATTAAAACAATTATATTTTGTCACACATTAATTAAAAATACTGTAAACTTTTTGAATAAAATTGTAATGTTTTTGAAAATATTATGAAATATTATGAAAATTCATATTAAAATCTTCAAAGATTTTCTAATTCTTCACGAACTTCAACTTGAATATGATGAAAAGCTTCACGCATTTGACTCATAAAATAATTAATTTCTGTTAATTTATTACGATTTCGTACCAATTCTTCACTAAAATACAAAGTAAAATATTATTATTAGTATTTTAAATGTTATTGTATTAATTCTATTGTTACAGGCAATAATTTAAGTCGAATTTTGTATTCTTTTTTTGTTTTATTCGAATTCTTTACATTTTAATTTACAGTCTGTAAAATTTTGTATAATGTACCACAATTCACCTGGAGATATAATCAGGAATGCAAAACAATAATGTCATTACAAAAACAAAACTTAATTTTAAACTTAATTTGCGATTCCTAATTTAATAATTTTCTGGAAAATTGAACTGAATTTAAGTTTTTGTAAACTTTATTTATATACATTTCCAAAATTTGTTCAATATATTCCACTTATTTTCGAAATTATGACCAGAAATTAAATTTAAGTTTTCAATTCAACATTTTTAAAGACAGTTTTTTCGACTTATTCGACTTAAAATATTAAATAATAATTCGACTTCCATATAAAACCACATTTAATAAAAAAAAACTTACTCTCTCTTTACTGAAACAAATTCTTTGACCCAAGTTTTACTACGTGTTATTAAACGATCTTCACGTTCATTTATTTTATCAATATGCCGTCTTTTAATACTCTCAATTAATTCAGGAATTTTATCTTTATTATCAAGATATTTATGTAATGATTTTGGTACAATATCATAATTACCACCATGTGATATATGATATTCAATATAAGCAGTTACAACATCCAATAAATTTTTAATAAAATTTTTACAAATTTCACGTAATGTGACAAATAATTTTAAAACACTCTCCAAAAATGATTGTAACATTTTTGTAATATTTTGATCGAATGTATTTAGAACTTCCTAAAAATAGAAATATTAAATTTAAAATGTGAAACAAATTTTGAAGAAAACCTGATTTCAAAGTTGCAATGAAACGGTATTAAAACACAAAAAAAAGTTCCTGCAGTGTATTAATACTTCATTGCTCCAAATTTGAAATCTGTCTTTTGAATTTAAATTGTACCTCAATTGCTTCATACAAATTGACTTCATGTCCCATTAAAATCTCCCACAAATTATCTAATTTATTTTTAAAACTGTTATACAATTCATCAATTTTTGTTTTCGTTTCAACGATCTGATTTGAATTTTCATCTAATCCTTGTTCAAGATATTTTTCAATTTCTATAAATAATGCTCTAGCATTATTGAATGTGTCTTCACTTTCTTCTAGGAAATCTTCAGTAGATCTAAAAAAAATTAATTTTCATTTTGCCTATAATATTAGAATCTAAGTTTATTAATAATAAAATGAATGTACGATATTGATTTCCTTTGACTTGATTCTTGTCCTTCCTTCAAATATTTCTCAAATGTTTCAATTTCTTCTTTTCGTTCATCATATTTTTCAACACCAATTTTATAAATTTCTTGGGTTATTTTAAAAAGATCTTCATTGTAATTATTAATTAATTCTATAGCATCTGGATTAATTGTACGTAATTCTATTGCTTCTTCATCATTATCCCATAAGCTATTGAATAATTGTCGTTCATTTAGAAATTCAACAAAACATTTTGAAAGTCTTATTTCATCAGCAATATCTTTTTCTTTTTTTGCAATTAATATCAACTCATCTGATTCATTAGTTTCAATTAATTCAATAGCATGTCTAAAATTATTAAAAATAGGAAGAATTAAAATATTTTTTAAGTCAGAAAACCGATAAGGCTAACAATATGACAATATGATCTTAGTTGTTATATATTTTACCTATGTTTTTCAAGGCATTCTTCACGTTCCTTCTCAGTTATAAAAATGTAATTATAATATTGTAAATTTGGGAGTAATGCGGCCAAATATACTCTTAATGGTTTTTTATCATCTTTAGCTATTGGATTACCTTCCAAATTGAGAACTTTTAGATTTTTAAAGAATCTAAATCTTTCGAGCTAGAGTAATAAAAATATGAAAATTTGAAATAATTTTTTTTAACTTTAATGTTATTTAAAATTCATGAAGCATTGAAATTGTTCAAAATTATATTACACTCCTAAATATATGCAATATTATTATATTATAAATTTATTTAAGAAATGCAACTGACTAAATCTATGCAATTTTTAATATTTTTATGTCATGATCAAATATCGTAATGCCATAATGTACCTACACATAAAATGTACAGGTTCGAATCCTGGCGGCAGCTCTATGTTATAATTTAATAAAACTCTATTCATAGAATATACAATATAAGGTTATGAGCTAAATTTTATTAAAATCAACCAGATATTCGAAACCATAGTAAGTTTTTCTATAAAATAATCTGGTCTTATAAAAAACTAATTTTAATATACTACATATTTTGGTTACATTTGTAATATTCAATCTTTTACTAAATAGAATTGGGTTATTTTGCCTTATTGCTACAGATTTATAAGCAAAATTCTACAGAATTTCTAAATATTCCAAATTTTGTGATGTCTAAGTGGAAGTTTACATTTATCAACTAAAACAAATAACTGCTTATCAACTAAAATAAGTATTAATGTTTGTTGCTTAGTTAGCTAGGAGATAGAATTTAAAACTGCTACAAAATTTAAATATTTTTTTACTTACACCTTCAGAACTATCAATTTTATTATTACCGATACTTAAAATTTCTAAACATTTTAAATTATCTAAATTTTCAATTTTCATTATTAAATTATTAAATAATGAAAGTGATTCCAATTTTGTTAATGTTTCTAAATTTTCAATTTTTTCAATATAATTAAATGATAAATTTAATTCTTTTAAATTAATTAATGTATCAATATTTTCAATACGTTCCAATTTATTAAAGCTTAATGATAATTTTGTTAAATTTGGTAAGATCCACAAATGATCAATTCGTAAAATATCTAAAAAGGGAAAAAAAAAAGAATTTTTGTTATTAAATTTTTAAATAAATAATTACTAAAATTTTTATTAGTAAGACAAGTTCTCTTCTAAACAATTTTTGGAATATTTGCATTTGTAAAATTTAAATGACTTGAAATCAAATTTTTCATAAAATTTCGAAATTAATCCAAGTTAAACTGCGTGTTAAATGATATAAGAATTATGATTTTACTATTAGGCATAATATAAAATTTAATCTAGTTAATTTTAACAAGAATAAATTAATTTCATTAATTAAAATATAATTGAATCAGTAATTAAGCGCAATTACTTAAAATATTGCCGAAAAAAAATTGACCCGAATTCAAAAATTTGTTAAAATTTTAAACGAAGTATGAAATTCTTTAATTTGCTACAAAATTCTGATACAATCAAAATATAAATCGGAAAATGAGTATGAAGGCAATTCGAAAAAATTTAAGCTTCATGCGGCTTAGTAAAATATTTTTGAAGAAGCTTCTTTAAAACATACAATAAAAATTATTATTATTTCTGAAATGAACTTGCTTCCAGTTTAGAATTGTCTGTTCGTACGTATATATAATTTATATTCAATTAATTTAATAACGAATTATATACGGGAGCTTCCGAGACTCAATTTTACTCGAAAGGCAGGGTGATAGAATAAATTCTCCATTAAACATTATTTACTCGTAACACAACTGATAGGTAACCAATTTTTATACGTGAAGTGGATGTTGAGATTCTGATCTTCATTTAGATTTCGGAATATTTATGAAAGCTCAAACCCGACATCAAAAATCGAATTTAACGTTTATTAATTAAGGAAATTAACGCTTATTAAAAAAGGAAAGTAAAAAACGATAAATATCGTTGAATGTTTTTTGTTAGTTTGCATCCATTCTATAACTCTGCTTTTGGGAATACCATCGAGTCTCGATCAAAATATATTCCTACTTATTATACTTACTTTTAAATTCTAATCTCATTATTGTAAATTTTTCATATTCAATTGGTTCTAATTCTTTTAAACGTCTCTGTTCACCATAATATAAATTTAAAAATGCATCTTGTATCATTTTATGTGATATTACACCTGGTTCTAAACTTGGATCAATGACCTCTTGTAATGCACTTATATTTTTCAGCATTATTGTTGTTTCTGTTTTAATTATTAATTCACAATGTATGTATAATGTCCTGTAATTGGATATGAAAATATTTGAAATGAAAATTTAATATTAAAATAATTGACAAATTGAAATAATTAAATAAATAAATAAATATATGATTTATTATAGCTTAGCTACTAATATCGTATATTTTGATAATTCAATTTGAATTTAATTTCATTTATTTCCTATACACACAATATACTTGTATAATTTAAGTGCTTAATTCTTGAAATAGAGATTTATGTAAACATAATTATTGTATACATATACGTGCATAAATAATAAAAAGGAAACAGGATATAAAAAAAAAATATATTTTTATTTATTAAAGAAAACTTCAATTATATTATTGGTAAATAATAATGTCCTAAATATTTAGGAAATTATTGTTAATATTTTCTGTTATTGTATAGCCAGTCACTGACCTCTTAAATGTGTACATTTACATACATATAAGAAAATTATGTTATGTATGTTAACAATATGCTAAGTGCACACAATATTATACACATGTGCATGCATACAAACCTTTTTCTATCTAAAAAATAGTAAAATATTTTCTACTTCCTCCTTTAATATAAAGATCCTTTTATATACGAGTATTACAAGTGAATTCAAAATATTATGCGGAACCTATCTATTATTATCCTTGTAATATTTTCTTTTTTCTAATTGTTGTTTTTAGGTGCAATATTTTATGATTAAAATGCGATTAAAATCAAAAATTCTTCCTTATTCAAAGCCTTTAATGGTTAGTTTTTTATAATTTTCTTGTGGAGTGTTAAAGCGGTGGTCTAAAAGATATCTAGTACATATAACAAACTAAAATTTTTACAAGAAAATATTAAAAATAAATTTGAGTTTGTATGTAGGTTGTTTTATTTGGAATATCCATGAAAATATTATGTACATATGTACATATATGCGTAGTTATATATTTATAACGTAGTTTGGTGATGGTAAAAATTTTTCTTAAATAACAATTATTTTGTTTGTATTGTTATCGTTGTATTATTGTTATTGTTTATACTATTCTTGTACATGTAAGGCAAAAAGTATATTATTGGAGTGTTGAAGCAATCCTTGTATAAATTGAACAGATGCTTATATAATATGAATTTTTATATATATATATATGTACAAATGTACGTATTAAAAAACGATTACAATATTGTTTGAATATTGCGATAAATTTACAAAATTAAATTGAATACAGCAAAATCGACACGATTTTAAGGAATAGTTTCTGACTTATTTTAAATTTATAAAATTACCTAGGAGAGAGAAGTTAGAAGTTTGCATATATACCACTATTCAACTAAATATTTATAAAATCTATTAAAGAAAATTGTTGTTTTATTGTATATTATGTCTATATGAGATTCACGAGTATGTGTTAAAATTTTAAAATCAATCAAGTGCCCAACAAGTAATTTTCAGTTACTTTCAGTAGTTTGAGTATTTTTAAGAATTGGACCACAAATATGGGATGTAGCGGCGTTATGTAGTTCAAAAAAAAGCTTCCAAATTGAAACATTATAACGTTTGATGGTTTTCTACATGTCGAAAGTGTAACAACACATATTTGGAATTGTGTTGGTAACGGCGTTAATAACGTATTATTAGAGGTATACACAGCGACGATTCATAACATATATGCAAAGTAAGCATTAGTAATATAAGCTAATAAAACTGGACACTAAAATGAAAACTTAAAATTTTAAAATTTATTCTTTCAAGTTGTTTCCATTATTTATTTTTCAACAAAATTTTTTTTATCTATTTACAGCTTAATTAACTCGATAACAAGTATAGCTTTATAAAAACAGGCTTCAACTCTATGACTAATCCTGCATTCAGCATGATAAAGTTGTAAAAACGTTCAATTTAGTTATTATTTTTCATTGCTTTGAAAGCGGCGAGGGGGGGGGGGCATACTTTTTACATATCACATTATGCACTGAATAAGTTAGCAGTTTTGAAAATACTCATAAATACGAATTTATCTTCAACAGAAAGGATTGTGTTAAAAAAAATTGTGCCTATTTCAATTCTGCAAAAATGTCAAAAAAAAACGAGATTTCAATTTTTTTTTTTCAAAAATGATCAAAAAATAGATCTATTGTATGTAAGTATATATATAAATATATTTTAAAAATATATTTTAAAAGAGAAGTTCAAAATTCGAGGCAGCGAACAACAACATTTAAATATTTACCTGCATACATTTATAAAGAACTGTGAACCAATTTTAATCATAAATTAAAATTATTTAAAAAAAAAAGTTCATTTAGAATTTCCAAAATTTCAAACAAAAAATTTTATATTAAATCGGAAACTAAATTCTTAAAGTATAATAAAACAATAATAATAATAAAAAAAATTAACTTCCTTTTTGAAAAAAAAACAATAAGAATGAACAAACAAAAAAACAAAAGTAAAAAAATTTTTAATAGTCACTAGTATTTTTTTCTTTATTATTGCTTTTTTTTATTGTTGTACTTAACTCTAGTAACTAAGTTCTATTTTGTTTTGGATCATTTTATAATTTTTTAAATGCATTTTTTTTTTATTTGTTACTATGGTAATTACATTGGTATTGCTATAGAAAATCCACAATCCCTCAATAATATTCTCTAATATTTACATTTGTATAGAGTCACAGTGTGTGCACATATGTACATACACACGAATAAATGTAGTACGAGTGAGTTAGGGAAAAAATAACATTTTTGACGGTTTCAATATTAAAATTTTTTACCAAATATTTTAGTCATCTTTTAACCTGCCATGTTCGTTTATGGTAAGGAAAAATTTTTAAAATAAAAAAAAAAAAAAACAAAAATTTAATTTTCTTTTTAATAAGGATTAAAGTAAAAATGTAATTGTTAAGGAAAATTTTATAGATTCCAATTAAAAATGTGAAAGAGAATAATTGAATTTTCCAGGATAACAAATAATTTTTGTGACAAATATGATAATTAAATTAAATAAAATTAATAAAGAAAAATGAATAATGAAATTAAGAATTTAATTTAGTGAAAAATTTTAATTTTTAATAAAAATAATAAAAATAATTGCAAATAATTATAAAAAAATAAAATCAATAATCAATAATCGAAGAAATATGCAAAAGATAGAAAGAGATAGAGAATAAATTTATTGTATAAAAAAAAAATTTAATCCTTTTTTTTTTTGTTTATTTTATTTTTTGATTGGTAAAAAATAAAATTGGTTTTTTGTTGTCAAAAATCCCAAAACAAAAATTCAATAAAAAAAACAAACAAACATTTTTGTGACATTGTGAAAAAATATTTTGTTTTTAATTTTTATTTTTCTACAGAATTATTTACAAAAAAAAAAAATAATAATTTTTATTTACCTTTAATTTTATAATTTATGAAAATATTTTGCAATTTTTATTATAATATTGCAACTATATATATGTAAAAATCCGAATGACTGCAGCAATTATAATTGAATTAATTTACAAAAAGGATATTCGAAGGATATTCAAAGAGTTTATATAAATTCTTATTGCAAGGCGATATTAAAATATTTTACAAAAAATAAACAAAATTCTCTTGTAAGTAAAATTTAATTTTAATTTAAATTTTTTGCATATTTTATTTTTTATTTTAAAAAAAGGACATTTGTTTTAAGGTAATAAAAATTTATTTGTTTTAATTTCTAATTTTTATTGTTAATATTTGAAGAGGTCATAATATTTGAATTTGCTACAAACATTTTATTGAAATTTTATTGAAATTTTAAAACAATTTTATTTTTATAATATTAAACATTGAATTTTAAAAATATTTATGTGTTGTAGAATGAGCCAAATAATTCAATGAATTTGAAGAGAATGAATGCGTATAGGGAATATTGAGAAATCAAAAAATTATAAGAAAGAATAGAGACATCTAATGTTGCGAATTATTTCACTTAAAACAAATAAATTTATTTTAAGTGAAATTATTGTTAAGCTCATACTTTTGTTTTCGAATAATTTTGATACACGTAAAATTATTTTAATTTCCGTCATGTTAAAAACTCAGATTCAAGAGTATATAGTTCAGTTTCATTTCAAAAATAATATTAAATTAAGCATCTTGTGCTAAGAGAAACAATGGTTATAATATCGAAATTTGTAATATTGAGACAAGATTATTTTGAAATTTCGAGTTGTTGAGATTAGGAAATAAAAATTTTGCAATATTTTGCTCTAAAACATTTACTCTTATATTATAATTTTAAAAATTTTTACGATTATATTTTGAACAACTAATAAGCAAAATATTGTTTCAAAAGAGATTTAAGAAGAAGTTTCTTTAAAATTTAAGGATGTTTTAAATTTTAACATAGTAAAGCACATTTTTGGAATAAATTAATTGAAAAATTTCAATTTAAAACTTTATAATAGAATTCTTAAGAGTATTTTCAAGAGTTTGACTAAAAGATATACATATATTGGAATATTGCCAAAGACCTAACACTATTTATACTTTCTTATTCCTCTAATTATATTTTTAATGTGTAGAAGGTTTAATTTTCGTATTAATAAGAGTTTATTATGGTTGAAACAGGTAAAATACAGCCAGTTAGCAATTTTATGTGTTAAAAAATTTATGTTTAGTTATAATTGAATTAAAAGAATTAGAAAATGAAGTTGTAACTGTATTTTTTTTTTTAAATAAGTATTTATTTAGTTTATAATTTAGGGATATTAATATTGATAAGAGAAATCACAAAGAATCAAAGTGTTTATACCAGTTTGCTCAATTGAAATTTCCCTGACCTTCCAATTATTTTCCAATTTCGAGGAATATTGAACATTATTTTACGAGTATTTCTTTATGGATCCTCTTCAACTGAATATAAAAACATAATTTCTATATAAAAATATTTTAATCAATTGAACAAACATTGACGTATATATTTTTACTAATATTAGCTTATTTGCTCTTAAAATATGTAATAATAAATCTAACATCTGCCCAAGAGTTGCAAACATCTGCCACATTTGTAACAAATATATTTCGGCTACCCGAAGTAATACACAAAATAAAATTATATATTTATATAAGTACTATTTAGGATTTATTTGCTGAATTTGCAAAAATAAAAAAAATTGTAAATCTCAAATTAATAATACTGTCGTAATAAAAGAATTAAAAATAAAAATTTAGCAAAAATATTATAGGCATATTTCATTTAATTAGTTACGATATAATTTTAATAGAAAAAATTTTTTTAAAAAGTCAGAGGTCATAGCCCTAGTTTATAATTTCTCTTTTTCTTGGTAAATCAGTCTTTCACAATGCCTAAATTGAATTACAAGGCCACAAGGGAAAAATATGTATAAACAATTTTCTTTTGAAAACAAAAAATTAGTCATTTTTATTAAGATGAATGGGCAGGGGCGAAGGGGGCCGCAATCGGATTTATATTAGATTTTTTTTTGTTTTGTTTTTAACAAGTATACGCACTTTTTCTTATTTATTTCAATTATTTGTTCAATATTTTCTGTTCTAGAGGACCTTAAATTAGGTCAAATATATAAGACGTCATTTTAATGATAAGTTATACTTGTTTTATTTGAGTTGTAAGGTGTTGTTTCGATTATAAAATTAAATATTAATCATAAAAATATTTTTTCAATTTATTTTTCAATAATTTTGTACATTGGATTATGAATTTAGTTTATTTTTTTTTTTTATTTTTTTAAAAAGTGTTTCGAGGTCCTTTCTAATTGAAGTTAAAATAAAAATAAAGAATAAAATATTTATGGAAAATATTGGAAAATTATATTCAATAAACTTTCAAATATGAAGGGATCTTTTATGTCATATAAATCATATTGATTCGGCCGAAATTTTTTAATATAAAATAATTAATTTGTTAATTAAAGCCAAACATATTTGTTATACACACATAACATTCACAAAATACACACATTTATGGGAAAAGAAGAGGACAGATAGTTAATCCATATAGTTTTCGATTTTGTAGCCAGATGACATTGAGCAAGAATTTTTCATTTAGCTATGATTTTACGTCAAGCCCTCTATACAAAACTTTTCACAAATATAGTTTAGTTTTGAGAATGTTTGCTAAGAATTTATAAGCTATTACTAATATAAAGTATATAAATAAGGGGTTCAAATGTAGATGGACATATTCACGATATTAATAGTCTATGCTCATATATTTCCAATTTAAGTTGCAATTCTCACTGTTTTAAAATATTGGCTGAACTAGTAACCTTCACAAAACCAAATGAACGAATGGCGAATACATTTGCACAGATATTGGAAAAAACGGGATACGAAATTCAAAAAAAACATGTTCCCATTTGAGAATTACTTAAATATATGATACTCACTCACTTTCTTCTCACTTGGGGAATAAAAACACGAATACATAATCATGCCCTAAATATTATTAACACCCTATATGTAGAGTTAAGAAATTTTCATTTTTACGAAAATTTAATCCTATAAGCCTGTTCGAATAAAGTAGTTTAAAACAAAATTGTATAGTATACTTCTGGGCCTCAAGGATGTGCATGACATAAATTATGTTTTCTCAATTGTAGCTGATTATTATTTAGGAATTGTGATTCCAAAACAATTATTTACCATACAAATTAAACTTTACTGTTAAATTAAAAAAATTTTTATTAAATCAAATGTTAAAGTTTTTAAATAAAATTTTTTGAAAGATATTTAGATTCAAAATACTAAAGTTGTTCTACAAAAAATTATAAAATTTTACAACTCTTTCATAAAGTTTGTTTGTTTGTGCTTTCTTCATATTAATATTGTAGGGGAAGTTTTTGTTTGTAAATATTAGAATAAATTCTTGGCGTACAATTCATTTTGCTTATGTGCCACATACGTATACGATTATATATGAGTTGGATTATGTAAATATATGAGTATGTAGGTCACGATTAATCTTTTTCTATGAGAATGCGTTGTTGCGTTGTTTTGAATGATTTTTTTGTTATGAAAATAGTAAATAAGTTTAATAACTGTTATGGCGTATTTTTTTTGTTACGAAAATACACGTTTTATATTGCATGTATTTTTCCAAATTCAAATAATATACAATTCTATCTATGTTTAAAGTTCATCCCTTTGATTGAGGAAAAAGCAAAACAAAATAGGATTTTATAACTTTTCTTATAGTTGTTTTCATTTTATTTTTGTGCGTATTAAAATATTCGAAAATATTTTTATTTTCCATTAAATCGTAACAAAACGCAAGCCCGCCATTTTTAACTTTAGTTTTCCTATTATATATGTATATATATGTACGTGCATGCAACCAAACCAAATTGTACAGTTAGTAACTGTGACGAATTTCTTTATTTTTAGTTTAAAAAAGTTTATGTTTTTTATATGTAGGCAAGCACATATACGAGTATGTAGGCACAAAAATTTGTAATTAAACAAAGTTATTACATCATTTAACCACTACAATTGAGTTCCGAAAACAAAAACTTGCATAATTTTTCACAAATTTTATTGCAATTTTACAATACAATTCAAAATATTAAAGATTTTCTAACAAACCTATTAAAACCATTAATTGAAATTCTAATAGTTAACAAATTCACTTGTTCAGCTTATGGATCATACAAATTCAAATTCAAAATCTACAGTTCTAGACGTTATGTTTAGAATTTTTTTATATTTATAGGCTTTCCAGTTCAATATTATCGAAATTTTTAGCTCAAATAATTTCAATTTTATTCAAATAATAAATTAATTTATTCCATGACCTATAATTTATATCTAATTTTTTAATAGACATTAAATTATGAGGAATGCAGATTTTTTCAAAAAAAATTTGTATAGCCTTTAGGAATTTTTCATTGACATTGCGATCTAACGATACATAAATTTTAATATTTTGCATTTAAATATCATTTCAGACAGGCAAATTTTCTTTTACTTTACGTTCCAAATAGACACATTTCTATATTGAAGTAATTTTGAATTCAGATAGGCAAATTTTCATTCACATTGCTTTCCAGACAGACACATTTTCATATTTTAGCAATTTTTCATACAAATAGCTTTCTAGACAGACACATTTTCATATTGCAATGATTTTGCATACAAATACCATTCCAAACAGACACATTTTCATAATAAAGCGATTTTACATTCAGACAAGCAAATTTTTATTCACATTACGTTCCGGACAGAAACGTTTCAGACCATTTAATAAATCCATTCAAAAACTTTTTCGAAATTTCTTTTAAAAAATTAGGCATGGACTACTTTGTATACTTTTGATATTTTTATTTTTTTTATAAAATCAATGATATATTTAACATTCCAGTCATCTATATTGTATAAGTACTCCACGATGAATACTTTAAATAGTATATATGTTGAAAATTATAAAAAACTTAATAACCTATATTAAATTTTAATTTTTAAGTTATCAGTAATAAGATAAATATACCGTACAAGTACATTTAATCGTAAATTAAATTGTTGTATTCCTACATATAAATTTTACTGTTACTACTTTATATATTAACAACACACACAAACTTATATAGACAATATAGAATATTAGCATAAATTATTTTGTTATTTGACAATGTTTTTCTTTTTGTTTATTATTTTTAATATTTAAAACGATATCCTTTTGATATAAGGATTAACTGTTTTTGAATTTATATTTTTTTTTTTTTGTATATAAGGATGAGATTACGTGTTGAGTTTTATTGATTTCTTTTGCATAATACAATACGGTCTAATTCAATTAATTCTCACAAGTATATTAATAATAATAACGAGAAGAAAGAGTATCCATGTTAGTAATAATGGCATGTAAGTAAAAATATTGTCATAGATATTTTACTATGTACAGGTGCAATTATATTTTTATATGTGTGTACTAAATAATATGGTTGTCTTGATGATTGTTTGTGTATTTTTTGTAAAAGTTTATTAAGTAAAGTCCTGTGTTTTCTTATTCTTGTTTTTTTTTTTTGTTTTTTTTTTATATAGATAAAGAAAATGAAAAGTATAACTTTTCTTATTATTTATTCTTACATTCAAAGGTCATACAAATTTAAAATATGATAGTATATTGTTGTCTAGAATTATAGGGTACCAGGGATATAAGACAAAACAAGGAGAAAACAAAGAAACACGTAGATTTCTAAGAAATTTTAATATCAATATTGCTGAAAAATAAATTAGTATTGTAAACTTTAATGTTATTGTGCTTGTGTTTTTTTCAAAGTACAAGGACTACAAACAGAAATATCAAAGATAAATTTTAATTATAAGTTACAATTAAGTTACGAATTCTTTTGTAAATTTTAAGATTTTCACGACTTACATGTTATGAATAATACTCGTATGGCAAAAAAATAAAAAAATATTTGAAAATTTGGGGAATATGGCATCCTGGTAAGGGGCTCACACGTGCCCCTTACGACTTTGCTCGGCACATATTCTTAGCGATGATAACTCTAAAATACAAAAAGGAATCTTCAGAGACAAAATTTTAAAGGTCAAGTCAATTACGGTATCGTTAAAATTTTAATATTAAATTTGATGATGATTTTGGTCCTTTCAGAGAGACTCTTATCACAATAAATATTGAAATGAAAATTGTTATAATAACAACATTAAGGCTAGAGTTGTTAACATTGCTGTGTTACAATTGTTAACATTACAACATTAAGGTTGGCTGTATATAAATTTGGCCAACCTTTACACTTTGATAAGGTATTTGAAATTTTAATACCTTTTGTGGTAAATTTCGGACATTGACAGTGTAACATAAATATTTAAAGTATTTGCTGTTATTGAAGTTATTGGATTTATCAACATATACATAATGATATTTAAATTTTTTACAGGGTGACATTGTCATAAAATCTATGTCAAAATTAAAAATAATTAAAATCTATATAAGGGAAATTTGATCTACCACAATACTGTCATTTAATTTAACCGACAATGTTATTTAATTTTAATTATTTACAATAAATTGCTAAATGAAAAAAAAAACAATTTATTACTGACCTGAATATTAAAATTTATTATAGCGTAATGAAGTATAAAAGCAGGAAATTTCAAACATCATGAGTTTTTCTCACGATTTTTGTTTTTTTTTTTTTTTGCTTTTTCTTCCTTTTCCTTCTTAACATTTAATTCAAATAAAATATCAAGTTCAAATATAAAATATATTTACATATACAACATAAATATATCATAATTGTATTACGTACTTGTATAACAGTTATGTAATATATGTACTAAACTATTTAAACAATTTAAATGGATTAAATATTTTATTATGGTTAAAATTTTGTTCTATTAATAAAAAAATTTTATTAATAAATTAAATATGCCAAAATATCATGAGTTTTAAAAAAAATCATATTTACAGTTATTTATTATAAATAATGTTATACAATAATGTAGTATATAAATTCTAATATTTTTATCAATTGTAAACACGTTTTATTCGCACGCAATTTTAATCACTATTCAAATACAGTTACTAAGAAGAAAGTGTAAGTTTTGTAAAATTAGTACTTACAGTACTGTGCAAAACTATGTGCTTCCTTAGTAATAATATTGAAAAACCATTAACATAGCCCGATGTAGTAATTTCCTCCTCGGCAACTGTATAATTTCGCAGTTTTTTACAATTTAATCATTCAACTTTTCTACGTGTTATGCTCATACATAATTTATTTTTCATAATAATGTTTCTAACTATAATTCCGCACAGCACTGTAATAATAAATGCCCTTTAATATATCAACGGGCGTCATTCTTCTTCATTTTTACTTAAATATTAACAATTGAATTTTCTTGTATAAAAGTACGTACACAAAGTAGGTTATTATTTTTTAAGGAATGTACACAAATTAAAACCATTTATTATGGCAACTAGCCATTTTATTAATATAAATGAGATAAAATAAAATATCAAGGACATTTTGGCTAGAATCGATACCAATATAATTAAATTAATGTAAAACTATTAAAAAAAATTGCAAGTAATTTTAATAATAAAATAAAATTTACTTAAAAATTTTTGATAAAATGTCCGATGAAAGAAACCTATACGTATTTTCGAGTAAAGAATTTTGAGAAAAATATTCGGTTCGATCAGGAACGAAGATGGAATGTACTTTTGGAGGTCTAATGACGAATTGAACGATCTAATAAAAGGGGGCGATATCATAAGATTCTTCAAAGCGAAACGTATACGCTGGGCTGGGTACGTGATAAGAATGGAAGATAGTCGCCCACTGAACAGACACAATCGTAGAAGATCGAGATTAGGGCGGATAGATGGCCTTGAAAACGACTCTCGCACACTTGGTGTAAGAAACTGGACGCAGATATTCACACATCGTATAGTCTGGAGAGGAGTTGTAGAACGATCACTTTAGATTTGCATTTAGATATAGAAACCCTGTAATAAAAGCACCTATACAATATTAATTAATAAAATTAATTTAAGAAATAAAAGGCAATTTTAGTTTTTGTTTTATCAAAGTAAAAAAAATTTTTTTTTTAATTTTCATTTTATATCTTCGCTTAAAAAAATTTTTCGGATTTTATTTTTCATTTTGTGTTTTAAGGTTTTATTGCTGACGAAAACATTTGTAATCCTTTTTGACATAAATTTCTCGAATGTTTTCGAATATTCTTTAAATTTTCTAATATACTCATTGAATCATCTGGTGGTGGTGGTGGTGGAGGTGGATCTGGTTCAGCATTTTTTGGTCTACGTAATCTTTTAAATTTCTTTTTACGTTCACCTTTTTTTCTTGATCTTAAATTTTTCTTTTTTTCATCTCTTCTAACACGAATATTACGAACATTACCAGCACGTATATTTGATAAAGCCGATTGAATTACTTGAATATTTTTACTTAATTCAACATTAAAATTTGAATCAGCTGATGATGAACCCTGTCCCGGATAAATAGCGCTATTACGTTTAACAGTATGACGTAATTTTGTAAATGGTTTCCGTTTTAAACGTTTAAGACGTTCAAATGGTTTTCTTCCATTACAATCATCTATTACAATAATTAATATTAGTAATAGAAATGCAATCTATATGTTGGGAACAAAATTATAATTTTAATTTTAAAGTGATTTAAAATATTTCATTGCACTTACACTTATAATAAATCTGTGATCCATTTTAAATATTCATATTAAATAATTAGATTTAACAATATTATAATTACGATAATAAAATTTGTGATACTTTTGTAGAGAGTTGAAAAACTCAACTACTTAACTATGCTGACATTTAATTATTTTTATAGATTCAAGATTTAAAGAAAAAAATTATTTTAATTCTTTGTTTCAAAATTTCTGTTTTTTTTTTTTTTGTATTTCAATGCAAATTTATTATAGTTTTTTATACCGTATTAATTGAAAGATGGTTGTTTGCAATTCAGCAGTTTCATTTTTAATATTATTTAGGCCTAATTTTAAATTATAAATAATTAAATTTGAACTTGAAATCACTTTTTTTTTGCTATACTCATAAATTTTAATACGAGTGAGCATTTTATGAATTACAAAAAAAATTAAATAAATTACAATTAATGTACTCTATTTTTTAATATTAGAATGGTGGTGTTCTTGTGTATTTACAAACACTCAATTTTAAGCACGTCTGATGTTATCAAAAATCATTCTAACAATGGTTGTAAGTTGAAGGTACTCACGTATTTTTATAATTACTTTTGATAATAAGTTTTGAGTGTATATATGATGTGTTTTTGTCATAAGTTTATTGTATATAGTTACTTTCTTTTGTACAATTCAATACTTTCTTAATATGACTTATTTTCTGAAATAATTGACGGTATTTTTCATTCATGAACTTTTACCTTCAATAATCTCTCTCGTTGTACAATAATTAAATTTTAATTGTATTTAATTGTTAAAGAGCTTGAATCAAAATTAGATATTGTTGAGAAGTTAATAATTTCTTATTTTTAAAATATTAAAATATATTTTTAAAATCATTGAATTATACAAAGTAATATTTAATTAAATAAGACTGAATTTCAACACAGCAATACAGAATATGTGAATTTTATTATGTGGAAGATGATTTCATTCAATGAATTTAGTTAATATAGATTTTACATTCTACCACTGCAATTGAGTCGGCTTACAAAGTCGACAATATAGATAAAATTTCTCTGGTGATGAAAATCAGTGATAGCCATATTCAGGACCGGATCTACAATGTATGCAAAGTAATCAATTGCAATGGGCGCCGGAAAACAGGGGCGCAATTGAAAAAAGTTTTTTCTATTACGTGCTTTCCAAAAATTTGTTTTCTTCTCATCATTGTTTTGAAAGCAAGTTGTAAACCTCGTAGGCCGCCGAACCAATCAGATCCGGGTCTGGCCATATAAACATAAATCGATTTGACTTAGAAAGTAGATTCTCAATAGAATTCCATAATTAAGATTTTAAATTTCTCTTTAGAGAGAACTTTTCTCAAATATTTGATTAATTTGTCATGGTATATTGTCAATATAAGCATGTCAGGCCACAAACAGCAAATTAACAAAAAAAAAATTTCAATTAATTTGTTGTTTTACTATGAAGATTGTTAAAAATATTGAACCATTTAATTAGTAAATTTAAAAATAGCAATTTTTTAAAAAGAATCGATCGACCGGTGACATTAGTAGTGTTTCGAAAAATTTATAATATTAAATTAACCAATGTATAAACGACGCAATATTAATTTTTCAAAGTAAATTATAAAATTTTTTAATTATTGCAGTTGCATCAATAGACCAATGTGTCCTTGTCATAATTGCCATATTTTATCCGAATGCCTTTAAAATAGTTTCCACCCCATAAGTTTTTCATATTGGCACCATAAAATACATAAGAAATACTTTGAGAAAGAAAAAATTTTTGGATACACTAATTAAAAACCAGGGTTGCGAAAATGGATCACAAACACATTGTTAAAAAATTCTTAATAAAGAAACAATGTAAAATTTTTTCTCAGACTTCTCCCACCAAGCGACATTGAATGATTGCGTTCGCGAAGCTTTAAATAGTATGAATAAAAATTTTTATATGCTATTGCCTTTTCAAAAACGACAATGTTAAATCAATTTCTCTAATGCCCTTAAAATATTTAAAGTTTTAAGTTTCTTAATTATTAATTCATGTATAAAGGTACAATTTTATGTACAAATTTTGTTGTAATGCCTGCTTAAATAATATTCGAAATTTTATTTTACCAGAACCAATTACATTTCAGCTCATTTTATACAATTTATAAAAACTCTTTTGTCATGCAATACCAAAAATTGTTTTCGGAATCCACGCTTAAATCAGTCTAATATTTTTAATCTTAAAATTGTTATAAAGCAAAACAAATATTTTTATAATTTATATATAAATATTTTTTTTTATTTTATTTTTCGTAAATTTTAAATAAATAAAATTTAAAAATTGAATAACATCACATTTATTCAAAAAAAAACAAAAATTATGTGAAATAAATAATATTTTTTTTTATTTTTTTTTTATTCTTTGCCATCATTTTGTTGTTCCGTTATTTTATTATCACATTTACAATTTACATTCCCTTGGCCGCCACCACCACATCCACAATTACCATTTGGTGTTGCTAAATTAAAATAATATTTTAAACCTCTTGATGGACGTGCTTTATTTCGTTTTTCAGCAAAACTTTTACGTAATTTTGAAAATATTTTTTCAACAGTAGGATTTGTTCCAATTCCACTGGCACCTGTTCCAAATTTATGTGGTAAATTTCTTTTTGAAAGTCTTGGTCCGCCTAGTGATACTAATGATGCAAGTGTATTTAATCGTTGTAATTGTCTTGGACGATTTCCTAATCTTAAACCTCTTCTCATTAATGGAGCTGTTGGAGCATCCTGACCATAAATTATTCCGCATATTAACAAAATTACTAAAAACTAATAATAAATGTTATTAAATTTAAATTTATAATTTAATATACAAATATATAAGTTGTTTCTTACCTTAATCATTTTGCATTTAATACATAAATTAAAATTTATTCTGAATTTATAGTAAAATATTTTTGAAGAAATTTTTAAATTAAATAAAAAATTATTTTTAGTTTACGTGCGTATGTTACCAATATAATGGTAATTTATTTGTAATTTTTTAAAAATTTAATTTAGATGATTTTAAGGTTAAAATTTTAAATTTTTGCGTTTAAATTGCCACTTTGCACTTCCTGCAATAGTTTTAACACAAAAAATGCAATTTCGATTTTAAAAACTATTAAAAATTCCAAATACTCCTATGTTGGCTGTAAAAAGAGAAACTAAGTTTAAGTATTTGCAGATAGAAACTCTTATATGAGCCCTGTTTTGAAATTATATTTTGATTTTAATGTCTAAGGTCGACTTCACTTAAGAGAAGAGTGTTGATTATTTCAAGAGAAAACCAACTAATTTTCATTTTACATAATTTATTTCAATTTTTATAAATTTTAAATAAATAAAACTTAAAAATAGAATAACATAAAAAAATAAATATAATAACTTAGAAATCATAAAATTAAATAATTGATGATTTTGTTATGATTTTCCAGCACTTTGCTGTTCATTTGGCTTATTAATACATTTACAATTTACATTGCCTTTGCCATCACCAGTTCCACCACATCCACAACCACCATTTGGTGTCGCTAAGTTAAAATAATATTTTAAGCCTCTTGATGGACGTTTATTTTTACGTTTTCCAACAAAACTTTTACGAAATTTTGATCTTAATTTTTCAGCAGCTCCATTTGTTCCAATACCACTACCAGCTAATGTTTGTGGCAAATTTCTTTTTGAAAGTCTTGATCCCATTGCTAATTGTGCTAGAGTACCTAATCGTCCAAATGGTCTTGCACGATTATTACCTAATCTTCTTCTCATCATTGTTGAACCAGGCGAATTTTGAGCAGAAATAATTCCGCATATTATTAAAATAACAAAAACCTATTTTAAAGAAAAATGGAATTAATTTCATAATTAATTTTTTGATTTTTTTAATAAAATTTATTATTAATTATTTGAAATTTAATAACTAACAGTTTCTTACCTTAAACATTTTGCATTTAATATTGAAACTAATATTATTACTTAATTTATAGTAAAATTTTTTGTTAGAGAAATTCTTGATTTCAATGTAAAATTTAATTTAGTTTACTTGTATATTGCTGAGAGATGATATTTTGGACACTTTTCAATTTCAAATATAATAATTGATATTAAATATTTTAATAGAACTTTCATTTATAATATTAATCATATTGTGGAAAAACTGGCAATATTTTTATTTGAATTGCATACACAATTTATGAATGACACTCACAATCAACGTTTCAAAAATCACTTTCCTTAAGTATCAGATTTAAAAAAAAATATCGTTTAAAGATCGAATTAAATATTCGAACTTTTCGATATACTTAAACATTTGTTCTTTTTTGTATTTGATTTAATTCGAGTTACCAGCGAGTAGTAAAAATTATATTATTTTAAGTAAGAAACTGTTATACGGACGACGTTGTTAGTCAAATTTCATTTAATTTTTTTTATTAATTTTATTATGAATTAAAATTTTGTATAAAATTTGCTTATTAATTCTGAACTTGAACTTTTTGTTTTTAATTTTTTCTATGTACTTTAAGTTTTGTATTAAGAATTTAGCAAAAAATAAAAATGCAATTTAAGCAAAAATTCAACAAAATAATAACAAAATATTTCATTTAAGAGAAATTTTAAAAGAAGTCAGCAAACAATTTTGTATTACAAAATTTTTAAATATTTGATTAACTTGTCATGTCATGACTGATGTCACATATTATTATTTGTAAGCGCTTATTTGATATATTAATCACTTACGTTGGAAATGTTATTGTTTACAATTTTGAAGGTGTAATAATATCGCTTGGCTAAGATATTTAAAAAAGTTGAGTACAAAATAGTTGAGCATAGAATTTTAGTATAGATCAGTTAAATATTCAAAATTTTGTATAGAACAATTAAATATCGAAATTATAGAAAAGTTCAATATCGAAGTATTGGTACAATAAAGTCGAATATCATAAATTTGTTTTAGAACAGTTTTAATAGTAGAAAATAATATATAAATTTTTTATAGTCATATAATATAATAGTTGAATATTGAAATTTTTAAATATAACAGTTAAAAATCGAAATTTTGATACAGATTATAGAAAATCCACCTATCTGGATTAAGCATGCAAATAACATTTTAAAATTAATAATGAAAATTTATAAATAATAATAATTAATTTAATTGAAAATAATAATAATTAATTTAATTTGCAGGAATTATACAAAATTTGTTTGGTTCAAAATTCATATTAAAATTTCAGAGTCGACAGGACCAATTTTACGTCTCTTGTTCTATTTTCATATTGTATGTAAATTAATTTAATAAAATCATAAATTTTCAAAACTTATAGAAATCAATAATTGACAAAATATCATTATATGTTAAAAATTATAACAAAATGTTACTGACCTTCTCACGGGGCATAATTTGATTTATTTATTTAAGATTTATTAAAGTTAATAACTAATTAGTCTAGTTTTTTCTTTAATTAATTTTCCATTCATAACCACTATATAACAATATAAATAAAATTTTCATGTACGCTTGAGTAAAGCATATACATATGTATGTGATTATGTTCATTATTATTTTCGTTCTTTTTCGATAAATCTTAATTCATTTTGCTTTAATAAATATTTTACTATTAATATACATATGTACACAAATATAAAATATATACAAAGATGTATGTATATTGGAAAGAACATTTGTAAATTAATAAGACATATACTATGTGGCCATGTGTGTGTTTTTTTAATTAAGATACATATACATGTATTACATAATATATGGTATGCTGTAACTTCTTAGAAGTACGTGTTAGACGCAATTGATTTGTCTTCTAGTTGAAGTTTATCATTCCTTTTTGTGTTAAACTATTATAAGCTTTTAATTTATTACAAAATTATATACATATGTTATACATATATAGGGAAGATATTATTTTATAATTACAGTTACACTTTAATGTTCTATTGAAAGTTTCTATATTCAGTCATAGTCCTTTAATCATATAATTATTAAGATTTTCCAATACATTAATTATATAACTACTATATAATTACTATACGATAAATAAAAATTTACTATACGTGACGTAATTGTAAATATGATAACCAATTCAAAATCAAAAATGTGTTTGTATGACAGTTTTCGAATACGAAATTCAACTCTTTATTTCTTCTAAAATAAAACTGGGTATTGTATTATAATCATTGAAGATTGTATCCACATCAATGATTTCTTATTCGAAAATTTAGATGACGTTGATTCTAAGGAATTCCGTCCGTCCGGACGATGGTTGATTAAAATTTAATTTCTTCACTAAATGTTAATTATTTCAAGTTTTATTGAACTAAAAAGATACCTCGTATTTTATTTAATTTTCATAAATGTTATTCTCTCAATCTACTCTTATCTATAAAATACAATATGCATCAAAATATTTTAAATTCTTATAAAAGATCCAAGATTTTTTACGATCCGTGATGTCAAAATTAACTCTAACTCGATTCGATCATATTAAATTTAGGTATATTTCTTTGTGATTATTTTACAATAGTATTCGTTATAAACAAAGTCCCAAATTCAAAGAAAGGCGAATAATTTTGCAGAAATATAACAAAATACCAAAAATATTAATTACTCAATGAGGGTCTTTCTCTGGTATAACTACAAAATATTTTAAAATTATTTACATTGTTACGTTAAGTAGAAGATTTTCATTAAAAAATATAAGTGTCGACTAAATTTAATGACAAACATATGAAATTCATTACGTTTGTTCTAATTACACAAATTTTATCTTATTAAATTTTTATTGTGGGCTTTCTTCTTCTTTATGATTATGGAATTATTGCATTTATTAAAAAGTTTTGATTTTTTTTAATATATTCTAAATGTATAACAAATGGAATAATCTCTTACAAGTAAAATATAAAACAATACATTTAATTTGGAATATAAAATTAACAATTTCCGGTACTCTTAATAACATTTTACTTCTATATTTCAGTATATTTTAAATTAACATGTCTTACAATTTTCAAATGTATACCATAATTCTAATAGCAATACCCGCGAAATTGGATTATAAAAATAAATTTAAACTAAAATTTACATAAAGAAATAAATGTGGTCTTAATAACTAAATAAAATTTTATATACATATACTAAATCGTCAGGCATTGTACAAATAAATATTGGATAAAAAAAAAGGAAAAATATGAATAATAATTTTGTAAGAATGAAAAAACAAATCGGTAAAAAAAAAAGGAAAAACCGGTAGAAAATATTTAACACGAACGGAAAATAAGGATAATTTTATTCCTTTTTTTTTTGTATATTTGTGTATATACTAACATTGTACACGTATGAATATTAAAATAAAATTCTGGACAACTTTTTCATATAATGTTGAAGAGTTCATTGTACTTTAAACAGAAAGGAAAATAATAGCTTTCTTGGACCCAATAACTACTACTTAATAATAATAATAACAATGTAAAAAAAACTTATGTCCGACTCTACATTTTTTCTATATTCTTTTCATTTCATATTTTTGCGAAATTAAATAGTATTTAAACATGGCAAGTCATATAAGATTATTATATTGTGTTAATGGGCTCCTTCTATGAATATAATTTATTCAATACATTGTAAAATATTAATTACATAACGGCGATTGAACTGCAAACACATACAATTATGTGTATGTCAGAGTATATGATTTAAAATAACAAAATATCAACGTTCTATGTTTCAAATTGAATAAGGCTCTAAGAAAATTTTCTATATATATTGAATAATTTAAAGCATATTGCATGTTATACAGAGTAGCTTATGACTAATTTCAAATTATTTTTAGGTTTTTACTTTAAAAGTAATAATTTAGTGTGTATATTAAGTTGATAAATTATCAGTTAATTATTAATTATATATATATACAAGCAGGTGTGCTTGTAATTATATATTTTAAGTTCATAATAAATTTTTTTTTTTATTGAATTACATAATATTATTAAGGTAAAAATATTTGTAAGTATAAAGAGTGGAGTATTTTAATATACCCTTTAAATTATTTCATACAAATTAGTTTTGCTATAATAACCTTTTAATTCCTTAATTTTCATTTATTACATTAGTAGGGGTTTTAAAATAAACTTTCAACTGAATAAATCCATATGCGTATCAAAATTTAATTTTTAGACATAATCTTTTCCCACTAAATATCTTTAAGAGAAAGACATTAAGAAAATTTCCACCTTCTCATTTTCTTAAGTTCACTTCGTCAGGAATACAATTATGACAATAGGATTGATGAGGAGTCGTTTTCCTTCCACATATATATGCATTAGTTGCTTTTTCTGCATCTTTCTACAATAGAAACGGTAATACATTCGGTAAATTTTCAATTTCAGTAAAAATTTTCTACACACACAAAAAACGTATTCAATTAAAACACAAGATTCATTTTCGTCATAATAAAAACAAACATATATTACTCGTTTATTTTAGAAACCAAAAAAATATAGCAAACCATTTGAAAAATTGTCTGAAAATTTAATGAATGTTACCGAAAATTAAATTTTATAAGTAAAAAAAAATAAATAAGTAAAATTAAACACGTAATAATAAAAGTGAAATTGGTAGTAGCCAGTATATTGCGTCACTTTTTTTAAAGTCACGAAATTATTAAATTGCCCTTGTATAAAATTAACTTTATTTCTAAGGGGAAAACGTTACGTAAACATTTATTATTGTGTTTTAAATTGACAAAGGTAACAATATTAAATTTAACATCTCTTATTAATATTATACGGTTATTGCAATATCATTTTAATGTAGGCAACATACTGCTACCACAAATTTTGTTGCAATTAATATAAAGGATTTTTCATCACGAGACAATTAAATTTCAATAAATACTATAAGAGTCGAGACTAGTTAATAGTTTGATGAAAAAAATAATAATGAATTGCAATCAAAATTACAATTAATACAATTTGTCAGAAATTTGAATAATTTGGGTAAAAAAAAAACACGTTCATGGGACAAGGTTTGTTATTTTTACTCAGATAACACTGACGTTGGAATTGTCATAATAACGTATCGATATAAACAAAGCAATTGGTATTTATAAGCTGAATTCTGCTGTATTAATACGGCATTATTACAATTCTGATGTAAGAGTATCTGAGTTGTAATTTATAGAAAGTTTTGATAAAATTAAATTTTCTAATATTATACTTATTGTAGCGTATATTTCAATTTTATAAAAAAGCTATAATAGATAGCTTTATGTAGATTCAGATAAAATTACTCGTATAGTAGAGGTTTTTGGAGAAAAAAATAAAGTTTTATGTGAAAATAATAAAATTCTGCATTAATAGCTTAACTCTATAGAAAAAATTTCAAACCATATATTAATTATATTAAAATAGTAACATTAATTAAACTAGTTGAGATAGTTTAGGTCATTTTGGGAGATTAGGAGACAGAATTGGCCATTAGTAAATTATCAAACGTTTTAATCGAAATAATGCTTTCTATAACTATCATAAAATAATTTTATAGTATAAATGAAATATTTCATATTTTAAGAAAATATAACAAATGTCTATATATAAAGAGTACAATTACATTTATGTATAAATATATAAAAAATACTCATTCAAGGCCAATTAAACCATACATTTATACTTTAATTAAACAAAATATGAAGAATTATAAATATAAACAAATTATTAAAACAAAATTATTTTCACTTTAATTAAAGTGAAAATTCTGTAATAATTTTTTTTGTTCTTCATTTTTTTCATTTTTTATAAAAATAAATTTTATGGCGGCATTGTATTATATATTTTTAATAAATTTTTGGTATTATCGTGACATTGTAATAATTTTTTCTTATGTAAACATTTTCTATTGTATAACTTTATTACATTATATGTATACATATATAGTATATAATTGTATTATAAAAAAAAAAAATATAGAAAATTCCATAAATAGATTAAAAATTATTTTAATAATTGATTTATAATATCTTTCATATAATATTATATTATTAGAATATAATGCACATATAAATGTATATAATGTTATATAATGTAAATATGTAAAGGATATTTTCTTTAGGGATTACAATGATTTATACTAAAAAAAATTACTCTTGCAATTAATGTGGAATGTGTTTAATGAAAGTTTTGTAATATTTAAAAAAAAAAAAAATTCAACAAAATTAATTATAGAAATAATTATCGTTGATTAAATTATAATTAATAAATACTTACATGTATTTAAATTTATAATGTAATTATTAATAACACGTGTAAATACAGTGTTAATTAAATGTTAAGTAAACTGCTAAATTAATGTTAAAACTAAAGTTTAAAAAATAATTAAGTCAAATAATATTGTTAAATACATGTACGTATGTAAATTAAACTACGTTTTAATTTAACGGTGTATGTATAATAATCTAGACGTATAACACTCCCAGGTGTATAACAATTTGAACTTAATCACTAATTAAGTTCAAATACCTATTACGTATGTAATGAAGTAGTTTATAGAACATTTATTCTATATAAATGACTTAATATTTTTCAAAAAGATGATTTGAAGGTTTGAAAAAACTTAATATTTAAAAATTTTTGTAACTGCAAACCTTGCTCCGAAAATGTTATGCCAAGTAAATTTTCAATAAGATAGATTTATTTTGATTTTAACATGCATGTTTTAATAACAAATTCTAAAAAAAATTTTAAAAGATAAGATTAAAATAGCTTTCTTCTGTCTCCTCCTTCTTCCTCCTTATTTTCATTTTGTTTTGCTTTGTTAAAAATGATTTCAAAATGTGTCTATCAAGTATTGAACCTGATATTAAACATAAAGTAGTAAATCGATAAAATTAACTTTCTCATTAAGAATAAGGTTTTATAAGAAGAAGCCCATATATTTGATAATGTACTTATTACCCAAATAAGGAAATTCATGAATAAATCAAAAAATTAATGAATGGACAAACGTTTTGAAAAATATTTCTATAGGTGCCCGTAAAATGAAATTAGTTGAGAAACATTGCTCTAGAGTTTACAGTACAGAATTTTATATAATCCTTTGTCTTAACAGTTTATTAATATTGTACAAAGTTGTTCACAATTAAGTAAAACTTATCAATAATTTCAGTATGTAACACTCAATTGGAATATATAGATCATTTAAATTCAATGTTTATTTCAAAGATATTTGTAATATGGAGATTTTTATTGAGCAGAATTGATCTTTTGCTCATCCAAATGGAATTTTGAAATATTAAGGCTGGTAAAGTAACGAAAATAATTTAATTAATTATTTTTCAATAAAATTAAATTTAATATTAAATTTTTTATTAAAAACTATTATTAATGACTTTATAATTTCTAAAATAACCATTTAAATTTTCTTCTTTTATTTCTTCCAGATTCTGAGAAATTTCATCGTATTTGAGTCTATTATGAAATAAACTAAATAATTGGATTAAATAACATATCTTTGCCGAATAATTTCTTTTATTTTTTCATTGGTTTTGATTGTTCCTACTTAAAAGAAAATTATTTTACCAACAAACACACACATACACAAATAAAATAAAAATAAATATGAAAAGAATTCAAAACAAAGTTATAGAAGAAAAATATTAAAAAAAAAAATATAAATAGCGAAAAGTTTTTATGAAAATATTTGAAATATATATGTATATAATTTTATATTGTAAAATATTGTGTAATGAATCGGTATATAACACTTAATCAATTAGGTGATGGCACCTATGGTACGGTTGTCCTTGGGCAACGAAAGGACACTGGTGAAAAAGTTGCAATTAAAAGAATGAAAAGAAAATATTATTCATGGGAGGAAGCAATGAATTTAAGAGAAGTTAAAGTAAGTAAACAAACTGTAGGGTAATATAAAAGAAATTTAAAAATTTTGTTTTGTTTAATATTAGAAAATTATAATTGAATAATTTGAATTTTTGTTGGTTTAACTAAATTTAGAAGAAATGAATGTAATGTGGTTAAAAATAACAATTGCCTAAGTCGAATTTAGTATTTAAATATTTTATTGTAAATTTAATTTCTCTATAGTTTTATCTTTTTGATCTAGTAAAAATTTATTTAATTAAATTTTTTAACTTATATAAGGCAATTTTCTTGTGATCATTTTCCTTGCCTTGATTTCAAAAGAAATGATGACTTTATTTTCTCCTAAAAATATGCAATATTTTAATAAATTGGTTTTTATACTTTTTGTATTGCCTGTATTAAAAACTTTTTTGTAACTGATATTCAAGCAATTTTCTTGATATTTTTAGTACTAAATTCTAGCTTACTTAAAAATAAGTCTCCTAAATATATGCAAAATTTCTTTATTACAAAAATTTTATCTAAAAATAAAAACATTCTAAAAAGAAAAACTAATGCAAATTCTTAATAAATTTTAATTTAATTATTTTAAACTATTCCTTGAAATTAGTTAAATTTAGTTTGTAGCAAGGTAACATTACTAAAAATAAAACATTATGTTTATGTATTTGGGTATAAGTGTAGTACATTTTCTTTACAAGCAATGCGACAAAATTTTATTTTAAAAATAGAAAATAAACAAAAATTCCTTTATATTTTTCTCTATTGTTATTAAAATAATTTATTTTTATTATGTTTCTTTTGTTTCCTTTAATATTTCAAACAAAAAAAAAATAAATCTAGTCCTTGAAGAAACTTTCACACGCTAATGTTGTCAAATTAAAAGAAGTAATACGTGAGAATGATACCTTGTATTTTGTATTTGAATATATGAAAGAAAATTTATATCAATTAATTAAGGATCGAGAAACACATTTTCCAGAGAGTTCAATTAAAAATATATTATATCAGGTAAGTAATATAAGAAAAAATTTAAAATATTTCCAAGGTTTTTGTTTTAAAGTTGTTAACAATAGTAAAAAACTTTAAAACAAAAACGTATTTTTCATATTGTTAAAGATAAAATTTATTTTATCTTTAACAATAAATTTTATCTTTAACAATAGTATAACATATCAAATAAAATAAAAATAGCTTTTGTAATTTGTAAACTTTCACAGGTTTGTTCTTAAAAATGCAGTATGCATTTCTAAAATAAAATTAAAATAAAATTGTTTGAGTTGATTTTAATGTAGAAGTGCGAAAACTTATTGCTCTTTTTGTTCAAAAATCTTAAGCTAAGTTATTAACAAATCTTAAGCTTAGTTGTTTTTTAAAAACGCAGTTCTACAAATTAATAAATTAATTATGTAAAATTAAAATTATGTAAAATGTAAAATTATTATCTACAAATTATTAAATTAAATTTGTCAATTTTGTTTTCTTAAAGATTTCATTAAAAATTGTAATTTTGAATAATTTTTTAAGTTATCACAGTTGCAGAATTAAAAATACAATTTTGAACAAAATTTCTGAAAATTTAACACAATCCTGTTGTAGTTTCCATGATTTGATTGTTTTTTTCAAGCAGTGCATTTCAGTTTAAATAATTCTTATTAAACCTACATATTATACATTTAATGCGATTTAGTACTATGTTATAAAATAGATATTTATTTTAAATATTTATTTATTTTTGAACAATAGGTACTTAATGGTTTAGCATTTATGCATCGTCATGGTTTTTTTCATCGTGATTTAAAACCAGAAAATTTATTATGTTCTGGTCCAGAATTAGTTAAAATAGCTGATTTTGGTTTAGCTAGAGAAATAAGATCAAGGCCACCATTTACGGATTATGTTTCAACAAGATGGTAAGTAAGCATTTTAAACAGTATCTATCTAGTTTTAATAGTATCTATCTATAAGTTTAAAATTCATTTAATAAAATATAATATTAACGTAAAATATTCGAAGGCGGTTACTGTTTTATTTACAGTGTGATGCCAATAAACTTATTAAAGTATTAATCAATTTTTTAATATCGTTAATATTTTATTTACATACTTCAAAATTTATTGCTTAAAATTAAACGATTTTATTAAATTTTTTCTTATTATTTCTAAACTAACTTGTGTATGTTATATAGAAATTTGAAGACAGTAAACGTTTAATTCTACATCATATATAGCTTTTTTTATTCGCGTGTACGCTCTAAACTTATATTAGTAGTGTAATATACTTAACCGATAAAATTATTAAAAAAAAAATGTTTAAATTAAAAATACATTGGCTAATATTTTGCATGAATAAAAATTAAAACCAAAATCTCTAGAAATATTGCATATCTACTCTCTATGTTATATAATTGCTTCATATTTATAGAGAAAAAAAGCGTGTATATCTGTCGTGATAATAATTTTGAAATATAAAAGAAAAAATTAGATTTTCTGAATGTTTTGTAATTAATGAATTAGTTAACTTGAATTTTAAATGAAGTATAAAAATAAAATCAATAATAATAATAAAAAAAAAATCGTATAAAATATTTAAAATGGTTTATATATAGTATGTTACTTAAATATTTTATATTATTTTATATGAAAAGTTTATGATTATAAGACTTTAAGATTGACTCGTGTTATAGTAATTTGTTATGAATTTTAAGTATTTTACAACACTATAAATATTCAGAAATAATTTCAATAAGTTGGTTTTTATTAATTAAATAAAAAACCATTTATCAAAATAATTTTTTTTTTGAAAAGTTTCTCAACTCCATATAATAAATTTTACTTTATCGAATATATGTATAAGAAAACATTAAAATGCTTACATGATTTTTGTTAAAAATGAGTTGGCACTATCCTCTTAGCAATATTTATTGAATTTTCTTTCGAAACCGGCAAGTTTTAAATAAGTTTTCTAAGCAAGAATGAATTTTTAGCTTTCTCTTTATGTTTATTTGAGAGAGATGGTTAAATACAATATCAATAATGTTAAGCATTATCATATTATTAAATTGATTTTTAAGGTGATATCATACTTTATAATAGTATTCTTGTATGCCTAGTACGTTATAGCAACAAGCATTATTTGTACATTTAAATCATGTAGAGAAATTTATATCGAGTAGTACAATATACGAAACTGTAGCTATTAACTACATACTGAAATATTTTAATTTTTAATAAAGCAATAATTGGATTCTTTGAATTTTTAGGAAATCTAAGATTAGTTTAATACATTAGTTTGGCTATGGTGAACGTGCTTCTTACGGCAGTAACACGTCCATTTTTCTTTCTTAAATATTTATTGTAATTTTTTTTTTGAATTTAATCATTTAAATTTTAAGTATAAGATAATAGTTCAGTGTTATAATTAATTTAATTAATTTACATATTGTGTTTTCCATAATATTCTGAGTTCATAATCTTGTTAATTATTATAGAATGCAATTTCATTCTATTTTTCATGTATATATAGAATGCAATTTCATTCTATTTTCATGTATGTATATGTATTCTTATGTATACATAGAGTTACAAAATATCTTTAATACTGTACATTATTAAATTCTTCAATTTATGATATCATTTATATAAACTTATATTAAAAATTGGTTTAAAAACGGAAACAGTTCTAATACAATAATTTTTTCCAATTATAATGCAAAAAATTCCTAAATTTAGTGAAAAAATAAATATAATTCCTATATAGTTTGCCGCAAGAAAATTTTAATTGATTTTACAAAACAATTCGTTATTATTTGATCTGCATGGACATTTTACATAATATTCTTATTTTGTACTCGTTTAAAAACATATTTAAATTATATTTAGGCATATTAAACAAACTATTAATAAAAAAATATTGGAACAAAAATTGTATTCTTATTTTCTTAATTTAATTTTATTTTCTCTTTTTTATATTTTAAGGTATCGTGCACCGGAAGTTCTTTTACATTCAACTCGTTATGGTAGTGCTATTGATTTATGGGCAATTGGTTGTATTATGGCTGAATTATATACATTTAGACCATTATTTCCAGGCAGTAGTGAAGTAGATCAACTATTTAAAATATGTTCTGTTTTAGGAACACCTGAAAAGGTAAAATATAAGAAAGAAAAAAATCCTTTTTTTTAAGGTTGCGACTTTACTACAAATATTCTACTTAAATTTCTACTTTTTTTATATGTGTATTGCGATTATAATAAAAAAAAAATAACTTGTAAAGGTTGGAATTCCAAAAGAAAAATGTAATTTAAGAAAATTACGTAATATAATTAAGTGTTTCTTGTAATGTTCATGACCATCTATTTGCTTAAAAACTAAATAAAAAATATTTAGTGTTTATGCTAATAAAATACATATATATTGTATATACGTATACGTATATTATTTTATATTGGTAGACTCATTTTGTTGTTCTACTTTTTCAATTTAAAATAATTCTAGCCTCAATAATATTCTCGTTTTTTATTCCTTATTTTATGAAAATACATATAAAATTACTATTCTGAAATTCTAATTTGTTTTAAAGTATTTAAAGTTTAAGACATTTTGGTAAATTAATTATTATTTCGCAGTATTATGTATGTATGCACACTTATGGTTTAGTTAAATTAATGAATTTAGGTTTAAAAAATATTCACGTATAATTAATACTGCATTCCATTTCCGTAAATAGTAGACATTTCACGTTCTATTTATATTTTAAGTACGTGATTCATTTTTTATTAAAAGGGAACTTAAATGAAGATTGAAAAAACTGCCTTGTAAAGCATTGAAATTATAATCGCTATGAATTTTTAATTCCTCTAATTGCATGAAATTTTCCAAATCTTCATTACGGTTTTAAATAGTGACTTTGTTTATAACATAGTTCGGATAAGATTTGACCGCTACAGTTTGATTAATTTCTGAAATATAATTAAATTATTATAAAAATCATATAGGACAGTTATCATTAGAATTTAAACTATAATTTTTAAAAATTTTCTTAGAATGAAATTCATATTTCTAAAATCATTTATTCTAATAATAAATTAAAATAATAGAGCCGGGATATAGCAAATGATAAAATTCTTAAAAATCTTAGAATTTCAATTATTCTTTGAAATAGGCAGACGAACTCGTAGACGTAATACAAGAAAATATATACTCTGACCAATATTTTCAGCGTGAGAAGATTGTTAAATTTTGGTACCTTCGAATGTACATATGTAGATATGTGTAGTACATATCGTGACTCTTGGCAGTGTGATAAGAGTTTGAAAATTTGTAATTTTAATTTAATGAATTTAAAGTTCAACATTTCAATTATTAGTTTTTTTTTTCTGTTTTTTTAAGGATGATTGGCCTGATGGTTATAAATTAGCATTAGCAATACATTTTCGTTTCCCAGAATGTATTAAAGTACCATTAAATACAATCATAACAAGATCTGGTAATGCTGGTTTACAATTACTTGAAGAATTATTACATTATGATCCAGAAAAAAGGCCAACAGCCCAACAATCATTAAGATATCCATATTTTCAAGCAATAAGTGCAAGACCATCAGCAACAACAAAACGTATGCAATATTTAACAAGTGTAACACAGATTCTTCCACAGCCAACAACAAATGTTATTCAACAACAACCACAACAACAATTACAACAAATTCAACATCAACATCATCATCAGCATCATTCAATACATGAATCAATACAAAATGTTTCAGCAACATTAAATAATATTAAAAATGGTAATACAATAATTGTAAATAATAATAATAATCAACATATTATATCAAATAATAGTAATAACAATAATAATAGCAATAATAATGATGGAAGAAATTCAAAATTAAGTTATGTATCAATGAATCCTGATACAATAGTTAGAAATGATTTAAATACAACACATATAACTAGTATAAATAATAATAACAATAAATCAATTGAAAATTTAAATACATTAAATTATAGTTTTTTAAATAATAAAACAATTAATAATAATAATAATATTAGTAATAATAGTTTAATAAAATCATCATTTAAAGATTCTGATTTAAATCAAAATGTCTCAATAAATAATAATAATAATGATTTATTTTTAAATGGTTCAATATTAAATGAAAGTAATAATAATAATTATTCAAAAATTAAAGATAGATCAAATAATGATTTTTTATTTAATGAAAAAATTAGTGATATTTTTGTAAATCGTAATATTAATCATAATAATAATAATAGTAATACAAATAGTGTTAATTCAAATAATCGAAGCCAAATAATATCAACAAATTTTTATAATCATCCAGCTAATGTATCATTTAATAATGATTCAATAAATCGTAATAATCGTAGCTTTTCAATATATGATCCAAATGTTATAACAATAAAAAATTCAACAATTAATAATAGTAATAGTAATAATAATTTAATAAATTCAAATAATGGATTTTATTTACATTCAAGAATTAAAAATCCAAATAATATTAATAATTTAGAATTATTAAATACAAATTATGCAGATTTAAAAGTTTATAATGCATTCTCAAAACATTCAATTAATAATCAACAACCAACAACAATACAGCATGGACAACGTAATATTATATTTAATCCAAATAATACAAATATTATAAATAATACAACAAATAATAATAATGAATCATTAGAAAGATTATTAAATAATCGTAATCGTTTATATAACACAAATAAAATTAATAATGATTCAATAGCTAATGATATAGAAAATAATAATTATGATAATAATGAATATTTATTAAGAAGAAGAGATATATCAAAAGATAGAAATATAATTCTAGATGATAATATAAGAAGGCCATTAAAAAATATTGTTGATGATCATAAAAATGATGATGATGAATTATCAATTATTTTAGGGTGAGTAAATTAATTTCATTAATTTTGGATATAATATGTGGAATGAATTCAAAATAATTAGAGCCATAAAACTTAGAATATAATTTAAAGCTTTTTTATTTTTTTGCAAGTATCATTTTAGTTTTCGACTAACTAATTTGTTTAGAAATATCTCGTTAGTTTAACAAAATAAATTGTTTTAAAAAATAATGATTTTAATTTCAATTTTCTTTTTAAATGTTTTTAAGGACAAAAATTAAATCATCAACAAAATCACGTAAAAATTCAAAATCTAATATTCATTTGGAAGATATTTTTGGAACGTTATCAACAGGTACAATTGAACAAAATATAGGATTAAATGGCACAAAATATCCAAGTACAGTACCACCAGATAAAGTTTCTGTATTAAGAGATTCTGATATTATGGTAAATGGTTTTGCAGATGACAGTGATAATATGAATGGTAGCTTTTCAACAAGCGGAAATGTATTAGGATCACGTCAAAGAAATTTAAATGATTCAGCTTATATTTCAAATCGGTAAGCAATATACATAATATGGTTGTATTTTTATTTATTATTATATTTAATTTTTAGTGGTGTTACAAATATGTCAGATTACAAAAATCCAAAATTATTTCCATGGGAAGAAAATGGTGGTGGTGGTGGCGGCGGTGGTGGTAGTAATAATAAAGACCAAGAAGAAAAATTAACAGCATGGATGGTTCCTGATAACAGTAAGTATATATTTTATAAGTTTAAAATAATTAACAATTTTTTTTTATTTATCTTAATTTTGAGATTGAATTAATTTTTTTTTTAATATTATTATGTACATATAAATTTTCTTTGATAAAAAAAATTTAAACATACAATATAGGACGCATAATCTATAATGATAGAATTGAAGAATTTGTTTGATATATATTAGGAATTAGTTGCTGGGGTGAGTTCTATATTTTGATGTGATGTTCTGTCCATATTATTTTGTGTGTTGATGTTGAAAATAATTATTTTTTAATATCAAATGAAACATTTTAATAATCTAGTATAATTTTGTATTATCATAAATTTTTGACGATAAATCAGTAAAACTCAGTCTTTGAAATTTTTAGCATCATAATTTTAGTTGAGGAGAAGAAACTTCCACTTTAACTTTTTACGATGCAATGTGTTTATTTAAAGTGTACAAAGAGAGCTTTCAAAGAAAATTTAATATTATAATTAATGTTAATATATTTTTTAATATTAATCAAGGTATCGCATCTATATCATCTTCTACCCAATATCAATTGACCGTAAAAACTGTTTTTTTTTTTCCAGTTTTTAATAAGATCAGTTGATTTTCTTTTGAGATTTACTGATGAATTTTGACGCTTATACCTTTTACGTATTTTCTATTAAATTATTCCATAAAATTAATATTCTTTTTCGAGTATTTATATAAATTATGTGTAGTGTTATTAAAATTTAAATTGGAATTTGATTTTATTTTTTTTTTGTAATGTCTTTAAGTATTTTATTGTATATTTTTTTAATTTTGATAATTAAATAATATAAATTTTTTTAATTTTTTAGATTCAATAATCGATAAAAGAAATTATATTACAAATAATAATGGTAGAATTGATTGGGCAGCAAAGTACCTGAACAAATAACATATCGATATTGGAATTATTTTACAAGAATACAACATATTAAATTTTATATGGGAAATAACAAGAAAATTAAATAAAATAATGTATAATTTAAAGGTCAAAATAATATCTGTGATAAAAATCAAAATATAAAATAAATTTAAAATATAATATAATTAATTTATACTATTATATAATTATTTTTATGTACAATTAATGTAAAATATGTGTTTATAGAAAAATTTTATATTAAATAACATATAATAAAATGTAAATTCTCCTATTACTTTAAAATTCTGCTCTTTTGCTAATTTTACATAATTAAAATACATATGGAGTATACTATATTTTAATCTTATAAAAACATTGGGAATTTTCGTAATTTCTTAAATTTTAGTTTTCTTATAAATATAAATTTAAAGCTTAATTTATAATTTAAGAGTGCAGAACAAATCACAAGCAAAAAATATATGCAACCAATTTTAATTTACATATCAAAATTGGAATGGTCCCATAATTTATTATTAATATCCACTGAACGTGTTAATATTAATTTTATTAGGACGTTTAAACGTTAATTGTTTCGTATATGTCCAATAGATAAGATCAGGTATAAATGTCCAATAGATAAGATTAACTTTTTTACCTTTATAGGCTTTTTAGTTATTGTCTGATTATTCATATGGGTCGTCTTAACTTTTCATTTCGCTTTGCTCCAATTTTGCAATTTCAATTGGCTTACTCAATTGATTTTGTACGTTGCCTATGGTCGCATTTGGTCCTTAAAAATAAGATGTAAGAATTTTACTCTTTTCTATCATCTACTTTTAATCTATCATCTACTTATAGTATGATTATTAATATAGTGTCCCAATAAAAATTTCTAAGTATTTTCCTGCTTAAATTTTATGTTGTACACCTTGACTTCAAAATTATAAACAAAATTGTATATTAACCCAATTCAGCTTACTAGTTCTTATTGCTGAATTGTGTAAGGCAATACAAATATTTAAGAAATCCAAGATATTTTATATTTATAGAAAAATTATAAGCAAAATCATTGATGTATATAATAAAACTTGTATATATATTCTTTGTAACTTATAATCTTTATAGTTACACTTTCTATAATTTCATTTAAAAATTTTATGTTACAAAATATATTTACATTATAAATTTGTACACAAAATAATTGTTGATAAATAATGTTTAATAAAATATTTGTAAATATATATGTACATATAATTAATACATAACATGTATGTAAAATTTTTTATATAATAATTTTAAAATAACCATGTATGTATAATAATGTAAAAAACGAATATTCTAAAAGAAAAGATAAAAACACATCAATAAATACAATTTAAATGTTAATTTTTAATATATAAATATGATTTAAATGTCTATTAAATGTTGTTTAATATTATAAAACATTTAAATAAAAAAAAAATTATATTCATTTATTTTATTTATTTAATTATTAAATAACGATAACCAAGATCTAACCACACCTTAATTATCGGAGTTCAAAATTTTATTGTATTGCGAATTTAATTCAAAGTAAAAGAAGGAAATTGAAATTATTAAACTCTGACACAAAAACAATTTGCATTACTAACAAAAGGTAAAATTATATTTTTTACTGTTAAAGTACACTCATTTTCAATGGTTAAACCCTTTTTTAAATTCGTCGCAGTCAAAATATTATTAGGCTAAGCAAGGTTATCCAGTTAACTAAAAATTTTGTTTAAAATTGATTGAATTTTTTTGATAAGAAATTTTCATTTAAATTAAAATACTTTTATCTTAAAAATTTAAATAATTACTCAAGATCATTTTAATGATTTTTATAATAAATTGAAAAAATTAAATATCCTTAAACGGTTATCACCTTCAATGGCGTTATTTTTGAAATCTTGAGGAACATAATTAAAAGTGTAAAAACGGAATAAGTTATGTTAAATATTTTAATTAACACTTTCAAACAAAAAATTCATTTCCCAAACTTTTAATTAGAGTAAAGTAATATGAAAAATTTTATATTGATGCAATTTGCATTTGGATTCGAAAACTTTTTTAATTAAAAATTATTAAGAAAATCGAACATAGTATAAGATTACAGGAATTTGTGAAATAAATGAATAAGCGGTCTTACTTATCTTAGAAGCTTCATAAAATTAAAATATTTGAACAAGCGCATAAAAACTTCATATCACACTATTAATTTATTGAATTATTTTTCAATTATTATAGTGCAATTATTAATGTCACACTATTTATTAATTTGTAATTATTTTATATATGGTATATAAAAATAATATTCAAGGGCCATTGTAGGCGATTCTTTTCATTTATTCCAGAAATCTAATTACTGCCTAAGTAGAATGAAGGAATTTTTTTAAGGTATAGAATTAATAATATTTTTTTGTTTTATTTTAAGAGAAATTCAAATTATAGACAACTTCACAGTAAAGAAAGTTTAATTGTATACATCTTAATATTTTCTAATAATAATTTTCTCTCAACCAAATTTTTATTTCATTGTAAACCATATGTAAAAAGTCCGACTGATGATTTAGATTTACATTTATACTAGATGTCTTATACTAAAACTACTATTTAATAGTAGTTGTAGTATGAATAACACAAATAAAATTATTTTCAAAAAATTTTCCACCAGAATATTTTTTCTCTTTATCTTTACATTATATTATGGAAATTTACAAAATAATATGTGTGTATGTGTGTATATCAAAACATTAATTATATAATTTATAAATTAATTGAAAATTTTAGTTCAAAGCGTATAATTAAAATTAATTGCACACTAAAACTTTTTGCATTTTTTTAAATATTAAAGTTCCGTCTGTAAGGGGTGTTATTCCACATTATAATTTGTAATTATGTATATGAAAAATGAAGGTGGATTGTATACACATACAAGCACATAGTTTAATTTTTAAAATAAACCAAAAACAAAAAAAAAAATTTTAAAATATCTGTCAATTAAAATATTTTTATGAAAATTTTTTATATTCCATTAAAAAATAAAATATAATTTCTCTTAATATACCATAAGACATATTTCCTATTGACATAACCTTGATAATTTCTTAAATAATAATAAAGTGATGTAAAGGCAACATATAGTATTTCAAGAAATGCATATGAAAAAATTATTAATTCGTTTATAATATAAAAATTATGTTAACGTTTTCTAGTTGAGGTCAAAAATCTTAATTTAATTGAAATTACTGATACTCAAATTGTGGTAATACAGTATTACAGCACAATTCAGCAATTAGTTCTTATAAAGTGAATTTAACAATTTTGTTTTTGTAATAAATACCATTTTATATTTTTTTATATATGTATTTTAAAATATATAAAATAGTAATATATGTAGGTACCATTTTTTTTAAAAAATGTTAAATTTTTTTTTTGGATATTCATATTGGAGTACATTATTAGTAATATTTTGGAAATTTCATTTAAAATTTATTAATTTAATAAATTTTTTTATGTAAAACAAGTAATTGTAATAATTAACGAACGGACAAAAGTGAAATTCTTCTTAGATACAGAAAGTAAAAGTAAATTGGACCTTTTACATAATAGTTTAGAATGAAACATAAAATTTGTTTAAGGAAACATTAGATTATTTTAAAAATATTAAGTATGCAATTAACAGTGATAAATTCGACAATTAAAATTGTTAAAGATAGTTAATATTATATTTATAGTAAATACACATTAATACAACAGTTAAGTATATTGTTATAAACTCTAATATGAAATATCATTAATTATTGTAAATATTTAATTTAAAACGTAGATTTTTCATTGTAGAAGGTAAACGCGGGGTAAATTTAATACGTACTAGGGTTCCCAATTCTCACAAAATGATACTTCTTCAAAATTTAAAGTAATCACCAAAATCTACCTTATAATTGCGAATACCAAATTTGTCTCAATATTCAAGCATTTTCAAAATGTGCTCCAATTTTGAGTTTTATGTATATAAAAATTGGTATTAAATAACTCAAAAAGTGATTAAAGTAGCTATAAAAAACAACACTTTACTATACAAGAAAAAAGGTAATCAAGTTATTCATGAAAATCCACCCCAATTAAAGCATTTAACAAAGAAAACAAAGGTAACAAAAATTACAAAAAAAAATAAGTACCTTAATTCTTGACATTTCACAGAACTTACAGATCACAAAAATTAATAAGAAAATAGCAATAAAAACAATTAAATAAGAGCAATTGCAACGAACTGAAAATTAAAAAGCAAAACTTTTACTTTCATTACAAAACAACAGTGACTTACTTTTTCAGAGTCGAACACATAAGGTAAATAATGTAAAAAAGAAAATAAGAAATAACAAACCTGCCCTGCAGGTATAAAGTTGAAAACCGCTAAAATAACAAAAAAGAAGAAAATGAGAGGCAACAAAAAAAACAGAAGGATTTAAGCGGTGACTTTAAATTATCACTGAATTTTTTTTTTTTTGCATTTTTTTCTACTTAATACGTAAAATTCCACAGGTGAGTCAATAGTTGTTACTGGTTTCCTGATCTTGTTGTTGATATTATATATTTTGAACGAGTTAAGAGTTTGAGCATGGTTTTATTGTACACTGGATGAAAATGATATAATCCAAAGTCGTTTATACAAGCTTACAAGGTAAATTTAGTAGAGCATATGTAGGTATATATATGAAAAAGAACAAAAGAGAGTATAAACGCTATAGATAATATTTTTAAAATGAAAATTTTATAAAAGCAACAAAATCAATTTCTCAATTTTCAAGTTAAAGATTTAAAAATTTTATTAAAAAGTAGTTTGTATGTAGGTATATAGGTGTACTTACCATAATTTGATAGTTGCCCTTTCTTGGTTGATCTCGATGCAAAATGCATTATGAATTTTTTTTCCTTATCTTGTCTTTTATCAAATCTTATTATTGTTCTTTTCTTTCTTGCTACCATTTGCGACAATTCCCAATTAAAAATTACAAATTTCTGTGAGTATAAAAGGAACCAATTTCAATGTTAATGTTATCATTCAAGTTCAGCAGATCATAAAATAAGTATCTTCTACTTGAATTTCATTTAAATTTTTTTCTTCTTCTCATCAGTTATTGTAGCATAAATTTAAAAGCAATGGCATTCAAAGTAAGAATAATTTTATAAATTATTTTTTTTTAGTTACTATTTTCTATTTCAATTATTCATCATTATATACGGAATTAATAAATTTTTTTTAATATTAGTTCTTAGCAATTTGTGCATTTGTTGCACTTTGTAATGCTGGTGCTGTACCAGTTGTACAACAACATCATCATCACCAACCAGCAGCAATTTTATTAAAATCAAATCATCATGACGACCATCATGGTCACCATGATTATGAAGACCATCATGCACCAGCTAATTATGAATTTGCATATTCTGTACATGATGGACATACTGGTGATGTTAAAAGCCAACATGAAGTACGTCATGGTGATTCTGTACAAGGACAATATAGTTTAATTGAACCCGATGGTCATAAACGTACAGTACATTATCAAGCTGATGCACACAATGGTTTTAATGCTCAAGTACATCGTGAAGGTTCACTTCATCCACAACAACATTATCATCATCAACCAGCTGTAGCAATTGCACATCATGCAGCACCTTTAGCTGTCGCACATCACGCTGCACCAGTTGCAGTTGCACATCATGCTGCACCAGTTGCTGTTGCACATCATGCTGCACCAATTGCTTTAACTCATGTTGCATCACATCATGCAGCACCTTTAGCTGCTGTTGCTCATGTATCAAGTCATCATCATGCTACTCCAATTGCTGTTGCACATCATGCTGCTCCTATTGCTGTTTCACATCATGCAGCACCTTTAGCTGTTGCACATCACGCTGCTCCAGTTGCAGTTGCACATCATGCTGCACCAGTTGCTGCTGTTGCTCATCATGCTACATTACATCATGCTGCTCCATTAGTACACTCAGCTACTATTTCACATCATCAACCAGCAGCTATTGCACTTACACACCACCATGCTGCTGATTTACATCATGGAGCACAAATTTCATATTCAAACCAAGTACATCATGGTAATCATCATCATTTGGCTTACCACCACTAAGAAAACAAAAAATATTTTATTGTATTTACATTTAAATAGAATTGTTTCAGATAACTTATTATGTATGTAAATATTTATTACAAAATTGAAAAAAGAAAAAAAAAATTAATGAAAAGCATTCACTTACCTTCATCCTCATAATTGAAAAAAATACATTTTTGAACTGATTTCTATTAAAAATTCCATTTTTATATTTAGAAAATGTTTTTTAATTAAAAATAAAACTGCATTATAAAAATATTTGAGTTATTTTGTTTTCTCTACGAATCCTTCGATTTTTAAGTGTCTTTCCATTTTAACTTAGAATTTAAAGCGGTAAAATTAATCACAAATTTCAAAACATTACTAACAGCACTTTTGAAAACTCATAGTGAGTTTATAATTTAAAACTTTATTATTAATGAAATGTTTAAAATAAATGCAGAAGTTTTCATAATATTAATGTATAAATTTATAATATCTATAGATTTATTTATCACTATAAAAATAAATCACCACTTGAATTAAGCATTCCAACAAGAAACATTTTTCTGAAATTTGCTTTTTTAAGGACGCGCGTCTTTTGATTATTTTATTGGTATACCTTAATCCTGTTTACACGGCGATTTTTGCATTAATATTTGACATAAACGTTTTACTTCCCTTGCAAAAATTATCGTCATCGTGTAAACGCCGGTATTTAAATACTGTTTTTTTTTTTGACAGTTACATGCCGGGCATTGCATACATTTAGAGTGACCGTTTAAACCAAATAATTAAAATCGAGATAAAGTAGTACATTTTGCTATATAAAATAAAAAAATCTGTCGAAACTTACCAAAACCTGCATCGAAAATTGTTAAACTATCTACATTATAATATGATTACTGTAATGGCAAAGCCCGATAAATATAAAATTTTGCTAATAAGCCAATAAAACGGGAAAATAGATATTCAAGATCCATTAGAAAAAGTAAAAATTTTTATATTTTAGTCTATGCATATTAGAATTTGGTGGATTCCCACAGAAATGTAAATTATTCGAATTGTCTTCTTCAATTATGATTTGTACTGTGGTCGAAGGAGTAATGATTCAGAACATAGTTAAGTTCCAAAAAATAATTTTTTTTTGGTTTTTTTACATGATTACAATTTCCGAGTTTTTAAAAAGATTTTTAATTTATTTTAGATATTAAAAAAAAAAGATTTTTTTACGGATAAGTAATTAATTTATTATGACAAGATAATATGGAATGATAATGACTGTTACCGCGCGAAAATTGAAACATTTATCGCGTACATTGTGAAAATAATTTTGACATTTCAAAATGTCAATTTAAAGCCAAAACATTTTCGAAATTGTAGTATATTTCTTATTATTAAATTTTGTCATAGATTTCTTTCAATTCGATTTAAATTTGGTGAAGTTTGATGTACAAACATTCTTCAATTACTTATGTGCATTGAAAAATTAATCACTTTTCAATTCTAATAAAAAACCATAAGCAGGTATTTTATTTAATGTCTAAACTTAGCCGATTATTTCAAACACTATACAAGTATTTAAGTGCTATTGAAGTTTACCTAGTGAGTAGCGCAAATTCAAAAGTTATGTCAAAGCTGTATTGCGAAAAATAATTCAAAATAGAGAATTTGAAGTTCAGAAAAAAATGTAAATGGTCGAAAATGAAAATTTTCTTACATCGTAACTGAGATGAATAAATTATGTTTTTATGCTTAACGTTGTACATTACAAATTGTGAGTTTTATTTCTATACATTAGTTTGCCGAAAATCAACTCGATAATGAAATATGTTATCCAACAGAAAAACTTTACGATATCAACTCATCTGCTTCTAAAAAATTAGCTGGATTTATTTAAAAATTAACCAACAATAAAATTCAACCTTACAATGTACAGAAGTGACAATTAATAAATTAGTGTTAAAATTTTAAAAGATTAACCACAATGAATTCTAACAGCATTTTTTCCAAATACAATTAATTTTCAATAATGAATTTGGTTAGTGTTAAAACTTATTAGATTGCGCCTTTTACATAGATTTAACTAATATAAAAGTATTGGAATTAAAGCAGAAAGGCAAAACACAATGCAGATAATTTATTATATACACTCGCATGCATCATTTTAATAACATCAGCAACGGATCATGTTAGATATGTTAAAATTTTTGGATGGAAATTTTGCTTCCCCAGAATTGGAATTAAGATTTAAATATATTTTAAAGTAAGTATGCCAGAAAATTAAAGTTGCAGGAAAGCCCTACCTACATTTATATGCTTATATTGTGGGTATAAACGGTTTTAATTAGAACTTAGAAAAATATAATACCATGAGTACGTTACACGTCATGGCCCTATCAAATATTAATGAAGTTATTATTAGTTAATACGTACCTATCTACCTACTTAATAAATTATTTAGAACACAAAATATTGTTAATTAATACATTGAAAACAATTAAGTAATTTTTTTAATTCCTATAAAACAAAAATCAATTTAAATTTATTGCTAAGCAAGTTAAGTTATAAAATTGTTACACAAATTTATTGGGCTTCAAAAAAGAACCTAATTAAATACTCGTAAAACTTGATTATGAAAAAAAAAGTGTTACGATTTAATTTTTGATATTTCATAGTTTTTTTTTTTTCTTAATGAAATTTTTATTTCATTAATATTGTTGGGATACATACATTATGTTTCTACATACTACGTATATGAAGGCAGTCAATATCGTGGCAATAACATTTAACATCCATTTTATTAGACAAGATTTAAATACAAAAATTTACTTTAGCATTTTAAATTTTTATTCTAATTAATATTTTTTTATTTCTTAATTTTTTATTTCAGAAAAGTGTAACGTTAGTGTCATAAGTGTAAGTATTTTAATAGACGCAATGGTTTAAAGGTATCAATAAGGGGTTTTTTTTATGAGAACAAATGCAAATCCGAAGGTTCATCAAATCACTGAAATGTCAATTATCTACGGTGATCACGTTTTAAAGTATATTCCAAGTTTTTATTATATTTCTTGGTTCATTTGTAGTTTTTATACCGGCTTCATTATAAAATGGTAAAAGACTTTTTAAATGATATTAAAAACTTTTCATGCTAGAATTTCTTCATTATCATAAATGCCACGTACGTATATAAATTCATAATTTGTCACATTCGTTACACTTTTTAGTTCAATATAATATATGAATAATTAATTGAATTATAACAAATTAAATTTAGTTAAAAACATATGTATGTATGCATGTACTCCAACAGTTTGAAATTTAATCAAAAATGTACTCTAATAATTTTAGTAAAAGAATTTTAATAAAAGTTTTAAATCACCAATATTACTAATTTAAATCTAAATGACCACGTATCATACAAATAATATATGATACCAAAGCACGCTTTCAAGTCTATAATAAAAAAGTTCATGTGACGAAAATAATTAATTATTATTGAATTTTTCCAATAAATTTGTAATTGATTTTATCAATGATCTTATGAAATTTTTTGTATGTCGGTGATAAAATGTTCATATTCGTAAAATTTTAAAATATATTAAAATCAAATTTTTGATTTTGGAATTTGATATGTATAATACTTAGAACAAGATGATTTATTTTATAATGCAATTAAAATAATATATTAAAAATTGTAAGCAGAATAAAGCTTATTTGAAATTTTTACAGAATTGTGAAAAAAAAATTTTAATAAACTTTTTTTGGGCAAAAATCAAGGTCTTTTCGATTATACTTCAAAGTTAAGCAAAATTAAAATTATTCAAACATAGTTCTATGAAATACTTGGAGAATTAAAATTAGTTTTTAATTAATTTCTATCTTTTTCGTATTTTAAGTGTGTATGAATGGCCTTATTCGAATGATGTATTCGAAACGCTTTTAAAATTTTTTATATTAAATATTTTAAATTTATCTTTAATTTTACTTTGTCTTGCATTACGAATGAAATAACGTATCAATATTTAGTATTTAAACATTCTAATTTGTAAAAAAAACATACTCCTAATTATTTTTCGATTAATTTTTTCCATTAATAAATTTTATTGGAATATAATTTAATTTTTGAATTAATTAAAAATTTTTTTAATTTATTTTTTTTTTTCTTTTTTTGAATATCGTTAAATTATTCTAAATAAATAAATTAATTTTTTTTAAAAGAATCTTATGCATGTAGGTACATATATACTAAACAGGTGTTAAAAAATAATTGGTGCAATAGAAAATATTTTATAAAATTTATGGTATTTGTAATAGCGTTTAATTATTATAAGAGTACATAGTTAATAACCATTAAATTGTCAATCATTTTTATAATTTTAATTTATTTTAAGATTTTACAAAATAGTTTTCATGTAATTTTATATAAATTTTATACAGATATTTTAATTTTAGATTTAATAGAAAAAATTATTTTCACAAAATTTTTACTGCATCTACAAGCAGGCAGATATATTGTAGATTGTATTGGCAGATAGATTGTTCCTATTCTCTATAACTATTACTTTTAATAAAGTTATAATAATTATGATTGCGACACTATTAAGTCTCATTATTCAGTTTAAGTAAATGATAATAAAATCGAATCATATTGTAATAAAACGAATTACAACAATTATTAATAATGACAAAGAAACGAATCAATTTTTTAAAATTTATTTCGAAATTGGTTATATTAAATGTTTTAGATATGTGAAATATTTGGAATATATTGCTAAAAGCACTCAAATTTCTGATTATGATTGCAAATGATATTAAAAAATTTTAGAAACATTGTAAAGTATTGACTACAAATATTATATTGCCTGCATAAACAGTATAGAATTTTATATATTTGATTCGTTAAACATTTCTTTTGGATTTTAGCTTATTGCATATTGATTAAAAATTTAGAAAATATCTATACTTAAATGTATATAATAAAATGTAAAACATTATTATTAATATTCATTTATTTTTCTTTTTAGAGTTTCCCACTTAATTCTTTTAAATACAATATTTTGACACCTAAACCAATAATTTTTCGCTGCTGCAAATCAGAATACAAAAAATTAAGTCAAATGCTACTTTCAAAATCAAAACGTTTTGGAAAATGTTTTTGGGGTTAGAGCTAGTAAAAAGTATTCGTACTTAGTCTGAACTCCAAGGTTTTAGCCATCACAAAACACTTTTTTGATGGCTAAAACCTAAAACAAAAATTTTTGATAATGGGGTTAAAACGATGATTTAGATTTGACACTAAACCAACATATTTTCAATTGGGCCTACTTCACAGTAAAGTTAACAGAGCTATTCTTTTCAATCATCAAAAAGTACAAATTTGAGAAACAAGAATAATTATGATTGCAGAAAAAAAAACGAATACTTGACATCTCAAATTTGTAAAGCTACAGAATCATTTATTAAACCCATAAGTATTTAAGAAATAGTGACGAACTCGGAATTTTTGATGGGATTCCTTAAAGCGATATGTTAACTTCAATTGTCTATCTAAAAATAAATAAATTATTCAACTTTAGTAAACATTCATTAGTGGGTGTATAATGTGTTTCAAATGCCAATTAATTTTTATTTATGCCAATTATTTGCGTCACGATTTAAAATGTAAATTGCCACGTATAGCCTATGCCAATTATACGCGTCACGATTTAAAAAATAAATTGCCACGTGTAACCAATTTTATTACATTTTTGCTCTAGTTTCTTTTATAATAACTACTTTCACTTACAAAAATTATTTATATATACTTTTCAATTTGAAGAGGCATTAAATATTTTTATCATTTTCGATCCTTATATGAATTATTATTATTTCATTAAATTTATTCAAAAAATCTAAGGAAATTAAATAAGGATGTGTAAACTTGAATTAAAAAGTCATTGGCCTGTATTAAGGTCAAAGGAAATATCTAAGAATTTGTTTTACAATTCTTCCTACTGATTTTTTCAAATATTTTTTTTTTTTAAAAATTTTGTATACATCAAATTAATTACACGTGTTATACATTAATTTTTTTAATAGATTGTTTATCACATATAATTTGAAATTCTAGAATTTTATATATAATTTCGTAATTTTAATGTATTCAATAATTACATGTTACAGTTTATATATATATGTACTCGTATAATAATATAACAAATTTATTTTTTCAAAATTAAAATATATTATTATAACACCATAGTCTAACTAAATATAAATCAATTACTTATAATGTATGTATAGCTAAGATTAATATATTGGTACATGAAACGTGTTACGAAAATTTCCTTAACCAAACTTCACATTTCGAAGAGAGGTCAATTTTTTAAGTGTTTCGTTTTTGGTTTTTTTTTTTTATTAAACATTTTTATTTCTTGTTTCTTTTTTGTATTTCTTTACTGTTATAATGATAACAAGATTCTGGTGCTCCAGATATGTCAAAAAAAGGTAGTTTAATTCATATTTATTTAGTTTTAACAACAACATTTATTGCAATCTGTTGAAATTGCTGACAAAAAGCTTTGAAATCATTCGTACATAATGTATGTTAATGTACTCATATATGTTTATATGGTGGAATTATATATGAATTTATTTTAATATATGTGATATTCAAAACTTTTAACATTTTGATTTGAATAAAAAAAAAACTAGGTATAGTTTTATTTAAATTAAGTGTAATTTTAATTTCTGTTAATTTTTTTCTGTAATTTGTTTTTATTTTTGATTTTGTTTTGTTAAATAAAATCAAAGATATTTTAATGTTAAGAGAAATAGGAAGGATAATAAGTTTTATGAAAATTTAAAATTTTCATTTTTCAAACTTAATCAATTTCAATCAAAAGATTATTCGAATTTTTTTCAAAAAATTTAATTTGTGATCGATTGAAATTGATTATTCTTTTTGAATAATAAACTGAAATGTAGTATTGCATTAAAAAATAAATTTAATTTAAAAAAATATAGGAAAATTTGGAATCTGCTCTTAATATAAGAGTAGTACTCTAAGAAATTCGTAAAGTTTTTTTTTTAAATATACACTACAATTTTAAAATCTTTATAAAGAAATGTTGTCTTTTTGGAAATACATGTTTAAGGTATTGAGTTAATCGTATGATATGATTATTTCGAAAATTAATTCAAGAATTCATAAATTATTTTTAAAGGAAAAAAATTTTCTAAATTTTTTTTCAATACTATTAGTTTTAATTTTATTATTAAGTAAGCAAAATTTGTTAAAAGTAATACAAAAACTGTTCTATCTTTGGCTACAATTCAAATATTTTATAAATATTTAATAAAGATTAAATTTAACAAAGTCAAATATTTTAAAAGTTCCGAAGAGACTTATAGCTTTTCTACTCTCATATATTCAATTCCTTAATGTATAAAGTTTCTAATTGTAATATAATTATATTTAAATTTCATATAGTAAACAAAATTTTCCCTTTTTTATAAATCTAATTTACGATATGTAAATTGTGTAATAATTAAATTTATATTTTATTCTTCAGGATTCACAAACTGACATTTTCTTTCGGTTTTTATGTAACAAAAAAATTAATTAGAATTTTAAATTAATAATTTTATATAACAGATAATAATAATAATATGGTAAAAGAAATTACGAAATCAAAGTTTTAAAGTAACAAAATAAAATTTTTAATTCAAATTTGATTAACGCTATTTAAAAATTACACTATTTTAAAACAATATTCTTCAATTCCTTTTGTAAAAATTTTCCTTTTGTAAATTTTTTTCTTATTGGGATTTGAATTTTATTTAGTTTTCAAATAAAGTTTTAATTTTCGATCGATTTTAAACAAAAAATCTTTTCTAATCTTACCAGTAAAGTACAAGAAAAAATTAATGATATATTTAAATAAGTTAATTATTTATTTATTAAGATAGTCGTTTAAGATTTATTTATTAAGATGGTCGTATAACATTAATTAAAGACTTATAAAAAAATTTTTAATGCTGTGAATTCATAGGAGTGTAATTCAGAATGTGATATAAATTTTTATTTATAAATTAGCAAAAAATAAATTTTTTGATCTCTACTCTTATTCACATTTTGCGGATGTACATACATTCATACATAATATGTTGATTTTTTGTAATATATAATTATCAATTTTAATTTAATTACTTATATATACATTCATTTGTATATTAGTATTGCATTATATTATTTAAGGCTCAATTAAGTGTTCGCGCGGCTTATACTATATCTTAGATTTGACATATTATTATTGTATAAAATATGTATATAGGTGAACTCTTAATTCTATTTTCACTTTTTATAAAATTGAAAACACTTTTATAATAAAACTTTTATAACACATATGTATGCCTTTTTTAAAAAAAAATTTCTAATTTGTTTTTTTTTTTAATTTTATTCCTACACATTCATATATGTACATATTCACATGGATCAACATTATTTACATTTAATAAATAAACAATTGCCCAATCATCGAAAATTACCGCAAAACAAATCAAATTACACGTATGTATAAAATTAAATTACATATACATTAAATACATATGTATGTACATATATAATTTTATTCAAAATTAATTCACAAATGTTTTAAATGCTCTTAATATTATTATTATGTGCATACATACATACATAAATTAAATATAATAAATAATGATCGGCTAAGTAAATTAGCTAATAACTAAATAAAAAAATAAAAATAAAATTTAAGTTAAAGAAAATAAGAAAATTTTTAATCATTAATATATATTTTAAGCAACAGATGTCCGTACTGTCTATTTACATACATAAATATGTGTATTAAAAAGAAATATATGTACAGCGATATTTTGAAGTTTTCATATAGAACGTCAATATGGAAACGGTATTAAAGAAAAGCAAAACATAAAATAAAAAACAGAAGAAAAAACGAATTTTCTGGTGGGTTGAAAAATTAGGAAATTTTTGTTGTTTTTTTCCTATATTTTCTATTTAATATGCTCTCATATATGACTTACATTTAACGGTAAGTATGTAGCCACTTTTATAATAAAAAAAAAGATAAATAACTGTAAAATGTAACAATTTTATAAAATAAAGTTGTTAGATTGAATGTTTTGTAATTATTAATTATAAATATTTTTTTTTTCTTTATAGATTTTTCTGCTTTTTTTTTTTTTGGAATATTCAAGAAGTAAAATCAAAACTTTAAGATTAGGAGAAACACATATTAAAAAAAAAAGAGCAAAATTAAAAATTTAGAGTGAACTAAAAAAAATTGATTTCCACTTTGAAGGAAAAAAGAAGAAGAAAAAAAGAAAAACAGGAGAAAAAAAATTAAAAATTCCGAAATTTTAGGAAAAATTGCAATAGTAACAAAACAGTTAACTACTGCCACAACAGCAAAACTTTGATATTTAGATTTGTTTTTCTTCCTCTTCTTCTTCTCTAATATTTGTATGTGATGACGTTGTTGGTTTTCTGCATCTATCTGACATGAAAACTTTTTTGTATATAAACTATGGAAGATTCAGAATAATTCATCAATTAAACTTTGCATTCGAAATAGATCATTTCAACGAATTTTTCAATAAACGAAAATAAAACTAATAATATTTTATATATATAAAAGAAAATTTTAAATTATATAAATAAAATCAGATTTAAAATATTGAAATATAATTTTGTAAAAGAAGTTCTTACATTGCAATTATATGTTCTAAAATATTCAGAATAAGAAAAAATTAAAGAAAAAAATTTAAATACGATTTGTATTTTGGCAAGCTATAAGTGTTCGCTGCTACTTCAAATTAAAATTAAAAGGATCAATTAAAATATTCATTAAAAAGAAGTTATTAAAAAAAAAACAATTAAATTCAACATGGTTTCAAAGGTAATAATTTTATTAGTTTTCTTAAAATTTTGTGATTAGAATAGTATTTTGTACTTATTTTATTAATTATCTTATTTAAATATCATATGGAAACTGTTCGGGTTAGGGAGGATGGCGTTAGAATTAATTTCTAACACATATTTTTTTAAATTTAAATTTAAATTGCGATTTTGGTTATTCTAAGCTAGTTATTCTATGTACTTACTAGCGATTTGCAGTTTCCACCTCGTATTTGAATATAATACAAAATACAGTTGCAAACTGTCGGTTGAACAATTTAAAAAGTTTAAGTTTAAATGCAGTATTGGTGAGCTACAAGCCAACACTGCAGGATTAAATTAAATATTTAAAATTTTTGAATTGTATTGATGGAAATTTAAATTCTAGAATAGTGTCAAATCGGTTCTTCACACATTTCAAATTTAAATTTATGTTTTTAATTGTTTTAAATTACATTTTCTATATAACTTCCATTATTTCTTTTATATAATTTTATTAATACGTTTTTTTTTTGTTTTTAAATTTTATTTTATAATTGATTTATATTTTTTACATGCAATATTTTAGGTTGTATTGACATTTGTCATCTTTGCTATTATCTATAATGTTAATGCTGAAGGCGAAGGTGAAGGTGAAGGTGAAAATAATGATGGACCAGTTGAATATGAATTCTCATATTCAGTACATGATGATCATACAAAAGATATTAAAGCACATAGAGAACATCGTAAAGATGATAAAGTTGAAGGAAGTTATGAATTAATTGATTCAGATGGTTTCAAACGTTTTGTTGAATATAAATCAGATAAACATGCTGGTTTTACAGCAATTGTACATCGTGAACCAACTGATATTAAAGTACCAATACCAGAACAACATATTGCTGAAGCAAGTGAACATCATAAAATTATATCACCAATTGTACATTATGCAAAAGTATTACCAGTAGCTAAAGTTGTTGTACCAGCAAAAGTTATTAAAGTAGCAAGAGCAGCACCACCACATTATGCTGGTAATCATGTATCATTCCAATCTCATGGTAATTTTTATCATTATTAGAAATTTTATTTTTTTTTTTTTTTTGAAAATATTTTAATATTAAAAACTAAAAAAAAAAAATCAATTTAATTAAACTTGTCATTATTAAAATATCGTTGATATTATTATTATTATTTTTTTTATTGCATTATTATTGATTGTTATAATATTCATACTTACGTCTTTATATTTTAACTTATATATGTTTAATATAAAAATATTATATAATAGTAAAAAAACAATAATTTATATAAAATGTCCTCAAAAATAAATAATTTTTATTATTGCATTATATTTAACTGTTATTAAGTATAAACGATGAATGTATTATGAAAATATTAGAAAAATGAAAATAACTATCTTATGTGCCAATTTTTAATGTGGTCATCTTCTGAAATATAATAGAATTGTTAAGAGATAAAAGAAATGTTATATTGTTATACTAAATATATTATATATTGTGCATGTTTTTTATTTTTTACAATAGATTTATTTAATTAATATATACGATATACACGAAAATATTATAAAATAATTAATTAAAAAAATATGCTTTTTATATAAAAATTACGAATGAAAAATAAAAGAAAAAAAAAACGAATAGAAAAATAAATGAGAAAAAAACACGTGACAAAAAAAAGTAGAAAAATGATACCAAAAATGTAAAAAAAACTTAAAAAAAATGAATTAAATGTAAAAAAAAAAATTAAAAAAATTAAATTAAAAAAAAAAAAAATAAATGAAAAAAATGAAAAAAAAAATAAATGAAATTAAACCAAAATTTAATGTTTTCAATTCATATTTTAATTTTTTCAGGTATTTTGCACTAAAATTGACAGAATTATGAATATTAAAAATTTAATTATAATACCATGGAAATACTGAAATGAAATTCACCCTCATATCATGGCTTGTGAGTGCAATAGCTGTGCAAATATTGGTACTGAAGGATTAAACAAAAATTAACCTAAATAATTTAATTATTTCCCCTATTGTTTTATTTTCTACACCGTAATAATTAGAATTAGAATTTAAAATTCTATTGTTGCAATGCTTTGATATTTTATAATGTACAAAAATACAATAATTAATAATATTTAATTATTATTGTATTATATTCGTAAATATTTCATTTCGACAATTTATAGCATACACTTATAAGTTTTATACTAATGCACTCTATTCAAAATAGCACCGAATTAAAAAGTTTTTCAATTTTGTTCAAATTAAGTTTTTCAAATTAAGAAATTTAAATGTCTTAGCATAACAAAAAAAGTGATTTAAATTTCAACGCTACGCCAATGTTTCGAATAGTCGAATAAAAAATAGAGTATAAATTTAGTATTATATTTGCGGAAATTTTGGCTAGCATTGAAAGTCAAGAATACCTACGTATAGTTGAAACTTGTCTAAGACAAAAAATTTTATATTTTATAATCAAAATAGTAGGAGTTTTCGTTATAATACATTGGGAAAACTTTTTTTTTCAAGTTTTTCTTATTATATTTCCTGACTAAATCAAGAGTTGTTCAGTAGTACACAAGTTATATAGTACACAATTCAGCAATGCCAACTCATGAGCAGTAATGTATGTAATTAATTTTTAATTCCGCAATTTTAAAGTCATGGATTAAAGATTATTATTCAAAAAAGAAAAAAAAACATAATTATGTAAAAGCAATACTTACAGATTTGAGAACATCAAGATTTTTAATTTTTTATTGCGAAGAGAAGAAAATCGTTCAGTTTTCAATAATCGTTTTGTTAATATTATAGCAATCTTTTTCCTAAATTGGTATAATTTACACGATTCTGTAAAAGTGCTTTAAAAACTTTTAACTAAAAATACTGCAACAATTTTTCTTAGAAAATTTGAGAAGACACATATTATATCACTTTTAAAATTTAAAATTTAGTGTTTCCAGAAAATTCGACAAGGGGTACCATTTAGAGTTATATTATAAATCAACTGATATAATTTTTTAAAAATCCACTATTGTGAATGTTACATACCAAGAATTAAACTTCTTTGAAAGCAAAATAATTCAAAAGTGTGACACAACACCTTTTAAAGACAAGCTATCTCTTAAACTGAGTCGTTTTTTGAAAAGCGGGTTTTTGCATATGAAAGATAAACGTATAAAACTTCTATTTATGCAATAAACCCATTCTCGTAAAAATTGTAGATGACACTTTCATTCGTTCGTATTTTCAATTGTTACCATAGAGGTAAAATCTATTATTGCTAGATAAAATTTCATAACTCATAATGTATTATTATTTTGACTTCAATGCATTTGGTACGACAAAATTACTAAAATTGAGAAAATTTTATTCTTTTTAAAAAATCATACAAAAAAATTATTTATTTTAGATTTTTTTAAAATTGATGTCCACACATTAATATTAATTTATTGCCTATTCAATGATAGATCTTTATTTCGTTTTCTTCTTGCAATGTATTACTAAATAATGCAGTTGTAATAATTTATAGAAATCGTCTCCGCCAATATGTATGCAAAAATAGTTTTCAAATCTAGTTTTCCTATTAATTTTCAGTGGTAAGCTATCACATACCATCAGAAATAAAATAAAATAGTTTCTGATAGTATTTTTTCATAACTTTTATAAAGTATTAAAAATTTCGGAAAATTTTAAAATTTCTTAAATTTTTTTATTTTATAAAGAATTTTTGCAGCATTACAGGCGTAACACTATATAATTATACTTACCATGATTTACGAATTACAAAATATTTTCCAATCTGCTATTACTCTTGTTTTTTTCCTTACAACCTTAACCCATTTTCCTTATTTTTTTTTGTTTTTATTTCATAATCTGTTTTCAATCTCTTGAAATATTTACTGATCTTTTAATTTAATATTTTAATTCCTTGTAATGATTTTTCATCACAAGGTAATATAAATTTAATGTGTACGTGATTTTGAATATTTTTGAAATTATGCGAATATTTTCGTTTTTCATTTGGAAGGCCGGATGTCTGTTCTAGTCTAATATGCGTAGTTTCTAAATGGACGTGGAATTGTTCGGTATATAAGTAAAACATTAGTTTAATTTTTTTATGTCAAATCTAAATAAGGTAGACTTTGAAAATATCTGATAACCTCAAAACGTAAATAATTTAAAATATTACAAAATTATTAAAAAAAATTCGTAATTGCACAAATTATATACTAATTTGTTCTAGGTGGTGCACTTGTTTTGGTTACGTATGAGTTGTTTACAAATGTAAATGGAACGCACGAATTAATATACATACATGGAGCAATGGAAGCCGCCGCTAGATATTTAAGAATTATAGTTACCATTTACATACACGACAAAATCTGTAATTTAATCTGAGTTTGAGGAAAGTGTAAGAAAACTCTGTTTGATATCATACTTTGTCTGACGGCAAATTATAAAAATTTCTTTATTCTTATCAGATTTATTGTTAGATTTATTGTTTTGAAAGTCAAATAGCGGAATTAATTTATTTATGCGAGTTCACAATCAGCTGCTTTTTATTTTGGTTCATTATAATTTTTGTAGTAAAGTTATTAAATTTTGACGTAAAGTTTAAGCTGTATTAGATAATTTGAGTCCGATTTGTAAATTGTTATCTGATTTTATCATATATTTAACCCTAAATTTCGTAGAATATGTAAACATTTTCTTATGTATTATTGTGAATTTTGACAACAAATTGAACTTAAGGAGAAAGGAAACACTTTATAAATATCACTGAAATTTATTTAATTTTAAGGTTTGAATATCATTTGAAAGACCTACACAATTTACTTGTAACTTGAGAAAATAGAATGGGGAAGGAATCAAGTAGAAATTTCAGAAAACTACCGAAAAGAAATTGTATTTCAATGAGAATTGGAAAAAAAAGTACAAAATGTCGTTTTCAAGAAGTGAAGAAATTAGGAGAATCTTATTGTTACATCTAAAGTACTTTCAAGGATCACGTAATTTTTCAATTTAAAATGGTAATTTTTATGTTATTTTCTAAAAGTTGGAAATATCAATCTTAAGTTTTTCATGTTTTCATGAAATTTTTACAAATTTAAAATTTAAAATTGTCAAATCACAAGAGAAAATATTGAATAAAATGCATTGTGATACATAATGCAAATGTGCATAACTACATCCATATATATCTAGATACAATATAAAACATATATAATCATATATATCTGGATATATCTAGATACAATATAAAACTAACAATGTCATATATCTACATCTACAGCATATGTATGTGTATATAACAAAGTCATACAGCTATCGTTATAGATTTTTAAAATCACGTACGTATGCATATAGATACATATTTATGTACATATATTTTGTGTATTCGTATAAAATATATCGGTTACTTGGTCATATCTTTAAATAGATTTTATTAAATAAAACGGAGTAAAGAAAAACTGAACCGGTTATTGAACTGATGTTGCTTATTTGTAATCTTGTATGAAATACTTTGTATATGTTAGTATATAATATTATATTGCACTTTGAATATGTTAATGGCCAAGTATATAATACATAATGTTATCCTTAATAAAAGAATTGCGATATACTGACATAATAATTTATTAAAACTTTTATTTTTTTTTACAATTATACTGGACTGTTTTTTTTTTTGCGGTTTTAAATTGAAATATAATTATAAGAGTTTTGTGGTTCATGTATATAAACCTCTAACTACCTATATAATACAATATTTATGCATTATATGGGGGAAAAAAAGGAAGCCAGACAAGTTTTTCAGTTAGTTAAAAATTAATTTTTTTAATATGAAATCAGTGTGCACTAAATAAAAATGTAATAGTGTAGTAGGTACCTACCCACATGGTTAAAACGGTGTGATGAACCAATAACGGTCTGTTAAAGTAATAAATTTAATTTTACTTAATTTTGGTTTTGCATTATAGGAATAAGTTATTTTGGAATGCATATCAAGGTACCGGAAAACCATTGAATTTTTTTTATAAAAATATACATTTTATTATACATTTTTTAATTGCGACCGTGTTCTACATTATGAATTGGATCGTATTTGATATAAGTAGGGTGTTCTATGTATATTCCACATGATTTCGCAAAAATTTCGATATAAACAAACAAACTTTTTTTTTATCATTGAATTTCGTTTATGAATCTCAATTTTTAATTTTAGAAATTAAAAAAAAAAAATCAAATTTGATTTGATTTGAAAATTAAGAGATGAATCGAGTTGATTTACTAAAAAATGATGAACATCTGAAGCAGAATCAAATCAAAGGATGTTAAAACGCCAAAAATATTATATGGGACTAGTTACCTATTCTTTTATTCCTTTATGTGTAAATGGATAAAATATTTACCAATGACAACTAAATATTTCCAAGTTTTGTTTATTTAATTATTGCTAATATCGCAAAATACTGTTAGTAGAAATTGTATACACTCTGTATATTATTTTGTATGATTTTGTATTCTTTTCTTTGAAATGTTAAAAGAGAGAAAAATATACGCAAATTAATGACGAAACTATGCAGCTGTCATTTATTGTTACATTATATTGGCTCCTTGCCTCCTTGTAATGTTTTTTTGTTTATTTAATATTATGCATTAAAATAAAAACTTTTGTTTTTGTTCATTATCTATATGAAAAGATAATATATGTATGTATGTATGTATGACTATATGTGCACATATATTGAGATTTTCATATCTTGATTTTCAAGTAATAAAAAAATTTTCCGGTATTTTTATTTTATTATTATTTTTTTTTTTATTATTGTAAAAAATTCTTTAATAAGGCTTTTTTTTTAAATTTCAATAAGCTAGATATATTATTAATTAAGTAATTATTGATTTATTAATGTTATTTTGAAGAGATTCATACATATTTTGCAAGCAAAGATATCTTGATCATCTTTAATTTTATATACTTAAATATATCGATTGTCAATTAATAGCTCTTATTATAGAGAAAATAAATATTTATTAGTTGAATTATTTATCAGCTAATTAATTGAGTTGTACAGCTCTGTGACATCACGTATGTATATAATTAACAGAATTAAAAAAGTAAAAGTACTGTAATTAAGTTATTGATTTGTGTAAGCGATTCGATTTGTTATTATTGTGTATTATTTTATAATTATATTATATTAGCTCATGTTCTGTATTTGGAAGGAATTCAAATCGATATTGAAATTAATATCCACTGCCACCTATTTTTGCTATTGTATCCTCTGCTTTCGTAATAACGTATTTATGTATTGTAAGGGGGGACACCACTGATTGTATTTACTTCCTTTTTGTTATAAGCCAGTTTCTTCCTAACGCGCTACAAGTTAGCTTTATCAGCTACGAATGCAATTACGTAATTTATTATATTTATACCTTTTTCGAACCAGACGAATCTTTTACAGGTTGACCTTTACTATTTGGCAACTGATTTAGCTCGTCCCACAAATCATTTTGTTACCTTTGGTAAAACTTTTTGTTTTGTATTTTTTGTACTTTTACTCCATTAAAATAAATTTAAACAACAATATTTTAAAATTAATTTTGTTTTTACTTAGGCTCCTGAGAAACAACTACCCGAAATCACACCCGACTAAAATGTGTCGTAAATTAGAATATGGAACACCTCGAAATCGTTTTTCAAAATTCCAATTCACAAATGTTTCATTTGTCAAATACGTTGGGATTGCAGAACAAAAAATTTAATTTTCACATTTCTAATCGGTGAAAATCGGAATGCAGAATATGTAAGAAAATGTGATGTAAAAAAAAAACTTTCAAAATTTATTTTGGGACCTTAATATGTCTTTAACTTTACAACAAAATCTAATCATTATACATGGGCCAAATTTTGATCTATTTTTATGTAAAATACCTACATATGCATGTTATGATCTCAAAGTATGAGTGCCTTTTACCTTCCTACTATTTAATAAAAATATTATAGTAGTAGGTAAGGCTAACTTGTAAAACATTAAATTTTTTTAGGCCAAAAAATTTTCCTGAAATGCATAAATAAGAAAATAATTTATTTCCGTAAACAATTATCTATATTAGGAATAATATCTATATTTACCTATTTTAAAAGTAAACTTTAAAATTTAATTTTCAATAAATAAGATTAAATATTTAAACAAATTTAAATGATGGCTTATTACCAAATAAAGTAAATATATTAAAAGTATATAATTTTTATATTATTTATACTTAATAGAAAATCAATCAATTTAGGATAATAAATTTATTATGCAAAATATTTATAGGTATTATTATTATTTTGAAGTGATTTTAATTTGATTATTTTATGAAATTATATTAGATAGACAGATTAAGGTGATTGATACCCTGCAGGTAATTTCATATTTTATCTATTCTCTTCTATTAATTTTCAATTTAGATTAAAAATTTAATAATGATGTACCTATACATAAATGACGACATGAATTTTATTTAAAAGATGTTATAATATTTATAGTTATTAGACTTGCTATGCTGTTCCGAAAAAATTAAATTTTCTATACCTACTATAAAAAGATTTGCAATTATTTAATTTACATCAGTTTAATTAAATAATTCATTCTTTATAGATCTTAAAATTTTTTTTTTCAATATTTTCAATAAAAATTTTGAGTAAAGAACATGGAACTTAAAGTAAGTGTCTATTTTTTCGTCCGTAATATACAAAGCAGTTTTTAAAATAAATTTATATTTTTGTGGAAATCAAAATACATAAATTAATTTTTTATTTAAATAATATCTTTCATTTTATTTTTCCAGTTCATTTCATTTTTCATTTTGATATCAACATCTTTTGGATTTCCATACCATTCCCAAATGGTAAATTTTCAACATTTCAAACCAAATCATCTAACTTCTATAAAGCATAATCCACAAGGAACACAAGTTCCTTCTATTTACAAGGAATTTAATGAAAATGATTTTAATTATGCTGTTCTTAATAAACATACAAAGAAGAATACTAAAAATCAAAGTGAAATACGTCATAATGATATTATTAAAGGATATTATGATCAGAATGCACAATATGGTTTAAGAAATTTTGCTGATTATACTGGAAATGAGAAAAATAAATTTAATATTCTAAATGGAAAATCTAATATGTTTGAACCAATTTCAATTTCATCAAAAAATTATAATAACATTTTTATTAAAAATTCTCGTCAACGTGAACTCGATCGTTCTAAAAATCATAATTTCAAATATAATAAAAATTTATTTGAAAATAATCAAAACAATCAATATCAATATAATAATGATGCACAAAATTCACTACATTATGAAAAACCTGCCAATAAAATCGGCCCAATTTACAATGAAGCGATGAAACATTTCAATAACTTTGATAATAAATATTTGGTACCAATTGAAAGCTATAATAATCCTAAAGTAGAATATGAAAATATTATTAATTCAAAATATATTGATTCGAGTGAAAATAAAATGATGATAACATCTACTGAAATACCAACAAATCACTTTGTAAATAAATCATTTTCTAAAAATCATCATATACAATCAGAATACCAAACTAAGAGCCATGTATCATTTAATGGGGCTCATGCTAAATATGAATATTAAATTTAATTTTCAAAAGTGATTTATAGATTTTTTAATTTAATTTGCGTGTTTTATTATACTTGTTTTTAATTGCATATAACAGTTTTTTCTTAATAATATAACAATAACTTTGTTGTTCTTCCTCAATGATGAAGAAAAGCTAAATATTATCAAAAATTGGTCATTCTTAAAAAATAAAAATTGAATTTTCTAAAATTTAGTTCAGCATTTATTTATTTTTTATTTTATTTACTATATTATTTTTAATAAATTAACACTATTATTACTTATAGAATTTAATTAAATTTTTTATTATAAATGAACACAATGTTATAAGTTTTATATACACAAAGCTCGTTTAATATTTTCTCTTAATAATTTTCTATGTATCGGTATTTAAAATTATCTATGTACTTTAGTTGTTTCTTCATTCAACTATTTACTAAAAATAATTGATTTATGAGGTAATGCTGCATGTACTGGAAGTGACATATGATGATGTTGAAGAGAATGTGCAGCATACACAGTATGATGGAATGGAATTTGATATTTATTTATTGTAGAAACTGGAACTGTTATACTACTTTTTTCATTATTATACTTTCTATAATCCCACTGGACTCTGTTGTTTAATTCAAGATGTACCAATTTATTATATTCATTAGGTTCATATACCTTATAATAATGTGGTTCAGCATAAGAAAAATTTAACAAAATGCAAAAGAACAGGAACTAAAAATACATTAAAAGAATTGTCATTCACATTTAATTTTAAATTATCTATAACATTGAATAAAAAAATTTTAAAAGTTAAAAAAGAAATAAAAAATTTTGTATGTAATACCTACGTACTTTCAAAATCATATTAAAAAAAAAATTTCTCAATTTTTACACAGGAACTTGATAACAATTGAAATTAATATGTTGAAATGTGTATGAAACTTGAGTTGAACTGAATAAATTATTAAATTACAAATACTTTTTATAAAATATTTTATCAAAATTGGTTCGAATTCAACTTTGTTGTTACAATTAATGTATACAGGTTTTATTTATTTAAGATATATTTTTGTTAAGTCCAATATCGTTAATCTATATAGAAAATTTAAAAAGAATGCCCTTCAAAATCTTTTGCTTTTTTTTCCTTTTTTAATAAACAAAAAAAATTTTTTGCGAATTTTATTTATTATTTGTGTTTTGTTACGCATTTTAAACATAAATATTTTAGTTTCTGCAAAGTGTGGAAATATACTGCTGTACTTGTTGATTTCAGGAAACAAAATTCAGAATTTGAATAAAAATTTGATCAATTTTGTAATTATGAAAATATTTATTCTATAATTTATTTAGTTTTATGACAAATTTTTTCGGAAATGACAATTAGTAATTCCGAATATGAAATTCGTAATTACTAATTGTCATTTCCGAATTACTAAAATTCTGCTCCGATGACGGTTGGAATTGAATACGGATTTTACTACAAAAAACAGTGCTGCCATATCGCTGATTCCATACGAGTAAAATTTGTGATCATTCAAAAGTCGGTGTCTTAAATAAGCTCTTAATTCGCAAGATTCTACGGGTGGTATTTATGATAGGGCTGAAAATAAAATGATCTAGTCCGAATCACATTTTGCAATTTGTAAACATAACCATATTATGTAGTTTATTTGTACCCTATAGCAGTTTGGTGCCACAAGAACGCATAATGTATGTATTAATATATTACAGAATTATGCCTACATATATGTAACTACTTATTTTAAGTGTATTATACAATTTTTTATTAAAGGAAACTATCACACAACATAATCGTACAACATAATCCATAAGCTACACTTAATTGAAAAGTGTTTTTGCAAAAAGTATCCATAAATTTTTAGGTCACAATTTTGAAAAAAAAAAAAAATGTAAATTATAATTATTTTTATTTAATTTACATTTTTATATTTAGAATATTAAACCATTTTGATAAGATTTTAAAAAGATTTTAACATTGACATTTATATCAAATTTTGTGTAATTCAACATCAAAAATTATGAAAAGAGTTTTAAAAGTAAGAGTTTTTTTGATTATTATAAAAAAATCAATTATAATTTAAAAATGCTATAGGTATTTTTAAAATGATTTTTTTTTAATTAATTTTAACATTTTATATGGTAATTTTTTTAATAGGTATCATTTCGCTCAATTGAAAAAAGTATATAATTTCGTAGATAATTTAAGATAATTGTGAGTATATAAATAACTATTATGGTTCGAATTCATAACAATTATTGAACATCCAAAAAATTTTTCCATACGAGTATAATGTTACTCATGATTTGACATCTACCTTGGTTCTATAAAAATTTTCCAATATTATACCCTTGACTTGATATTGTTTATTTTTCTTTTTAATTTAGTAAGTGCTTCCGTTTTAGTGAAAAAAAAAATAAGGAGTAAAAAATTTTTTGTAAATGAAGGTATTATTTATTTTTTATTTAATGGGTTTAATTTAAAATTATATTAAAAAAAAATAATGAGTTATTTTCAAAAATTAAACTTAAAATTTTAATTTTTATTTGAAAGCTAGGGGGTTTTTCTATTATTATTCATAGAATTTACGAAAGAAAAGAATATTATCTCTTTGTTATATTGATATCACGAGATTTTGTCACGAGAATTCAAAAGACCTCAAAACATGTGGAAATAATTAAAATATCAGCGTATAAATTGATTAAGATTAAAGTAAATTAATTATTACAATTATTTAAATTTAATAAAAATACTACTAACACTACATTCGAAATTGAAACGAAAACACTTGAGATTTTACTTGGCTTGAGTGTATGATTATTTTTTTCTACCTTTTTTTTCCTTCTTTTATATAATTTTAATAATTTAAACTGATCTCATTTTGCATTTATGATAAAAATTATTTTCAAATTAAATAAAAATGAATTGCATACAATAAAAAAGAAATATCAATATAGGAATTAATGTATTGTATATTACAGGACTTTCTAACATTTTTTCAAAACAATATTTTATAATGTAGCTATTTGAATTTGCAATATTCTCCAGCAAAACTATGCATTCCAAGCAATATTTTCAGACTTCAATGTAGGACTGAAATTGTTTTTTTTTTTTCAATTTTTGAGATTGAAATGTGTTTGTTAATTTTTGATGTTTGAAAAACTCAGACATTGGAATCATCATAGTCTTAAAGGGATCTTGTTGCGAAGATATTGTTCGTATAATGAATTACTTTATTCTTGTATTTTATACTAGAAGTATGTTTTTGTTGAAGAAAATTAAACAAAATATAATTCGTGTGACACATTTAAAATTATTTTACCTTAATTATGTTACGTGTTTATTCCACAAAAACATTTCGCACACAGAGTAAACACAGAGACAAATCTGATTCATATTTGAAATAAATCACTTTTGTATTCAGTCACATTCCTTTAAATTATGTACTCTTTCACATGACGTGCCTACGAATTGCTTTTTTGCTGGTTTTAAAACTCTGAAATATGAAAATTTATTTGATTTTTTAAATATATTATATAGGTAATTTATTCTTACTTCCATAAGGTTATATAATAATTTTATCATAGAGAAAAAGAAACAAATGGGAAATCAAAAAAAATGTGCAAAATTGAAATTTTTAATTGTTGAATCATTTCATTAGATTTGTTGCAAAAAAAGAAAAAATAAAAGCTAAAAAATTTTCTATTAAAATTAAAAAAAATGACTGACGGTGAGGAATAAAATATTATTTTTTTTTCTTCTTTTTCTTCTAAAAACAGTAGAAAATCCCGCTGGCTATCAAAGATTAACATTTTATCTAAATACGTTTTTACGTTTAACATTTTATCTAAAAAAAACAACACATATTCAGCGCGATATTTAATTTAAAATTTATGTACAATAAAATATTAGAGAAAATTATTTATTTCTTATTTTTGCCGTGTTAAGAAAAATTAAGGAAAAAGAAAAAACAAAAATTCTTCTTTTATATTATTAAAAACATCCAAAAAATAGCAGCAGTACACTTCTATTATTGAAAATGGTATATGCTCTCTTATATAAGTCATGTTAAAAAAAAATGAAAAAAATAATAAAAAATAATAATAATAAAGAAAAACTGTGAATTGATTTTAATTGTGATTATAGTAACCAATTCGATACATTGATTTCATATTATACATTTACATACATACATACATATATGGACATATATCGCGCAGAAATTATAATTTTGATTTTTTATTTTAACTGAGTATATAAAGATTTTGATTTATATTAATTGAATCAGTATTATAGTATAGCTCATCAAATCTACATTAAGTAAACAAAATTTTATTAATTAAATATTAAAATCTCAATATTTTATTTTAATTATTATAATTTAAATAAAGAACAATTATGGAATTTAAGGTAACAATAAATTAATAACAAAATTGGAGGATTAGAAATTGGAATAATATAAGAATTCATATTTTCTTTATTTTTTAGTTAATGACATTTTTAACTGTCCTGACTTTAACATCAGGATTACCACAACATTATCATACATACTATAATGATGAAGAAAAATCATCTGTTACACCATCATCTGTATATAAGCAAGTTGCTGAACATCATTCAAATCCATTAAAATATGAATTAACATATAAAAATAAAATAAATGATCAATCACAAAATATTGAAGAAAAACATCAATTAAAATCTAATAAAGCTAAACAACATCATTATGTGGATAAAGAACATTTAGATAATATACCAGAATCAATTGGATATAAACATTTTATAGATTATGATACTGTAAATAATAAAATGGAATTTGAAACAATTGTTCATCATCATCAACCTCAACATCATCAACATCACCATCAAACTGATGAACCAACAAAACAAGAATTATCAGAACAAAGCTATTATCTTCCAAATTCAAAAGCAGAAGAATATGGAAAAGAATTAATTACTGTTGTTCCAGTTAAATCTTATCATGAAAAATCACCTACAATTATTTATCAACAAGAATCTGATTCACATCATCATCATCCTCATCATGAAGTTCATCAACAAAAACAACATGAATCTCATCCAATTTTATATCATCAAAATGAAGCAAATCAACATAAATCTCATAAATTTGTAATTCAACCACAACAACAATCTCATGATATAGTTCCTAGTTATCAACAACAACAACCACAACATAAAACAGTTCAAAATGGACCAATTAATCATCAATATGGATCTCATCAACAAATTGTTGTTCAATCTGAAAAACATCATCATGAAATACCAGATAATGCTCAATATATTCTTGAAAAAACTTATGATACAACTGATAATTCACAACAATATGAACCAAATTCTTATCATGAAATAACAATGAAACATCATTCACCAGATCATTCATATAACAATGATAAATCTTTATCATCTGTATCTAAACATAATATTTTACCATCAACAGTTTATTATCAAGAAGAAGAACATTCAATTCAAAATGCTAAAGGATCAAATACTGAACCAAAATATATTTTAGTTAAAGCTGAAAAATCGATAATTCCACATGAACAAGATGAACAAGAGCCACCAATGGTCGTATATGAAGATGAGGAACCTAAGCCTAAAACTATTAAATATAGTAGTGCACATACTAGTTCTCATGTTAGTTTTAATGGTCCAAATGCAAGTTATCATTATTAGATACGATTTAAAAAAAAAAACAAAAAATTATTAATTAATTAAAAATATCTAGTAAATTATTTTTTTTCAATTTTATGTAATTTATAATGCTAAATGTATTCAAGTTAGAAAGAAAAATAATATTTAATGTACTGCTTTAATTCAACACTTAGCTAAATTATTATTCTTAAAAATATTTATAATAAATATATGAATTTTTTTATTAAAAGATAAATAACATTTTGAAAGTTTGTTTGCCATTGCTTTTCTAGAATAGCCTCATATGAAGTTTGAGTATGAACGTTTTGAACCAGTTCTACATAATGTGATGCTTAATTCCCTTTTTGTTTAACAAAAAATTTTTTTTCTTTCATGCCAAATATTATTCAATTATTTTCCATATAACATCAGCTATGAATGAAAGTGTAACTCCTCCATTCCTACATTATTACTCCTACGTTATTACTGTCACTTTTTTATTATTATAGTTAATAAGTCAATGAACGAATAAATTAAGTACTTTTCTCAATTATTATGCAAGAATTTGTATATTGTATAAGAAAAAATGAACTATTTTTTTTTTTAAATTTTCGTTAATGTTAAAATTTTTTTTTTGGGAATGTTAAGTTATTCAATAGGAAAAAGCTTGATGAACGTCGTAAAATTTCCAACCTTAATATTTTAAGTATGATTTCTCAATGTCTCAGAAACAATTTATTTTATGTAGCACGTACTAAATCCTAAATAAATTTACTGAATTCAATTTAAATACATATATGCATGAAAATTTAAAAATTTATATTACAATACTTACATATATTAAGAGGAATAAAATAAGAGCACGAATAATTTGTAAATATCTTTTGTGTTATAAACGCAAACATACTGATAAATTAACTTCATAAAAATAATTGTAGTATGCAGCGTTGAAAAAGTTAAATTAGGTTGGCGGCCACCGCAAGGTATACAAAAAGACCTGATAGACGCGTTAGGATTAGACTGGATCCGCAAAATTCCCCGGCCTGATAAGAGGAAAGAAATACTTCAGCCACTGAATTTTAAAGAATCTGTTCAAATTGCTTAGAATCTTAAAAATAATGGAAAAATTAATAGAAACTGATTTGTAATTTCTTTTTTTAAACGTGATTTGTTCTCTTATTTGGTATTTTTTTAATTTCAGTTGAAGAAAGTGCGTACAATAGTTTCAGCACCAACAATTAAGAATTTAAAACTGTTAAATTGAAGGATATCTCAATAATAGCAAATTTAAAGAGCAACACACTGAGGTTATTGTTTTAAAACTGTAAGAAAATTAATTTTCCCTTACGAGAGTGAAATCAATTCTATATTTTTAAATTAATTCATCAAATGGCTAATAATTTTATATCTTTACCATATGTTTTATAAAAAAATTCTTATGAAAATTACTTATGTAATTACTATTTTAATAAAAAATTAATTTTACTATATAAGCAGAAATGCTGATTAAAAAAAAAAAATACGTGACTTTGATGCAAAATTATAATACATTTAGAGACCACGCACCATTTTAATTTTATTGGTAATTTTATAACCTTCACTTTTAAGTTTATTTACTTTTCTATCAACTTCACATATTTGTATCAAATCGCCAAATCAAATGTGTATTTAATTTTTTGATTTGCAAAATTCAGCATGGAAGATGTTTTAATTATAACGATCATGCTACCGTTTACTTGCATGTACTCATATACATACATACATTCATGCATATGAACATTATTAAAATTTAAATGTAGGTAAGGTTTATTTCTTAAATATAATGTATATGCTTCTATAAAAGGTGTTTGGATGGTAATTTAATGTCATTGAACTTTTAATAAATTTGGCAATATTATAAAGTTATGGTATAGTTATTTCATGAGAACTTGAAATAATTTAAAGTTCAATATTATGAGTGTATATTATTTAAATTGTAGAATTTTAAATGAAAATCAATTAAAATTAACCTTAAATTTTAAAAAAGAGACTATTGAAATTATAAATTGCAATTATTCTGTTTATTTTATGTACTATACATACATATGTATGTTGGCAGTAAGATAATATTTAAGATTTAAATAGAAATAGAAATAAATTAAGTTATAACACAAAATAGAAATAAATTAAGTTATAATATAAATATAAATAGCTGAATATTTTGATATTATAAGCGTAAATTATTTTGAATAGTTTATGGCTTAATTCATATTATACTATATAATATGTACATAGGACATATAAGATTATTGACATATCCATTATGTGTACCAATTAAACTTTATTGAGCCTAAGAAATAATGGTCTGAGATGTAGTCGTATTTGATCAATATTAAATTCTGAGTCGATTTATATTGTTGAAATAGAATTTGAGCATGAAATTAACGGAAAATAGAATTCGAGCATGAATTCAACGGCTCAACTACTTAGCTCCCATATATAATTTTTCACAATAATCTCTATAACCGTTGAGAATACAGATATAAAGTGTGCTCATAATAATTAGTCACAATTTTTCTTTAAAATAATTCAATTTCTTTTAGCCCCTATTGTAATTGCCATGTAATTTCTAACACATATACTGTAATTTGTTGAAAATATAACCATAAGTATGTGTAACTAAAAATTGTTGTAATATACATAAATTGGATAATATATAATAATACTTAATTGAAAAATCTTTATTTAATTTATTTGTAAAGGAATCACAGACTTCCAACGATCAACTTTATTATTCTTATTTATATACCCTGGTTCAAATTTTTCGACCGGCTTCCAATCAATCTTCAAACCTTCACTTTTTTTAATTAAATGCTGCAATGTAAAAAATTTTAAAATATCATGGAACTATTAGTTATTTAAATTATAGGACAAAACAAATTTAAAATTTAAAATGCCGCATATTTTGACATTTACATATGGTTTTAATTTTCGATAGTTTATTTTCAAAATTACCAACACTATTAAAATTTATGCAGAAAACAGCAGAGAAATTCTAAAATTTTATGACTGAAAAATATGCGAAATGAGTCAAATGCGCTACCAACTTTTAACATCGAATTCTATGAAAGTTTTTAAAAGGCACAGAATTTTTTTTTCAGAGGGGAATACTTTGTTTTTTCTGTGCATATAAAATGTTTTCTAAACAATATAACATAGAATGCTTTGCCAAATACATAAACTATGTAGAACTTGACACTTCGTCTAAGTTGACGCAGGTTTTACAATATGGAAGTCAGAGATATTTTTTCAATTAATACGTTCTAAATTATGTTGAGAAATCGAAAATGTATTTAATTTAGCACGAAATGTTTTTTAAATAATTTATAATTTATTGATTTTAATATATTATAATTTATGATTTTTTACGCTTAATTAAGTTTTTAAAATAATTGCTTCTATTATTGTTTGTGTTCTTAATGCTATTTATATTATTCATATATTAAGGTCGTATTTGAAGTTTTTGAGGAAACTTCTTATTTTAAATAAAATAAAAATTTAAAATCAACCCACATTTTAATGATAAAGATCAAATATTTCGTGCTCAAATTCTACTTTCCTATAGTGCCTATACGTTACCTATATACTCGTAAAAGATAACACATTGGGGTCAATCCGTTTATTTTTGCAAAATCATCATTTGAAAATTTCGTTTTTTGTTCGAGAAAGTGTTAAAAGCTAACAAAAACAGTTTAATAAAAAATTTTTTTTCTTTGTAAAAATATTATTTGTGAGTAAGCAAGCACAATCCTTTTCATTGTAACCGTTAAAGAATAAATTAAATTTAATATCTTTTCAATATCTATATTAAATATGACCATATTCACACATAATTTTACATAAAATTGCGTACTTACATACTAACTTAAACTTTGTAACAAACATTTTCATTTCCTACCGGTCACCACAGGGTGACATTGTAAATTTTTTTTCTATGGTTTTTCTAAGTTTTTTTACTTGTTTTTGAAAATCAATACTTTTGCTTCTTTATTTTAATTACACTTAACAAAAATTTTGTTTGGCGTAGGTATTGTACAAGCAGTTTTTAAACATTTTTAACCAAAAAAACAAAAAAAAATCAAGACTTATAATATTCACAAGCGAGAAGTAAAAAAATACTTTAGTCATGAACTTTAATTTTAATGAACTTATAAAAATCATGTTTGGTGTTTTTAAAAATCGAAAAATCAAAAAAATGAAAGAAAATTTTTTTTTGAAAACAAAATTTAAAATAGCAAACTTCATTTTCATAAGATTTCGATTTTATTTTTTTTTTTATACAAAAACAATTTGTATATTTGTATGTATCTCTTAAATATTATTGATAAACATCTACATACATTAATTACCAATTGAAAAGGTAAGAAAATGGAAAATAATAATAAAGTAATTTTTTTTTATTTCTTTTCTTTCATTGCACGTCACAATAATGTGTGTAATTGTGAACGTCTTGCGAATTGATTTGATTTTTTTTTTGTTTCAAAATTATACTACGTACGGAATATTTACTGTTTACTTATATTTAACTTGGCCCATAAAATCATATGATTCCGGTGTATAAATATGTGTTTGTATGTATTTGTTGTAATTAGTACAGTGTAGTTTATTGTTTTAAATGTAAAATTTTGACTTTTATATCCGCATATAAAAAATTCAATTTGGTGTTATGAATTAAACAGGTTATAAGTATATACTCGTGTATATGCTAGCATTATAATGCTTTGTTAATAATATTCATTGTTTTCAAAAATTTATTATCTAGAATTTTTAGATATATACGAGTATAATTTTTGACATTTCACTGCTGTAATTCGTTCTCAGACGCTGTCGTTGTTTTGTGAAAACACCATGTCAAATCTATAAATATTTCTGAGTCAACTATTTCAACATATTCAAGTTTTAAAACAAAAAATCATGACTTCATGCATAAGTATAAATTCAATTGTATGATCGTATGAAATTAAACAATCAAACAATTTTTAGTATATTAATAGTAATTTCAAATAGTAAAGTTGCTAAGTGGTGCGCGTAATTGATTTGCAATCAAACTATAATATTGCAAAACTAAAAAGTGCATGTCAGTCAGGGCCTAAAGATGTTACTTTTCTGATTTTTTAAAAGTCTAATATTTTAGTGACATCTTCCATAAAAATTTAAGCTTTGATATATTATCACAATTTTATTAAGAAATAATCCTTTTTTTTCATAAACGAATTTCAAAATTAATTTAATCAAAATTATATTCATTTCGGAAAATTTTCGTAAAATCAAATTTTGTTGATTAATGTATATATTAGGAAGTTACTAATTTTAAATTTAATCATATGTCTGATATAAACATTGCTAAAAAAAAATTCAAATCATATAATAAAATACCCTAGGGTAGACATGTTTAAAATTAAATGCAAAAATTTTCATTTACTTCCATATTTATTTCGATACAAATTTTCCTCTACATTGATCAAAATTTTAAGATTTATTAATACTCGATTTATATTACCTAATAAATCGAAATCATAGTGTTCGAAATAATGAGCTTTTTGCTCATTATTATTGTTTGTTATTTAATGTTTTCTTAATATTTTTATTTTATTTTCGTTTTACAAATTTATCATGTCGGATTATAGTTCGAGAGTTAATTGCAAATTTTTTTATACAAGTTAAAGTATATATATTTTATGTTAAAATATTCAGTATTTAGCTAATAAGGATGTTTTAATTTTTAAAAACTAAATCTTATATATGATAATACTTATCATATTTCAAATACTTTTTCAAAAGTTATTAATTAACCCTCTAATTTTCTTCTTTAATTTAAATGAAGTTGTTGAAGTCATAAAAACTACTATTACAATTGCACTTGAATCTAGTACATGTTATTATTTAGTTTTAGTACTTTGTTTACTTTTTATTATTTGACATTTAATATTATAATATTTAAAAAAGTTTTTTCTTGGATTTCAAATCCAACACAAGTTGTAAGATGTTTTGAGTTTTTATTCAGTTTTAAGGCCAGGGATTACCAATTGTTTTTCCAGAGATCATCAATTAAAATGTCCTTTTCAAATATTATTTGAAGTTTAATTATTCTACATTAATTTTTTCCTTGCAATCTAAATTTGGAAAATTTAAATTTTGCATTAATCTCTTCTACGAAGAATTACACTAAATTATTATGCTCATTCGCATAAAGATAACTCAAACAATTGCAAAAAAAAAAAAAATTAAAAAAAATTTCTTCAAAAAATGAAAAACAAAAATAAAAAAAAATAAATGACTATTTTTTCTTTTGTTTTACGTTTAAATCTTTAAAATTTTCAATACAAAATGTGATAATCCGTGAAAATGAATCACTACAGAGAGATAGTACGAAGAATTGCACATGATGAAGGTAAAAGATCCGGTAAAAGATATTCAAAACTTTTTTGGTAAAATTTTTACTATTTAATTATTTTAAAAGAAATTTTTGTGAATTTTTAATTAAAATAAAATTCATTATAAAAATCAGAATAAAAAATTACAGTCAAAAAAAGAGAAAAATATAAGAAAAACAAGAAAAACGCAGAGTAAAAACAATAAAAGCATAACGCACACAAAGAAAACAATTGGAGTATTTCTATAAAATGGGTTTACAATTTTGTTAGCTGAACTAGTCGTCAATCAACTTCCTTTCGAAGTACTTTATCGTAAATAATTAGCTGTAATATATTAAGAACAAAAAACAATAAAAACGCAATTGTAAATAACGTGAATTTGGAAAAATCACTAGAATACCGGAAACAATGTGGATTAAAGTAACAATAACGAATTTGAAAATCAATTAATCAATTACAATTCAAAAATAGTTAAAAATCTTATAAATTACAATTTTATGTCTTCCAAATTTTTTTTATTTTCTTAGTGTTTTATAGGCCTATTATCATTAATGACAATAGTCTTAGGTGAAACAGATGATTCAGAAATAATTCATTCAACAGAAGAACATGAAAATTTTAATATAATAACATCTGATTTAAAAGATATTCCTTCGGCTGCTCCATTATATTCAAAAAGACGTCATCATAAGAACTCTGGACGATACAATCATTATAACGATGATGATGATGATGATGAAAATCCACCAGAATATCAATTTAATTACGGTGTACATGATGAACATACAAAGGATATTAAAAGTCAATCTGAAACAAGATCTGGTGATGTTGTTAAAGGACGTTATGAATTAATTGATGCTGATGGTTATAAAAGAGTTGTTGAATATACAGCTGATGATCATAATGGTTTCCAAGCAGTCGTACATCGTGTTAAAACTGATGTTATTGTGCCGATACCAATAATTAAATATCCGAAATTAGATGATAATATAAAACATTCGAATCCAAAATTTTATCATCATCAGGATGAATATAAATCAGTACAATCAATACATGATAATAATAACGATAATTATGATGATGATATACCACAAGATATTAGTAGTGTGTCTAAATTACCATTAACAACTGCTATACCAGAAACATTATTTACACCTGCAGCATATTATGAAGAACAACCAGCTGAATCATACGGGCAATATCATAGATACCTTGAAGATCAAGAAAAAATACGTAAAGAACAACATCAGGATTCAAATAAAGTGAACCAGCAAGCACTGCAACAACAACAGCATCAGGAAGAACAACAAAAACATCAGCAAGAGCCACAACATCAGCAAGAACAACAACAATATGAACCAGAAATTGAACTACAAACAGAAAGAGTAAATGAAAAAATTCTCTATAAAACAATAAATTTATATGATGACAAGGAACATACTATCAATAGACCCTCAACTGACTATAATCAACCCGATATAACATATTATAATTTAGAAGCACAAAATTCACAATTATCACCACAAATTTATCTTCCATCACCACAACCATCAACGTTAACATCACAATCAACAAAATCAATAGTTCAAACAACAAAAATTCCATTAACTACAATAACATCACCATCAAAACCAATACCAAATATTATTCATGGCAAACCATTTGAAAAGAATAATTTTAATTTACATTTCCCACAAACTACAATAAGACCACTTCAAACAAAATTTTATGATGTAACACCAATACGTTATGCAGAACCTATTGCTAGCTTATTACCAGTATTAGAAAAATTTCAAACTGCTCAACCAACACCAATCGTTCAATATATTAATTTAGAAAAAAATGGTAAAACAAATTTAGGACATGAACTTCCGCCTGCACTCTCTAATATATTTAGTAATCGTGGTATAAAACATCAAATTTTAGCTATAAATTTACCTAATAGCCGTCATCGATTAAGTCCAATTACAGAACGTCAAGATAACAATATTAAGGATATTAGTACCGTACTGCAACAAACGCAACAACAACAACATAATCAACAACAACAACAACAGCAGCATCAACAAAAACAACGACAACAAAAACAGCATCAACAAATAACACAACATAATCAACAAAAAGAAACTTTAGTGTTTAAACAAGGTGAAGCTTTTAATTTTGAAAAAAAATTATTAAAATAGACAGATGTCTCTGTAGTAGAATTTGTTTTAGTTTTACTTTTTAATTAATAGTGTAAAATATCAAGTATAGGAAAAAAAAGAAACATTCGGTATTCAAAAAATAATTTTTTATTTGTTTATAGCTAATACCTGTTAATACGAAAATAGTTATAGATAAAAAATTGCATATATTAAGGAGTAAAAATTGTTTAAATAAAAATATTTATTAAAAATTAAATAATATTTAAAAACAAATTGTTTAAACGTGTTAAATTTTAATTGAATTTGGAAAATTAGAAATTAGTTATGAGAATGGTAAAAATTGACATTTCTTTGTGCAGTGTCGTTTTAGTGTTTTATTAGTTTTTTTTGTATTTATTCGTTAAAAACGTTCAAAATTAAGTGACATTTTCATAATTTAAAGACTATAAATTTTCAAAGACAGTAAAAGCTTTTAATTTTGAGAATTTAATAGTTTTGTTTAAAATTAATTTTGATTTCAAATTCAAAATTCTAAATTTAAAATCTTGAAAATAAAATAATTAATTGAATATTTTTAGGTATTGCTGTCGTTGTTTGTTTGTAAATCAATTAAATTGATTCTGTTATTAAATCAGCTTTTATAAAAAGAGTATATACGTATATATCATTATATATAATAATATAAGGATATTTTCAGTTAAAACTGAAATTTAACTAGAGAATTTATACAAATATCTACATATGTATGTAAGTATGTATTTGAAAATAAATTTCTTTAGATGCTACAATTAATTCAAACATACAGACATATGTATGTATGAAGATATATTTAAATCCTCATTATTTTATCGATTTAATTCGTCACTATCTAAGTCATCATCCATCTTAGAAAAAGTGGGACACATAAGTTATGTGAATATTATATGATATATATACATATATACATAGTATTCACTCACTTTTGTGTCATTCTTCTGTTTCTGTACTGTGAATAAAAAACTGATTATAAATTATGAGAATATTAACACACAGCGCTACTTTGCACAAAAACTCAACAAATGGTGTGTTGTACTAGTTATAAGAAGTTTGTTGGACGTTTTCCTATACAAAGGCGGTTTTTAATGTTAACTGTTATGAAATTTATTCTATAAATTAAAACAAGAATATAGTAAAATATGTATAGTATAAAATTAAAAGTAATATCGCATATTAAGGAATAACCACAGGCGTAATAAGTGTAATTATTGTCAAAAATATTCAATGTCTAATACTCACAATTGTACTTATTTGCGTTTAATATTTATTTGGTAATATTTTGACATTAATTTATTCACGTGCGTTGTTGAATAATTAAGTTTACGCATTTAATTTTAAATGATTAATTTATTTAAAACAAAAAAAAAAATTAATTCGTAAATTTATTAAAATTATCCAAGAAACGCCAAATCCTACTCACAATTTTTATTTTCTCAATAATCGAAAATTAAAATTTTTTCTTTTTAATTTTTTAATATTTATTGATTATCTTTTAATTATGACATTTCAATGACATTTCTATAACGAACGATTTCGCTTAATAACGAAATATTGATAAACAATAAAATTAAAGACAAAAAAATAAAAAGAACAACCAAGAATATTTTTTTTTTCTTCTTTTCTTTAACATTTAATCAAGGTTATGTCGACGTTTTTTTTTGATTTTATTTGACACGTTCTTAACTGTAATCAAAATATATATACCTATATATGTACAAATATATCCATGTATGTAATTTTTTATTTTTCCTTCTTTTTATTGTAAAAAAAAAAATTCAGTTATGAGATTAATCTTCCGTTACTTCTTAATTTTTAATCAAAGCTATTATTAGATCTCAATTTTTTTTTTCCGCGAAATAAAATTTTCAAGGTTATAAAGTGTACACAAAATTAAGACGACACAAAAAAAGAAAAAATCGTGAAAAAAACATCACGAAAAAAAAAATTCAGTCGCTGAACGTTTGACTTGTCTTGTATGCTGTGAAAAAATCAGTAAAAAATCGCGAGAAAAAAATTGAATGAAAAAAAGTTAACGCTTTCATTTTCGCTCTTTTTCATATTTACACATTTGTCTTAAAATCTTATTAGCTTGAACCACCCTTTTTGAACCAAATTTCTTCCTCAAGAAAAAAAAATTAAAATATTGAAAAATTTAAAATAAAATTTTATTTTCGCATGTAGCGTACACTCTACGCGACTTAAAGCACACTCCTGTAATATTTGTAGTTTTATTGTGATTTTATATATAAATTTTATGAGAGATTTAAATGCGTTGGCTCAAAATTTTATACACAAGAAAATGAAATAATAAAAGAAAAGACAAAATTTCTAAGTTTAATTTTTTTCAATAATAAACGCCTAAGGTTTTTTACGTTTTTTGCGTTACGGCATATACAAATTTTAACGTAATTTTCAATTAAACAAACTGTAAAATAAATAAATAGATTTTAAAAATTTAGACAGGTGATAAAAAGGTGTGTGGAAGGCGAATATCACAACAAAAAAAAAAACAAACAAAAAAAAATGAAAGAAAGGAAAAGCAAAAAAAAAAACCTTAATTGTCACAATTACAAGTCATCATCAATCATGTTCGTCAGAAAATCATTTTCTTTTTTTGTTTGTTTGTTTGTATTTTTACGAATTTCTGTAAGGTAACAACTTCAGAACATATTAGTATTTATTAGATATTAGTTCGTAGTATAGTCTCTTTAAGGTAATAAATTTGGAATTTGTGAACCTAAAATATTTTTCCTACAGGAGTTTAAAGGAAGAAGATTTTACGTAGTGACATCTAACCAAAAATGGTTTCCATTCTTCATATCAACCTTATACTCTTCTGCAGCGTTTTGAGGAATTACTTTGGATCAAAGTTAGGTGGTTGCAAGAGTACATGATATGAATTTGTGGTTACAAATACCAATTGCTTAAATCATATTTGGTAATTCATTATTCAATTTAGGATTCGGATTTTGCATAATTCACTTTATATTTTCCTGAAACCTGCTTGCTGTATCTCTATTTATTCTAAAGCTATGGTTGAAAGTGTAAAAATTTAATATTAAATTATATTATGTTTAATCTCACTGAATCAATTTTGACAAGGAATTTTATCAAAATCAAGCAAAAATTTACTTTACTTGGTTCCGAAGTTGTAGAAGTACTGTCATAAACAGCTAACTTTCTTTTAAAATTAAATTTTGGATTTGAATTTAATTCATTTGAAATCAAAGTAGTCAGTTATATTTTGGGAATGACTGACTATTTCATCTTAAAAAAAAATGGTTGTTCCGAATTTCTTTATTATAGGTGCAGAATTGCAAAATCTTCAAGTTTTTGTTTTTCTTTCATCTTTTATTTTGAATTTTGTGAAGATTTTATTTTTATTTTTCATGATTGCTCAGAATTCTGAATTCGGAATAATTAGATTTTTTTCCGAATCTGTTCCGAATATATTTTTCAAATTTTATTTCTCAAAAATAAAAAAATTAAGCCGAAATAACCGAGTATAATTATAGAAAGATTGTTATTTAAATATTTTATGATTCGTATGAATTTTGTCTAGTCTTAAAAAGACATCAAACATTTTTCGATAAGTGAAACTACATGTAGAGAATTTTCGTTTCATATGTTATTAAATGAAGTTTTAAAGTTAAGCTATTGGTATTTTCTATTGTTTTGCGACATTCTTAATTCAATTTTATCTCTATTTTGTGTAGATAATTAACATTTCATAGATTTAGGTAAGCAACTTATACGAGTATTCAAAGGTAGTAAATGTTATCATAGGTAGGTATGTATGTACTTTAATTTTACTTCAATCGCTCAGCTACTTACACATAATATATAAATGAATTGTAAAATTTTTTTTTCTCTATCTTGTTTGGTAAAATCACAGGAGAACCCAAATAATCATATTAGATACGCCTCCGCTGTTTACTTGAAATGAAAATAAAAATAATTTTATTTTTAAGGCTTTAACATTTGTGTTCAAATTATTTTGTACGATGGTACAACATACAAATGTACATAAAAGCGAAGTAAAACAGAAGTGTATGTGATTGTATGTTTTTATTATAAACAAAAATATCGTTCAATAGGGTAAACGAAATATGCATTTGTTTATTGGAGTGTTCACTTATATGGCGAAAATTATATTCAAGGAGTTGATCATAATGCATCGTAATAAAATACATAATGTGAAGAAAAGAAAATTTTTTGCATGTGTACATAAATGTATGTATATAATAATATATGAAGGTAAGTACATATAAGAGGAAAACATGTAAAATCTTGTCTCAATTTAATTGTACCACAATATTTTGTAATTTTTCGTGTTTAATTTTGCTGTAGAAAGATTTTTATTATTTTTTTGTTTTTTATTTTCTAAATGTACTCAAATTTATGGTTGCAGGGAAATAATATATAAAATGAATAATTGGCATAACTATTAATAAGAATGATTTTCTAAATTGTTTGAATTTGTTGAAATAGTTCGAAAATATTTAGACTTCATTGAAGGCTCACTAGTACCCCACAAACACCGAATATACAATTATGGAACATCAAAGTTATCCATAATGGAATACAAGAAGTGGAATAGAAGTGGATTGCTTTTTATAGAGATAGAGTAGAACAGCATAGCTGTATCATTTGATATTTTTTGAAGGAAAACTACGCTCCCTTTACAATATTATTGAAGTTAATATGTAGGGTGGTGTGGCGACAATTAAATTTGTATTACATCAAATTTGTATAAGGCAATTTTTTTTTTGTATATTTTAAAATTATTCAAAAGATTTTTAAGATTAAGATGTCTACTAAAGTTACTGTTAACTAATTTTTTTTTTCAAAAAGGACTGCTCTTTTAGGATAAATAGTAACTTTCTAAAAGAGCAGTTCATTTTACTACCTCTGATTACTAGAGCAGTTTATTCTAGCACAATAATTTAATTTAATTTTATATTGTAAATTTCAATATTTTTGCATTAACTCTAACATTTGTATAGATGTCGGCAATTTAATGTGTACAAAAAATTCTTGACTTTTACAATGACAAACTATAATTTTTTTTAGCAAGTGAAAATTTTGAGATATTTGAGTCTAATTACAAATAAATAATTAAGGTGATAAGGTAATTTAATGTTATAAAAGTAATTGTTATAGCCTCATGAACCTGATTTTTTTAAAGTTAGTAAAAATAATCATCAAAATCTCTTTAGTCTACAAGTAAAGTTAATTTGTTTTCATAAATCAATTGCCTATTTTAATTAACAACAACTTATTATGGAAGAAGCAATGAATCGATGATATTTTTGAATTTCAATGAAATTTTTTTTTTTGATACCATATTTGGATTTTATTCCATGGAGCCCTAATTAAATAATTTTTAATCTTTCATTTAAACTTAAGGTAATGATAATTTTATTTTGTATAATTTTTTATTTCTTTTTTATACTATGGCAAAAAAGATTCCAAATTGAACACGAAAATTTTATTAATTGTACATTGAACAATTTATGTATGTATGTATGTATGTATAAATATTATGTTTATAAAATTCACGAAATATCATGGTAGAAAATTAAAATAAGATCTGTGATTTTTAAAATAAAGTAAATATGTCAAGGTATTTAACATGAAAATTTTGTTTAATTTTTTATTATTGTTTGTTAAAAGAACTTGTAAGGCTTTTTTTTTGTATTCCAAATATGAAATTTATTTAAGAAAAAATAAAGTATATTATAATCAATTTAATTATCTAATTGCAAATATTATAATAAAATATTTTATTATTATTAAACGTAAAATAGTGTTGCCGTTTAATTAATATTATTTAAATATAATTGTCAAATATGCTCTGTATAGTTTGATAGTAGAAAAATATTTATGGGCAAATTACTTTGTTTCAAAAAAATTTCTAACTAAATAATGGTTAGAAATTAAAAAATAAACATTTAACTTTAACAATTAATTTGATATTTTTCATTCAAAATTTCTGATAGAAACAAAATTCGATTGCTTACGCCTAGGATGACAGGAAGATACAAGTTGTCCTGAACGCAATAGTATTCCATCAGTAGGAAGATAGAATGACTTCAAACAAACAAGAAATATCTGCTGATATTTTGCTTTTTCGCCACTCCTTCTTAAGTTAGAGACCTTAAAATTGGAAATTCTAGAAGCCGTATAATTTTTACATTTTAATTGATAATTTGGGAAATATACCAGTAAACCTAACTTCATATCGTCGGCAAAACTGTGATACCACGTAAGTGCAAATATTTCAAAAAGTACTTTACCAATTTTCTGTTTAGGAAATGTCAAACAATCCATCTTTTAAATTTATGAAAATATAAAAATTATTTAAAGAATATGTAATTATTTATTAGTTTTTACTGTTTCGTAAATTTTAAAGATTGACTGTTTGAGATTTCATAAACAGAAAATTGATAAAGTACTTTTGGAAATATTTGCACTTACGTGGTATCACAGTTTTGCCGACGATATATTCATTTTGCAGCTCATGAAATTCTACTTACCAACTGCATAACACAAGGCGTAATACAATAATAATGAAAAATTTTGTGGAACGTTTTTTTTTTTTATTAAAAGCTAGATTTTAAAATATTTATTTTTAAATTGGGCGGTAACACTTTTTTTTGGTGATAATTTTATGTCTAATAATTTTAAATTCATAATTTTTTTTAATTGCAATTGTTTTTTCAATATCATTTGTTAATATTGCCAAGTTATTAATTTATTAATAATTTTAATATTTAAATAAATTTTTTGCAGTATTTTTGCAGTATGAACCAATATCCAGTTAATTAAAATTACAGAATTTCTTTAGGATTATGCTGCACTTCAAAGCAAGAAATAATTTGTATTGTACATTTGTTTTAATTTTACGGTGGCAATTATAGGATATTCGATAGATAATTTGATATTAGATTACAAGAGTAGTGCCTGCAATTTTCTTTACCAGTATGATTTGGAAAATTACTTATATTTTACAGTTTTTGAGAATATTATATACGATTTCAAAATTAAGTGAATTCAAAATTTCTAAAATATTAAACAAATTTGTAATAAATTACAGAGCACTATATAGTAGGCTTCAATTATAGTATGAAAAATTGAAGTTTGAAAAATTTTCAACAATTTTTTTTTAAACAATTTGTTTTAATATTCACAAGATTAAACTTAAAATGAAAAAATAGAATTATACTAAAAACGAATTAAAATTATTAACAATTTGTGGAATAACAATTAATTTTGCACATTTTTCATAACATAGAATACAAAATGCTTATATTTCTTTAATAAAAATTAAAAAAATCTATAAATTTTACAAATATTAATGATGAAGAGAATGATGATTAGATGGTCGCACTTCCGTTGGATAATGCAAATTAGAATGTATTAATTGTTTTGGATAATGATCATGGATTACTTTTGTAATAAGTGGCGATACAATTTTTGATGTATATTTTGCTATTGGTATAGATTCTGTTGAAGAAGATGGTGAATGTTGTAATATAACTGGTCCTGGTGCAATAATTTTGTGTTCAATTAATTCTCGGTGTACAACAGCATTAAACCCATTATGTGGATCAGCTATATACTTTACAGTACGTTTATAACCATCTGGATCAATAACACTATATGAACCATGTACAGCACCATGTTCATCAGCTGTTTCATGTTGATTTTTAACATCACCGGTATGACTATCATGTACACCATATGCAAATTTATATGGTTGTGGTGATAATTCTGATTCCATATTATGTTCTTCAATTTGTTTATTTAATTGTACTGGTTCAATATATTTAATAATTTTTGGTGGATTTAAAATATGTGATGATTCAATATTATGATGATGATAATGATTATTATGATGTAATGTTTCATAATGATTTGGAATAATACCAGAACTAACGAATGATGTTAAAGCACAAATTGTTATTAACTGTAAAAAGAGATCATACAAATAATTAATATTTTTGTTCAAATGTTTTATGAAATGAATGAAAAATGATGAACAAATTAATTTTTATTCAAGGTGAAATCAAATATAATTCACATAGGTAAGAATTAATTATACTTACTTTTGATATCATTTTTATTAAATTTTTAATAAATTAGATCAAATTTTTCTTAAAGAAAAATGTTTATTAAAAGAAAGTTGTTTATTGTTTGACTACAATTGTCCATTTGTTGTTTTCTTTTATATAGGGATGTGTAACATATTATTCTTGTAATTGATAATTAGTCAAAAAAATCATCGAAAATGTCAAGATTACCCACATAATAAATTAAAAATGAAAGGTAAATAATTTCATAATTATTAATTGTCTTTAATATATTTTTGTTATTATTCAAAATTTCACAAGACTTTATATGGTCAACATTTTATAATTTAGGACTTTAGATTAATACATGTACGTATTGCCTACAATCAGAGAGGGAACACAAATGTAATTGACCTTCTAATTAAAATAATGATATTTTTTACAGAAATAAAACAATCACAATTGTTACACTGCACTAAAAAGCCAAAATTTAGAGTAATTTACAATAGTGGACATATTGTGAATAATTTTCTTTATAAAACGATCATACACATATGCACGTAATTCGTCCATGTATAACTGTTATACTTATTGCTCTTTAAGTTACATAAGTTTTATACCATAAAAATATCGTAAATAAAAGTAAATGGAAGCATAATAATAAAAAATAAATTATCATAAGTGAATTTTTCATATTTAAAAAATTATGAATAGGTAATGGAAAATTAAAAAAAAAATTATAATTTTTTTTTTTTATAAAATATGAGAGCAAATTAAAAAATGGTTTTTATATTTCAGTTATTTCTTTTTAGTTTCTTATCGTAGCAATTCGTTGAAAATTACACGTGCTTTTAAAAAGATTTAAAAGTAATAAAATTATTAATAAATTTAAGAAAAATTGAGGTTATATAAATTAAATATTTTGGAAAATATTTTATATTCACTGTATAGTTTTGCAGTACAAAGAAATAATTACTGTCTCCACTATAGTGGAGATTGCATTCTCACAACCTAACTGTTTCACACGTGTTTGCATGCTTTTCACATCCTCTCTTTCATCAAAACATAGTTTATTAGGAGAGAGGGTGTAAGAAGCACAAAGTAAATGCTGTTAATACGTTCGTCGAATACGCGTGTAAATAGGATTAATGTGCTCTTTCGCGCACTAAATTTAATTATGTAGTTATGTTTAGGAGAATAAAATTGAAAGTCAATTGACATTATTCTAATAACACAACATATAATCTGTTCGAATACAAATTATAATAAAATATGAATAAATGAGCGAGTTTTAAGAATTGATTTTATACGAATCCTCTTTCGTATGCAATATCATAGGGTCTCGTATGCAATACTTTTTATTGATATTTACATAAATAAAGTGTCTATAATTTTTATGGGATAGCTCTTAAAAAATTGGTGCGAATTTAAATTTAAATAAGAAATTTCACAGAAAAAAAAGAGTAGAACATTTAGCTAAAACAATAGTATAAATCACCTAATGAAATGCTTGATTTTCAGCCTCCTAAACTATTTAGCTACATTGCCTAATTTAAATTAGCTGAATTTACTTTTTAATAATTAGGAAAATTAACCAAATAAATTTGCTGATTTATCTACAATACTAGCTAAAATACCTAAAAATTTAGGTGGATTAGAACTAAGCAAATAGTCGTTTCACCTAATTATTTAGTTAATTTATTTTAAAACCTTTTTAAAATTTAACTAAAGAAATAGGAATTTCTCCTAAATAAGTAGTTAAAAAATATTCTCAACAATAGATAATATACCTAATTATTTAGTTAGAAAATAGAAAATATAACTATTTTTTAGTTAATTATAATAGGGTTTTTACCTATTATATTAGAAAAAGTATCTAAACAAATTAGGCTGTTTTCTAAATTTATTTAGGTTTAATCCTGAAAATAAAAGAATACTATAAATTAAAAATTAAGTTTTGCTTCATTTACGAGTAATTTTATTTTGTTTAATATTTTTTTAGTTATTTCACATTATTTTTAATGTAAAAACAAAAGATTTCTGTCCATCTACAATAAATTGAAGTTTTCCATTGCTTTTTTGTTTCGGCCACGTATGTAAAATTTTACCATTTGTGGTTTCAAAATAGCATTTAATAGAATAGTGGTAGTAGAATTTTTACAATCTATAAATCAAAAATAATAATTGTTATAGAACTTTTAAAAATTAGTCAAAATTTATTTCTCAAATTACCTTTGAATATCTTGTTATAAAATTGATAAAAGTTTAATGTTTTTCTGATACTTCCTTTTTATAAAAATTAATAATTTTAAGTTTAAAAGAATACCATTTCGAAAGAGTAACAAATTTTTCACTGAAAATGTTTTCTCGAAGTCAAATTCAATCTAAAATACATTTGAATATTTTTGGTTAGTTAAACAAAATAACTTGATTATATAAAAACTTACCAAAGAAGCTCCAAAATTTTGTTTTATAGAATAAGCCATTAATTAAAAATTTCATTCGAATATCGTACTGTGTTTTCTGCATAAAAAGTTGTTGGTATTACTTTTAATACGATTTTCACTGTTTTTATTTCTTGATTGTTTAAAATCTTGAAAATGTAAACTATGCTTGTTTACTATACCAATATTCACCATATACTAGCTTCTTTTCAAATACTTTAAAAATTAGAATACAAAAAAAGTAGCGGTATTTTGAATTTTTTTCTTGATAAAACAAGTGTTTTTTTCTAAATTCAGCTAATGTTTCCGATATTTCAACTAATGTTTTAGTTAATTCCTCTTTAAGTAAAATAATGTGGCCGAATTAACTGAAGTTATAGCTAAAATATGTAGAAAAGTAGTCATTGAAGAAGAAAAGTAGCGGTACTTTGGTTTTTTTTTTCTAAATAAAACATTTTGATCTTTTCACAACTCAACTAATGTTTTCGGTAGTTCAGCTAATGTTTTAGTCAATCTTTTGATATAAAATGAAATAGCTGAATCAACTAAAGTTGTAGTCAAAATATTTAAAAATATAGTCATTGATTAGGAATTTACATAAAAACTGTAAACTTATTTTTTTGTTTTCTTCTCTAAAATAACTAAATGTTTAGATGAAATATCTAATTAAATTAGTTGAACTTTTTCAACTATTTATTTTAGATAATACATCTAAATGAGTAGACAAATCACCTAATCTTTTTATTATTGCATTCAACTAATTCCAAATAGTTGAGCCAGCTAATAGTGAATTTTAAAACAGCTAAAGAAGTTGTCAATACTTCTAATTGTTTATATAAAACACCTAATTTGAAACCAGCTAATTACGATTAGTTGAAAAATCTAATTCATTTTTTTCTGTGTTTTCAATATAGTGCCGCCATTATTTTGAAATATGCAATATAATATTTAGCCTTATCTTTTGCGGAAAATTGAAAAGATTTTGAAATTATTAGGAAAAAGTGATAAATTTTTTTTTCAAAATTAATTTTTTTTTATAAAATTTTTCCTTTCAATATTTACGTTTACGGATGTGAATACAATTAACTGTTCCTTATTGTAATTAAAATTGTGTATTCCACTATTCATCTTTCAAAATCATCATTATGCTTTTGAGCGTTTTTCAATGATTTTTCTCTCAATCAATTTTAAATTTTTTTTTTCGCATTACGGCATAATCAAATAAAACACTCATACATTCAAGAGGCTCACATATGTATATTTTTGTAAATTTAATTAAAATTTAATTGAAGACACCGAAATGGTATGTTTTGGAAAAAAAAAAATTCTTGACATTGAATATTCAATCATAATCATTTTATGATTTCCTACTTACATACAAACATATGTGAGTATATGAAATTCAACAAGAATATTGAATGTTACCGCACATGTGCTGTGAAGTTGGGATTAAAATACTTTGTCATATTTATTTATCAAGGGCTCATCAAATTTATTAAAAAATAATTATGTTTTTAGTCTGTGCATAATTTACTTTACCTTTTATATAATATAATTAAATGCTTAAAATAATTGAAAAATTAAATAATAATTTTATAATTTTGATAATGACACTTTAAAGCTGTCATTTAAATAATGACACTTGAAATGAAATTAATAATGATTATTAAATTAATCAATTTTTTAAAGGCAGTCAATAAAACTAGCAAAGAATTTAAAAGTTATGTGTTCAGCTCAAATATTGTGGAAATAAAATTGAGGCTAGGCTTAGCAATTTTAAATTTTGTGATAATTTTTCAATGTTATGACTCTTCATGGGTACTTTGAATATGACACTTTTAATTAATTATAAGCAATTAGAAAACTTGAACTCATTTAAAAGTTAATCTTTAAAGTACGCCCTCTTGTGATAGAATATATTGGTTTGGACAACTTCTTGAGAACAATTGAATACTATTATAATACATTTACCATTCTAAATAAATTACAAAACAATTATACGTACATTTTAATTCAATTTATTAATTTTTTTTTCAAGAAAAAAGAAAAAATTTAGGCATATTTGACTAAAATAACTCAAGAATACACGTTTACAAATACAATATATCACAATAAAATAAATTAATTATGGTCAATAAATTTTGGTAGTTCCATTATTAATAATGATGGTGATGATGACCGTGATGATCATCGTGAGCGTAATGAGCTGCTGGTGCAGCAATAACATGTGCATGATGTCCTAATGGTTCACGATGTACTTCAGCATTAAAACCATTATGTGGATCAGCAGAATATTTTACGGTACGTTTAAAACCATCAGCATCAACTAAACTATATGATCCATGTACATTACCATGTCCATCAGCTGTTTCATGTTGATCTTTTACATCACCGGTATGACTATCATGTACACCATATTTAAAATCGTAGGGTTGTGGGGCACTATGATCGTCATGATGTTCATGATGACCATGATCAGCAACATAATGTAAAACAGGTCCATGATGTGCAACAGCTGCATGATGACCATCATCATGATGATAAACACCAGCTGATACAATGGTAGCGAATGCAAGTACAGCAATAATCTAAAATTTTATTATAAATTATAATTATTCCATTATATTATGTTATCCTTTATTGTTTGTGTGTATATGAACTCACTTTGTATGCCATTTTATTTTTATATTTGGATTTTTTGGCTAAATTTAATAATTTAGTTGTTAACTGAATTAAATTCAATGGTAAACTACATTTGATCTACACGACGTCAGTTATTTTTATACTATTCGTGTTGACCAATTATTATTGCTTTATAGTTAAGAAAAAATTTATAATGAAAATTTTACAAGAAGAAAAAGGAGAAAAAATAAAATAAAATTTTTTTTTTTTGTTTGGGGTATATAAAGCTAATCAATAATATACGAGTATACACACATACATACAATTTGTTTACCGTAATTAAATACAATAGCTTTACTTAAAGTTTTTATTTTGTTTTTCGTTATTTTAGAATGTGAATTATTTAATGAGGATTTAAGTACAAATGTTAAGTGAGGGTCACTCTCTATAATGCTTTAGACATGATTGAGGAACCAATTGTTTCTTTCTTATATACATAAAGAGTTATACATGCACACAAACATTTGTACACAATAAGCTGATAATAAATGAAAATGCAAATTTTTAGAAAATTTTTTGTTATAATTAATTAAAATATAAATTTATTGCAATTTAATTAATTTCATTAAATTAACGTAAATTTTATATAAATGTGTATGTATGTATGTAAATTTCATTAATTGCTCATTAGGTATATTTTATTATTATATGATAAAAGCGTTGATTTTTAGGAAATTTAAAAGAATTCAGTATTATTTTGAAAGTAGATAAAACATTGACAATGCTAAGAATGTTAGAATGTAGGTTATTGCAGAGAAAAGAATTTTAAAATATGTATATTGTAATTTCCGACGTCAAAAATCAAGGCTCACTTATTGATTAATTAAAATTTTAGTAAAATATTTAAGGAATTAGGATTTGAAAATTAAAAATTACAATCTTGTCAGCATCATATGCACTCTACATTCAGATAGGTTGTAGCTGATTTACGTAGATTTTGTTGTATACTATTGGATAAAGTGTAAGAAGAAAAGGAAGCTGCCAGCATTGAACGTTGGAATGATTTTGGTACTCCTTTACGGTTCAGGGAAGTAGCTGTGCGATGTAGACCTGTACAACCCGCAGGTCTTCATGAATAAGTGTTTAAAGAATATTTACAAAATATAGTTCGTATAGGTGCCGAGTAAAAGGCGGCCGATGTTATCTGATCAAACAAGATAACTGATAAAATTAATAGGGAATTCAATATTTGTCATTAGTACTAGACGGGCAGAAATCTGACGGGTGGGCGGGTAGGACAATAACCAGAAAGGGGGGGATAAAAATAAAGACATATAACGCAGGACATTGAACATATAACGTGGAAATCAAATCACATAACAAGTAGAACAGTATAAAAAAGAATATTCACTGTGTTAAGTCAGTGCTGGTTTGCGGAAACGGAAAGTGATTGGTGTCCAGGGTTAGCACCAAAAGCTACAGGTCTTCATTAATAAATGTCTCAAAATTATATTCAAAATATTCTGGCTATTAAGAATTAAAAAGCTGGAACTATGGGTATTGATGAGACAAGATTTAATAGAAAATTACGCAAGAAGAAGAAAGAATAAATTGGTTGAATTTTAAGACGTCCATTAACATCAGTGGCAACTCAAACCCTGGAATGGAACCCCAAACGGCAAAGAAGTATGGGGAGGCCAAAGGAGACGTGAAGATGAATATTCCCCAAAGAATTAGAGCTGATCAATAAAAAAATGAGAAAAAAATAAAGGGACTGACATAAAACAGAGAAAATTCTTATTCCCTTATGTTCCCTAGGTAATAACAACAGATGAAAAAATTTATGTGGTGGAAAAAAGCAGTATGGAAGCTACAATATCGACTCAGAAATTTTATAGCAATGATGTTGTCGTACCTATTAAATTCGAAGTTGTTATCTAAGAAGTATCCAAAGTTTAAAAAGTTTTGCTATCAGTTTTTTTAAATCATTTATGAAAAAGTTGTGAGCTGTTTTCATTTCGTTTTAGTGCTGAGACGTGTGTAAAAATTCACAGGATATGGTACACTATGCTTCAGATGGTTATTTTCCTCTGTCATAAAAGGAACGGTAAATTTTAAATATTGCTAAAATTTAAAAAAAATTAAAAGAGATTGAATTCTTATACAATTACATACTATGGTTATTATATGGTATCCTATAATTTTAATTAATACTTATAATATATAACGTAACGATATATATGATAAGCACAATGAGAAAATTTTTAATATTGCAATATAAAGGATACAAGCGAAAGTTAAGAAGGAGGTTAACGTTGAGGATTCGAAGATGCAGAAATTTGAACGAAACGCAATTTATAGCGAATTACTTTACTAAAATTAAGATGATCCAACAAAACGGTGATTTTGTTCAAACAATAATATTTTTCAATGACTGTAACATAAATTTTATCGAACGTGATCGACTACCAGTTTTAATTTTTCTAAGGAGCAAGAAGCAAATTTTATATTCATACAAAATAATCCTTTTCAGGATGTTATTTGATTGCTGCCATTTAAGGGTGTCATTTTTTCATCCAATTCATCATTTGAATTAGTAATCTGATCACTAAATCAATTACTTATCAACTTTAATAGAATAATTAAGATAGAAATAAAACAATATAGTGTTGAAAGTTTTCATGTGGTTATTAAAATGTAATTGTGAGTAAAAGTGAAAATTATTTGGAGAGCAATGTGTAAATTGATTCACCGAATGAAAATAAATAAGTTTCAAGTTATAGGGTCTAATAATAATAAATGAATATTTAAATAATAATTATCTTTAAAGTCTTGAATTTGGAGGTCCTTTATAAACAACTAATAAGTCTTATATAGTATAAACAAGTAGAGTACGCGAAGAGTGCACTGCGGTAATTAAATATTAAAAATTAAATTTCAAATTTTTTTTTTTTATTCATATTTTCAACAACAAAAATAAGTATAACTTTTATCACAACCGAAGAATCAATCATATACATTCGTATAAGGTAGTTTCCTAATGATGATGATGAGCATCATGAACATATACAGCTGGTGCTGGTGCTGCAGGTACATGAGCATGTCCTAAAGGTTCACGATGAACTTCAGCATTAAATCCATTATGATCATCAGCTGTATATTTAACTGTACGTTTGAATCCATCAGCATCAACTAAACTGTATGCCCCATGAACATTACCGTGTCCATCACCACTTTCATGTTGATCTTTAACATCACCGGTATGACTATCATGTACACCATATTTAAAATCGTAGGGTTGTGGTGCACTAAGATCATCATGATGTTCATGATGATCAGCAGCAGCATAATGACCTGATGCATGATGAGCTCCTTCATGATGGTATACTCCAGCAGATACAATGGTAGCGAATGCAAGAATAGCGATAACCTAAAAAATAAATTATTTTAAAATAAACCAATACAATCAATGAGTTAGAGGTGTGTGTATCCTTGTTTTGTTTTCTCTGATAGAGAAAGAGTTAAGTATCCAGTTTTAGAACTTACTTTGAATGCCATTTTTATGTTTTGAGTTTTTTTTTTTAAATTTGATTAAGTAACGTTGTTAATTGAATTAGATTCAATGAAAAACTACATACGTTATCTAAGGTGTTTGCCATTTTTATACTCTCTAATTTTGCAAATTTCAAAAAAATTTTTTAAAAAAAATTTTTGAAATTTGTTGTTGTTTTGTTTTTTAGTTTTGGAAATTAAATTGTTTGTGTACCTAAAATGAAAATATGAAAAAGAAAGATTGAAATGACGTCAAGTTTGATTGAATAATCTGAGATTAAAATGAATGACTGTTTTTTTGAGTCTCTTTTAATAAAAAATCACTTGTATGTAAACGTAATTAAATGATATTCTATGAGGACTTAATTGCAAATATTTTTCAAGGTCTTATTGAAATTTGCAAAATTTTTTTCTTTATTTAATAAGGTATTAAAAATTATTTTTATATTGTAATTTTACCAATAAATTCTTATATAAGCAAATATTGAAGTGCAAGATTGAATGAGTGTTGTTCGATATTTTTGACTTACGTTTTCTGTAATTGAGTAATTTCAATATCCTAAGGCTGTTATACCGTCTATAATATATCAATTTTTTTGCAAAGTATTTATATAGTAATTTGAATATATAAATGCGATAAATTAAAAAATATGTTGCCCACCCTAAAATATCGACTAAGGCTATTTTGGAACAATTTAGATTAAGCGGTTACTAGAGTTGGCTTGTCAATTCGAGTAAATATAAAATTCGGTAAGAAATTGGAAATCCGATTCAATACCATATATTTTATAATTCTAATAAGGGAGCTTATGTCATGGCACGAAATTTTGCATGTCGAGTTTTTGGCGAAAATGCGTCCGTATGTTAACTACTGTACTTTAATATTGGTTTTGTTACACGGATAATAACTTTTAGGATATGTCAGTTCTTGGGAAGTTGGTCTTCAATACGGGCCAATTTTAGAATTTCGAAAAATTTATAAAGAAAATATTTTATAGATTAATTTAATTTAATAATCTACTATTTTTTGAGTAAATCAGATGTTAGCAACTGAGCTTTTAGTACAGCCTTACGGTTTTTCCGCATATACTTCCTTGAAACTAAATTTTTCAACTTAATACATATTTTAAAACAATGAACTAGTAAATTTTTTTGGGAATAGCAGAGTTTGAGAACAGAAATTTCCCTTCTTGAAATTTAATAATTCAGATCTGTTAATATCTAACTATCCAATTGTTTAGACTAGAACTAACCTAAGAACTTTTTAGTGAATTCGAATGAAATAAAGTGAACCTGTACTAAGAATAAAATTTTTTCAGGTATATTGACTAAAAATTTACCAGTGTCAGTAAAATTTTGAGTGAAGTATTTTAAAAAAATTAAAGAACATTTTCATAATTTTATTCAAAACTTTCTCCAAATCCGAAAATACGTTTTGTGTTCGGCAATGTTTTTTCCACATAAATTTTTTTGAAACAAAAGAATTTTCAAAGAATAATTCGAATTTATAAGAAATATTAATTTTTCCTGAACAATACGAATATACAATTTATTTGTGCTGAAACTCCATTTGATACATGTGTGATATGTCAAGAAAGATGCATATAGAGGTTGCATACACATGAATTACATATTTATATATTTAGTCGAATTTTGAATAAATTTAAATATGTTTGTCCATCCAGCCGTTCGTCTGTTAATATTGTGTATATCGAGGCAGTCTTTGAACTAACTGTCAACAAACTTAGTTGTAAATCAAAAACTATTGAAAGTATCGAAATTTTTATGAAACTATCAATAGACACAGAATATGAAATAGGCCATTATTTTGCATAACATCGTTAAAAGGGTATGTGTCCTAACGGTAGCTGCAATACAACTTCTAAAGTATTCGGTTCTTTGTTAATGCAACTGTTTATGCACTTGTATTTTGCACAAACAAATGCGATAATATGGCAATTTTTTTTAAGATAAAAGGCATCAAGGTTGTATATGCCCATGTGTGGTAATTGCCATGTAATTTAAAACGTTCTAAGTCATTTTTAAAATATTATAGTGTTACAGTTGAGTGCGAAGTATATTGATATAAAAAAAAAATAATAAGCTCTTAACAAAAAAAAAATTATCACTTAACAGTACTTGCAATTTATCACAGAGTTGACGCGTTATCCTACAATTCTGTTTTCCCCTTTAAGTCGTTTTTGTAATCTATTATTTCAATAAGACAAGTAAGAAAGATCATATACTTTTTGCATACTCATTACTGTAATTAAACAATTATATTTTTTTTTCTTAGAGTTTCTCGCTTATGTCTTTTGATGAGAACAATTTGGGAGTCCATGGACTTACGTGCTTCAATTAATTATTTTCAAAGTGCATTGTACTAAAAAATAATTGAAAAAATATGGTTAAATAATCCAAATTTCCTCTTACTCTTCAATTATTCATTTTTTTTCAATAATTTCAACAATTTGAAAAAAACTTTTTGCTGCAATATCTGAATTGGAAAAGCCTGAATTCTTGTAAAACGTTTTTTAAATTTAGAGGTAAAAAATTTGAAATTGTTGCAGAGTTCTAGAAATAGAAAATTTTCGCACAATTATCATTTTAATTCTCAATTTGGTAATTTGCAATTTTCAATGCAAGCTGGCGTAATTAGTCGCTCTTTACTTATGTTGCTTGTATAGTGTTTTCATCACTATTATTGTTTTCTAATATGTACTCTAATCCGAGCCCAAAGATATAAGAATATTTAAACAAAAAATATTTTCATAGAATAAAAAGAAATTCATTTTGAACAATTTTATTGAATTTAATATTTCCACAACAATTAAAAATTCTAACCATAAAATCTATTAAGCATACAAAAAAAAAAAAAAGTCAAAAAGCAAAATTCGATTGTCAATAGGATAGAGTTCCTCATTTATTCTATATATACATATACATACATGTAAATATATACTGTATAATAGGAAGAAAAACTAACGAAGAAACAAAACAGTCTATATATATATATTGATTTATCAATAACATGCTCTTAATGATGATGATGAAGATGATGAGCATCATGAGCAATATATAAAGCTGGTGCTGGTGCTGCTGCAGCAACTGCAACATGTTCATGATGATGTCCTAATGGTTCACGATGTACTTCAGCATTAAAACCATTATGTGGATCAGCAGAATATTTTACGGTACGTTTAAAACCATCAGCATCAACTAAACTATATGATCCATGTACATTACCATGTCCATCAGCTGTTTCATGTTGATCTTTAACATCACCGGTATGACTATCATGTACACCATATTTAAAATCATATGGTTGTGGTGCACTATGATCATCATGATGTGAATGATGATGATGATCACCATGACCAGCATGTAAATGTAAAACTGGTGCTGAATGATGTACTAAAACTGGTTCATGATGATAAACACCAGCTGATACGAATGAAATTAATGCAAAAGTGATGATTACCTATATTAAATTAATATTAATGATTAATCCTTGGCTTATACGAAATTCTAATAAAAAATCTAGGCTTACTTTAAGTGACATGGTTTATGTTTTTTTTGATTTTGATACTTCTGGTTGTTGTTAACTCAACAAAACGTATATGGAAACTATAATTGGTTTAATGAATATCAGTTACTTTTATACTATTTTTTAACTTTTTTTTCAATTACGTATTCAATTGTAAATTTTTTGATATTTCTTTTTATTTTGGTTTTTTTGTTGTTGTTTTTTGTTAAATTTTTAAAATTGATTATTAATAATTTTTTTATTTTCTTATTAATGTTTGGTTATGTTATTTGCAAAGTTTGATTGGAGGAGGATTATATAATGCAAGATGTTTGAAGGACAATTTTATAGATGTAATGAAAAACAATCAAAAAAAAATATTAAGAGAGTGCCATATTTTATTCTTGTATTCTCGTTATAAATATGTTTTGATTACAAAAATTCGATAATAATTCATTAAAATTCGATGTTCGAAAAAAAAATAAAAACAAAAATCAATATTGGTACTTTATACAAATGAATATTTTGTGTGACCTTTGCATTATTAAAATTTTTAATAGAAAGAAGAAGAAAAACCAAAACAAGAAATCAAATCTATTAAATTGATATTCTTAACTGATTATTGAAAATCTTATATTAATTGGTACTTTAGATATAGGCTTTTTGGTGTGGCATCCCATTGTTGTGTAGAGTATATTAATAATCAATAATATTGTATTGTAATTATTTAAAAATTGATATTGTTGATAGGCGTCATTTGTATATAACATTCATGTACTTGGAATTCTCATATTTGAATAAGAGATTCAGAAATCAGTAAATTTCCTAAAATTTTTATTATGAATGAAATAATTAAATATTATTGAGAAAAATAAGAGACGATTCACACAGAATAGTTATTCATTTTGGATTTGAAGAGAGTAAATTTTGAAAACGATACTCAATAATAATGACGGCCATATTCTATATATGTTCTTACTACTACAAACTTTCGCGAGCTGAAAATAAATTCCAATAAGTGTAAATTTAAGAATTCTAATTCCATTTTATAAAAAGTAATATATTGAATTTGGAATATTGAAATATTATTAAGGAACTGCCGTGATATCTGCATCTTTGTTATGCAGAGCCTGTTAGTTATTGTACACGGTTAAATAAACTAAAAATCGATTAAAATTAAATATTTTTTTTTATCTCTTTTGTAAATAGGCTAAAGAGTCTTTTCTGTGGTTGCCTTTCAGAATCGGTTTTCATAATTACACTTTGAAATTTTTTTGTGATATATGATCTCAAAGAGATGATTTTCGACAAAACTTCCGAAAAAAATTTTTGGGTAATTTATCACTATTTTTCCGACAGCTGAAATGAAAAACGATTTGGAGAAAATTTTCCGGATCTAAGAAGCTATAATATCAAAATTTTTTAGTGTTCGTTTTACTATAAATCGTATCGAATGCCACTTGTTTAAAATCGTTAGTTCATTTATAGAATGACGTGGATTCCTTATATGGATTTATGCATGTATTATAAAATTATTTTATAGACTTCACAAAATCTTCTTCAAATTGCTTCTTCATTTCTGTTTATATAAAAATATTAATAATATGAAGTTAGAATTAATGGTGTTCTATACTTGTATTATGTAGTACAGGCGCAAAATGAATGATTTTAGATCTTAGGAAGAATTGTTGAAAACCAAATATCACTTAATAATATTTTATATGTCCGGATAGAGATGCTTCTATTCTTAGTAGTTAGACGAGATATTTTTGTTTAGTTTAATTTATTATTTTTAAAATAATTTTATTCAAGAACAATAGGATTTTGTTTTCAAGAAAATTATTTACAATAATTCAAATTTTGGAAAATTTTTTGCTAATTTGAAATGTAATTATTTTGTATCTTCTAATAAATCAATTTATTTTGAAAAAAACTTAGCCCTTTTATTATTTTACTGAGCCCATTTATTATTATATTTGAATTCTAATTTAATAGATTTTCATTCCACTGAATGGAATTTAGATTGAAATTCTTAAAACAATTGTATAATTTATCATTTTTTTTCGTTTCGAACAATCAAAAGAATTGAAACAATTTAGGTTTAGGGTGAAAGCATTGGAATATAGAAACCCATTACTTTCAATTTGTAATTCAAATTACAATAATGTTATGGTAGATTATGGTTTTTAAATGCTTTATTTTATTATGGTAATTATTACAATTTAAAATTATTTTAATGGTTGATTTCTTGCAATAGATTGCATAATTAAATTTTTGTTCTTCTTGTTTAAAAAATAAATACGAGAAGAAATGAGAGAAACACAAAATATATTTTTTTTTCTATTCTATTTAAAAATATTTGTTTGGTCCCATATTATTTGAATTATTCGACCTCTAAGAGAGGATTATAATAAATTTATCTATCGGTTGTTGAAGCACCTGTTATTAGAATTTTGTAGATAAAAATAGAAAAATGTAGTTCATAATAAATTTTCATTTTTTGAGCCTTCTATCCATTTAACCGCCAACCATTATAGTGTAAATCAGACTTTAAAACGTGTTGCTCTGTTTCTTCCAATTGTTGAAATTTTTGAAAGTTGTCTTTGTGTATGTCTGTGTTTTAAATTTTTGGAAATCTTCTTTCTTCGTATTACTGCCTTTGTATATTTAAAACGTTCTATTTATCATAATTTTCTGATAATGTTATGCCTACTGCCATTGTCAAATTCTATTTCTTGATTCTGTTCTTCCTTCAGTTACGTGAAAAGGAACACGGAACACATTCTTACCAAATTCTATTTTTACATTTCATGTTACATTCTCGATACCTTACACTCGAATAGAGCGAAATGAGGCATTCTCCGCTTCAAGGCTTCGTGATCTCGTATATATATTGTGTTTTGTTTCCTTGCTAAATTTGTCGTATATATCCTTTATAAGTATACAAGTATTATATTAATTAAAAAAACGCCAGCGATTACTAAGAAAACAATTTCTGAGATCGTGTTGATAAGAGCACTTAATAAAGTTTTTCTGCATTGTAGAGGCATTAAGGCCGTTTTATTATTACAAAATTCATTAATATCAGAAGAGAGTTGAATACACAAAATCAAATGTACTTATATAGAAGAAAGAATGAAAGAACATTATAAGGGTGAGTGAATAATTCATTGATAGAGTGTCTTTTATTTACTGTAATAGTAGAATGTTGTCTGTTAAGATACCTTCTCAATATTTGATTATATACACGAGGTGTGGTTAAGGGTTATAAACGTGAAACGTAACAAAATAGTAATAGCATATACATAGGTTATAGTAGGTCTTAAAAGATCACAGAATAGAAGTAAAATCTTATAAAATTCCTACATTGCTTTATACAAAAAGTTTCTCGCTTAATTCTTTTGTTTTACTCAATTTTTGTATTGGAGAATTTCAAACTTACAAAAATAAATTAATAAAAACGATTACAAATTAGATTAATAAAAAAACTTTGTAAAGATTGCTCGGTTGATTCACCAGTGTTAGAAAACAGAATTCGGGTAATGGAATTTACGTTTTGGATTAAAGTATCAAAGATATTATTAAGAAGGGCCACAAAATTAACAAATCATTGAATTTTTTTGTTAATTTAATTAAAATAGAGCAATTTCAATAATAGTATCTATTTTCAATGTAGGGCAGTCAGTTTTATTCTCTATTTTGTATTATAGCAGGTGCATAATTCTAAATGCGGTCATTCGAGTTTTGTATGATGCAATTGAGCTATAAAATTATTAATGGTCGTCAAAAGCTTAGCCCCAAAAATTATTTGAATATTAAAAATTAAAAAGCATAAAATTTCTTTTAAAATTTCAACATTTTGTTTTTTTTCTTCATTTCGTAAAAAATAAAATTGTAATACTTTTTTTTTTATCTAAATTTTTTTTTTCAGTGTAATAGAATAAATAAAACAAATAATTTGGATGAATGATCGTTTAAAAAAAATTAAGAATCGTAACACTTCTTAGAAGTGATGATGACCATCATGAGCATGATGAGCTGGTACTGCAATAACATGTGCATGATGTCCATGATGTCCTAATGGTTCACGATGTACTTCAGCATTAAAACCATTATGTGGATCAGCAGAATATTTTACGGTACGTTTAAAACCATCAGCATCAACTAAACTATATGATCCATGTACATTACCATGTCCATCACTTGATTCATGTTGATCTTTAACATCACCAGTATGACTATCATGTACACCATATTTGAAATCATATGGTTGTGGTGCACTATGATCATCATGATGTGAATGATGATGATGATCACCATGAGCAGCATGTAAATGTAAAACTGGTGCAGCATGATGTAAAATAGCAGCTGGTGCAGCATGTACTATTTCAGTATGATGTGCTGGTGCATGATGTACAAGTACTGGTTCATGATGATAAATACCAGCTGATACAACGGTAGCAAAAGCTAAAATAGCTGCAAACTAGAAAAAAAAAAATGCGAAAAATATTCCATTAATTTTTTTTTTATAATCCTTTTTGTTATATCCTTTTTTGTTTTGGTTGAACATACTTTGAATGCCATTTTTAATAATAATTGTTTTTTTTTTTTTATTAAAATTATTGAATTAAAATCAAATGTTGATTCTATAAGATTCAATGGTAAACTACACCTGATTTATTAAATTCCAAGTATTTTTATACTCTTGACCGCTTTCAGTACATACCAAAATTTTTTCCTATTGCAACATTGTAATTTTTTTTTTTTCATTATCTTTTAGAAATATTTTAAATAAATTTTTCAATAGTTAAACTCGCGATATAATAGCAATTTGAATGACTTGAGCTTTTATCGATTCTGAAAAGATTTTAAGTAGCATTATAACGCGTGTAAAGCGTATAGATTTAACGAGGATTAAAATGCGAATGTGAAGGTCAATTGAAAACACAACTTTATTATTTTATTTTTTTTTATTGGTTGTCTTTTTACCGACCGTATTGTGTAAACAATAGGTAGGTTATGTGATGGCAACAAATTTTGCATATCGAGTTTTCGGTGGGAACGTACTTCTCCATAGTAGGGAAGTGTAAATAAACTATTTTTAGCAACCTGTCGGTCTGTCGGTCTGTCGGTCTGTCGGTCTGTCGGTCTGTCGGTCTGTCGGTCTGTCCGTCTGTCGGTCTGTGTGTGCACGCGTGTATCTCAAGTTCGGCTGAACCGATTTTGATGAAATTTTATATGTAAGTTTGTTTCCACCATGGCACGGATCGATCAACTTTTGGTATATATCACGCCTCGGGAACTGCACTTTTTAGCGGGCCTGTTTTACATTTTTGAACATTTTGAAGAAACAATTCAACCGATTTACTTGAAATTTTATATATAAGCTCAGCTCGACCGTCCGCAAAAATTCGTATGTTTTGGAAGAAATCAGACATCGGCAACTAGACGTTAACTACGGGCCAAATATACATTTTTGTGTATATAAAGAGAAATAATCAACCGATTTCATTGAAATTTGATATATGAACTCCTCGTATTAAAGCAATGAACATATAAATTTTTTGGAAAGATCAGGGCTCGAAAACGGATTTGCGGGCCGATTTTACATTTTCACCATTTTGAAGAAAGTATTCAACCGATTTACTTGAAATTTCATATATAAGCTTTGCTCGATCATACGCAAAAATTTCTAACTTTTGGAAGAAATCAGGCATCAGCAACTGGCCGTTTACTACGGGCCAAACATACACTTTTGTGTATATAAAGAGAAATAATCAACGGATTTCATTGAAATTTAATATATGAATTCCTCATATTAAAGCAATGAACATATAACTTTTTTGGAAAGATCAGGGCTCGAGAACTGATTTGCGGGCCGATTTTACATTTTTCATCATATCCACAGAACAAATTGATGGAATTTCTTGAAATTTGATATTTGAGTTCTGGTTGTTACCGAAACTAACTGGCGAGCATTTCAGGGAATTCGGGTAGCACAAAGCGAAACTCTACTAAGAGCCAAATTTACATTTTTCTAAGTATGTTAACTATAAGCTTACTAATGTCCTAAAAATTGGAAAGAAGTATTTAACAGACATTTTTATAATATTGTGTAACACTTTCATTTAACTAGACAATACACAATGCGGTCGGTTATGTGCTGACCACATCAGATTTTTTAATTTGGTATATTGCCAAAGGGCAAATTAAAAAAATGGTTACTTTTGTTGTTCTTTTTTGGTTTTCTCATGGTTTTCTTTTATGAGCGAAATAAAAGAAAGCTTATTATTGATAATTTTTATTTCTTCTCAATTTCATGTACCTATAATAGACAATTATTGTAAAATAGTTAAAAATATGAAATTAAAATTTTTTGTATACAAAGATCAATTGGGATAAAAAATATTTAAAAAGTAAAAATTATATTCAAAGTAAAATTGAGAAATTTTTTAAAAATTCTTTAAATAATTTTTGATTATTTTAAATATTTTTAGATATACGCTTTGGAATGTCATTTGAAGCAATCAAATTGGTAATGCAATGTGGAAACTGATATAGGCTTAAGGGTAAGTCAAATTTAAATTATAATTCTACAGCACATTCAAATGAAATCGAAATTATTTTTATCTTTCTCAATTACATTTTTTAAGCTTCTCAGCTATTTGATTTAATAAAATCAAAAAAAAAAAAAGAAAATTTATGATTTGCCTTTCGTAACCATTAAAATTTATTTTGGGAACAATAAGAACACAGATATAATATAAAAAATGTAAATGTATCGCTGTACTTCAACTGTACACCTGTGACAATTTACAAATGGAAATTATAACGAGGGAAACATTTACTAGATTTGCAGCAATGCTTCTTAGAATCTCCGTAATTATTGTATTTTTTTTTAAATTTATTTTAATTACATGGTTTCTGTGGTTTTTATGTCTATTTTTCTGAGGCTCAGAAGCAGAATGGTATGATTCATGTTTGCGTTTTATTAGGAAAAAAACATTTTAGAAAATGCAAATTTTTGAAATAGTTTTCGTTTTTTAAGTAATGACCTCAACCACCTGCTCACCGTTTTTGAATTTTTTTTTTGGTATTCCATTTAACGTTGTATAAATTTTGAGCTACGCCATTTTGGCTTTTATTCATATATACTGATATATAATGGGGGAAAAAAATCATAATGTAAAAAAATTGTAAATGAAAAAATTGTAAATGTTTAAACTTCTGCTTTTTGGTTTTCGACGTGCTACATCAATAGTTTGCAAGTTCAGATATTTTAGTTTTCATGTCACACATAAAGTTTGTCAGGTAAAGCTGTATAAATTCAGTTCTAATTCAGCTTTCATATCAAATGCGAACTAACCCTTATTTTTAGTTTAACTTGCAAATAATTTTCATATTTTATAAGTGTTCAAAAAGTATTTCGCTATACTATGGCGTCTTCCAGGTATACTAACATTATTTTTGAACATTTTTATTTCTTACGAAATTTTTGAATTTTAAAATTTTTTTTTTTAATTTCAAACATATTAGAAATGGCAGTCTTATGTCGCATGTCAATTAATAATTTGGTAAATTTTGCAAAAATTTTTTTTATCTTCCTATAATATTCTTTTTTTTCTATGTGAAATTTAAATTTAAAAATTTTAATTAACTATTTTCTATTTTTGGAATTTATTATTACATTTATAAAATTTCGTAATCTAAAATATTATTAGAAGTCATTGAAAATATTTTAAATGCAACTCATTACAACTCTTAAATTATTTTAATTTTTTTAATTTCCATCATTCTTCTTCCAATATTCGCGTATAATATATTTAATATTATTAAAACTTCCTAATTAATGCTGTGCTAATGCCAACATACAAGGAGAATGAAAATAAACAAAAAAGTAAAAAAAAAATAGCTTTAAACCAGTGAAGCGCTTCATCATTATTTCTTTTTGAAGTTCTTAAATGACGTGCTTTACTTGTATATGTGCGTTTAACTTAATATATTGGAGTAATTGAGTTTGTAAAGATATTTATGCACAATATAGTTTTAATTAAGATGCAACATTCATTAATTAATAAATTTAAATGTATAAATTTTATTCGCCACAATATAAATAAAAAAAAAAACATATTTAAAACCTTCTTTATTATTATTACTTTTTGCTCTTTGACATATTTGTTCACTTGAAAAGCGAATAAATTAATGTGATGTGAGCGCAGGCTATGTTCGATAGCATTTCGTATATTTCTGAAATAATATTATATCTATAACAAATACTAATAAATAATATTATCGTATAAATTTAGCGATCAGTTGAAATAATAGGTTAGTTTCGCGAGGATAGGAATGTTAAGGTATTTTGAAGTTGGTAAATAAACCACTATTTAATGTCCCTTTAGAAAAATTTTTAATTTGCCTCTAGAAATTAGGTTTTTGGAAAATGCCTCTCTTTATGTAATCCAATTCCTCCGAAAAAAAATAGTACTTGTGTCCAAAATTGAATTGTAAAATTTCAAGAAATTTAATTATATTTTAAAAGGGAAATAACACCTTAGAGCACATACGAGTCATAAGAGTCAATTTTACGCAGAAAATATAATATGGTCAAAACTCAAGAGTGTGAAATTAATTTTCAGTAAAACTTCAATTTAATTAATTCGTCACTGTTTTAAGATAAATCCGCGGTAGTATCCCAATTATTCCACTTCTTGCGCTTTTACTTTGACAACTTACACTCGGGTAAAAACTTCATCACATATCACGATAAATGAAAAAAACAGAGTTGTAAAAGCAGTTGAACCATGCATTTATTAATTTGCGATGAAAGCGTTGAATGAAAGCGTTGCAATCTATGGAATAGTACGTTAAGATATAATTTTTTTACGAAAATAACTTTAGTAAATTCAACATACAAGAATCGAATGCAAATAGTGGTACATATCGACACAGAAATACATACAACAACTCAAAAGGCACACTAGAGGAAAATTATTCAAAAATTTTCCAAAAATTTGATACGATTACAATACCTCTCTAATTTCTTTTAAAATGCAGTCAATAATAATTGAGTAGAAATTGAATTGTAAAATTATAAATTGAACCTTTAGGCTTTTTTAAACAAAATTAATTTATAATTTCTCACACATAAAAATTTAATATTAATCGAATGTTTTAATATTAAAAAATAAAATCTTAATTGAGTTGAAAAATTAATAAATTAATAAGGTATGAAGAAATTAATTTTATTGCTTTCAATTTTAATAATATTTTATTTATAAGTAATTTTTTTATAAATTTTCTTAAATTTATTATAGTTGCTATATAAGTGCAAGCTTGCATTATTGTATTTTGAAAAATTTTCATTGTGTCAAGGCGCATACAGTGTTATTGAATATACCGTATTACAATTGAAATGCATGCACAATATAAATTTATTATGAAGGAGTTCGATTTAAATTAGTGATTATCAATTGAAAAAATAAATAAATTATTCATAACTTGACAATGTTGCTGATATAACTGTGAACCATAGAAGAAAAATATCAAATTTATTAATTTATCTCTGTTGGATCTGAGAAAAGAAAGTTGTGACATAAAATATAAGCTGGTGTTTGTTCCGGCATGCTCCTTACTACCTGTATAGGCGAGGAAAGTCTGACTCCCCCCTGTGCAGATTTTGTTAGCACTGTGACGAAACCACCGTGCACATCCTTCGCGACTGTCCGGTACTGGCTGTTCGGCGCCTCAATTGTCTTGGACATGGGTTCCAAAGACTAATGGGAGCATCGGGGGCTACAATAAGACAGGAATGGCTGCGGTGGCTCGGTGGGTTACTCCTACCGGTTCCCTTGAAATCTACAAATCAAATTGGGGTTTAAAAATTTCCAACCAATTGCACATTAACATTGCACATTATTGGTACAAGATATCTGTTTTTATATGGAAATTTCTAGTTCCTTAACATTATATCTCTTTACGGATCCATCATTTTTTTACTTTTAAGTCACAATAAATTTTCAACAAAATCACTGATCGTCTTCTTAGTTTGAATTTTGTTGACACAAAAATTTGTTAACTTTTGTTGACTATAGGGAATGGGTTTTTTATTTTTTCTTTTTATATCATCTCGGTAGGAAATTTTCCTGTTAGTTCTTATAGTGGTGCAAGGAAGCTATTATATGTAATTTTTGAAAATTTAATTTATTTATTGAACATGAGTTAGATCATAGTGTGTTAGGAAAAAATTGGTATTTAATGAGATTCTTTTAACAACCTTCTCTTTGCAATTAAAAATATGTGGATAAATTTGCGTTGCTCAGTGTTATTCCGTTAAAATATTCTATATGTATAGTTGATTAACCATAATATTATTACCCTTCATTTATACTTCCGGTTCTTAGCTTTATACTTGCACTTTATCATGCGATTTGGGCAAAAAATTGGGGAAAATTTTAATAATTAAAAATAAATTAAAAAATATTTTTAAATTTCAATAAATTTCTTTAATTTAAATTCAAATTTTTTTTTTTAAATTTTCTTTTTTCTTTCTTTATACAAAATATTTATATAATATGACAAAAAAAAAACAAAAAAAAAAATTATTTTTTATGTTATAAAAAAGCACGTTGTTGTTTTTTTTTCTCTTCTCGTTGTTTTAATGAAATTTATGAATAGAATCACATATGATGGCTTAAAAATGAAAGTAATAAAATATATATATATAAAAAAAATCTCCTAAGTAAAATATAAATGTTCATACAAATACAAGTAAATATATGCACACACATACATATATGCACATTGTGAAAAAAAATTTATTAAAATAATTCCGGAAACTGTTGCAGTTATCCTTTTGTTTTTTTTTCCTTTTCTTATACTTTTCGCTCAGTTCTAATTTTAATTTGAATAAAATAATACAATTGTAATAAAATAATTAAATTAAATTATATATATATATATAAAAATACATATACATATTTTATATATAAAATAATTAAATAACATAATAATAATTATTAAAGGTAGTCTCAGTGATAAAAAAATATCCTTAAAATAAAAAAATTAAAAAAAAAAAAATTAAACGAAAACATAAACAAAATAATTATTTAACATTTTCATGATAGGAGGCGTCGGCGGCAGCGGTCATTATTAAATTTTCCCAAAAATATAGGAAAAAAAAATTTTTTCATTACCATGATCTTTGATCATTATATTATACAAGAATTCAATTCAATATACGTTCGTATTAATAATGATGATGATGATCATAATGATCATGATGTGCTATTGGTGCTGGTGCTGCAACTGGTATTGGTGCTGGTGCTGGTACTGGTGCAACATGACCATGTCCTAATGGTTCACGATGTACAACAGCATTAAAACCATTATGTGGATCAGCTGTATATTTAACAGTACGTTTATAACCATCTGGATCAATTAAACTATATGATCCATGTACAGCACCATGTCCATCACTTGATTCATGTTGATCTTTAACATCACCGGTATGACCATCATGTACACCATATGAAAAATCATATGGTTGTGGTGGTGCATGATGTTCTATATGATGTGCTGCTGCTGCTGCTGCATGATGTAATAATGCAGGATCATGATGATATAATGGTCCAGCTGGATCACCAGGATGATGTCCTCCATGATGATGATAATCACCAGGTAATGCTGTTGTAAATGCAATTAATGTTAAAACAGTAGCAATAAACTGTAAAATAGAAAAGAAAAGAAAAGGGAATGAAAATTAATTGAATTTTCCAAAATTTTCTTTTAATTTTTCTTGTACATTTCTTAACTCTCAATTATGTAATTTTTGAGGTTATAACTGTTTTCTTATAATTTTTTTTTTATTTATAAGATCAAAAGTTCAAATATTTTTTGTTTCTTTATTATACTTTCGAAATCCATAATAAATAATAAAATTTTTTTTTTATATAAGAAAGAGTAGAAGAAGAGAACAAGCAAAGAATAGTTTTACAATCTGCTTGTTATGTAACAATTGGTAATTCGTTATGTAATAGGTTGTAATCCATTCTTTTTGGTTTTGTTTTATTGCAAATCATGTATAAAATTTATTTTAAAATGAAGTTGCACCTTTTTTTTTTTGTTATGAGAACAAAAATTAAAAAAAAAAAATAAGATTAAATTGTTGTAATTTCAGAAAATTTTTAAATTATAGGTATAGAATTCCGTTCGTAATAAGTTTTAGGAATTCGACGAATGAGGTCGAATTTCAATCCCATCTACATTGCAAATAGTGAATCATTTTCTGAATATTCTAAAATGTGTTAGATGCGTTATTAATAACGTTAAGCGATACTGGTTTCGTTCTCTACATGAGGCTGCATAAGTGAATGAGTCGGGATTATATTTGCAGTAGTTTAGGAGTATTTTGTTATTGGAACACTCTGATTTGTACGATTTAGTGTTTGTTTTTCACACATAAAAGTATTTAAAGCCATCTACTGCAATAAATTTTTGGAAACTGATTTCTATTACTTCTGTAGACTAGCATAGCTGCGAAAGTGTTTGGAGTATTATATACCCTTAAATGGGAAACAAACGAGTGTGTAAACGTAAAAATTCATTTGTAATAATTGAATTTCAAATGTAAATGGTGAATTCCAAATGCAATCGTTAACACATTCTGTTGAACAATATATGATACTTCAAGCTCATAACACGGTTACTTAGGTAAAACTCATGTACAGGATTTAAGTTTCATTGAATTATTCCGATAGATTATTTTATATTCTTATGTGAAAAGAAAATATGTATATGAAATCCTTTGCATTTAAATTTACAGGTTTTAACTTCTTTGTAACAAAATTTCTCTATAAAACCGTATTCCATTCGCAGCCTACTCTCAACTGTTCCACGTATTCAATTTGAAATATCGTATATCGTCACAAGGCATCGTATTGATTAATTTGTATTTCATCTTAATTTATTTTTATTTTCTCAATAAAAAATTTCACTAAAACCACGAATATTCCACAAAATTAGAATGTTGCGCCTTGTTCAACAATAATAAATAACGAAAAGAAGAAGCGTAGGTAATCCTCAGTTTATTTCGAATCGTCCTAATTAGTGCATGGCAGTCAGTTTTTTTTTTTTTTGAATATTTTGATAATTTATTAAATTTTATGAAAATTTTCTTACTTTGTAAGCCATTGTTAAAATTTTAAATGAAAATTTTTTAATATTTGAAATAACAAAAAAAAAAAAAATTCTTTTAATTTCACTAAATTGTCGTCGTCGGCTTTCGATTTCGATTTCGGCGACTTATTGTATGTTGATTCTATTCGATTCAAATGCAAACTACATTATTGTAACTGATTTCGATTACTTTTATACCTTTAAGAGTTTTTCTGTTTTTTTTTTTTTGCTTGCACTTACTGTTCTTTTTAAAGTTTAATTTTAGATTTTTTTCTTTTATTTTTCTTCTACAATTTTTGGGAACACAAAATATTTTCTTCTTGATACCACTAACAAAAAAAAAAAATTTTTATTTTTTTCTTTCGAGTTTTTAAATTGCTTTTTCTTTAACTATTATTATTGTAGTTAAATTTAAAGTTAGTAAGTTTAGATGGCTCGTTTAGTACTCTTTTAGATCGCTATAAATCTAATATGTTTTTTTTTGTGTTTCTTGCGTTGTTTCTTTTTTGCTGCGCTTTGGTTAAGGCCGCGCAGTAAAAATTATAGAAAATAAGAAAAAAAAAAACCGAGGAAAAATTGAAAAATAATAAGAAGAAAAATTTAACAATTGAGTTTTTTCTATACCAATTGTCTGTGCTGCAATGAAGCGCATGACTTTTGCAAAAAAAAGCAGAAAAAATAGAAAAAAATTACAGTGTTTTCGTTTATTCTCGATTGGCTTATTGTTGTTTTTATTATTTTTCTGCTTATTTTAACCAATTTTATGGTGTATTTTGGTAAAAAAAAAAATTATACCAATTCCAATAAGATGCTGTTTAATTTATCTATATATATATATATAAATATTTTTTGGTGTTGAATTCATTTGTTGTTGCTGTTGTTGTTCTGATTTTTAATTTTTTCCTTTACTGTTTTTGGGTTTGGTTTTCCATGGATTTTTGTTGGTTTTAATTTGGTTTTTTTTTTCTCTATCTTATTTTTATTTTTAAATTTTTTTATGATTATTTTCAATTCATTGTATCCAATATTTTAATAAGTATCTATAGGTATTTAAACTATTAGTAGGTTTGTAGGTATTGGGTAAGTATATATTGTAGCTAAATTTAACACTAACAACTCTCTTGAATCTAAAATTATTTTTATAGACCTACATATACATATATTATTATAGTTGAATTGTAAACGTATAGTCTTACAATGTATTTATACATTGGTAAAAAAAAAAACAAAAATAGTTTTTAAAATATTTTTGTATTATTTTAAGCATGAATTTCAGTAATTGATAAATCAAGATATGCTTGTCAGTTAAAATCTAACTATTATTTTCCATTCTGGTTGTACCATTATTATAAGTTATTTTAATTCAGCTCAGAAAATAAAAAAAAAAAAATTATGTTTGAGCTCTTAACTTTTATATTTAACTTCTTTTAACAATTTCGTGTTTTGCTTTTTTTCTTTTCGTTTTTACTTTTTTTTTTTTTTTGGATTATTGTTACTATTGTTCTCAATATATTAATTTAGATATAAGAAATGTAAGTTATGTTTTTGTAAAATGCATACTATGGTATATTGTAGTGTGGCCATACTGTTGTAATCAATGGTTAGCAATTATACTAATTTGTAAAAATTTGAATATCGAAATTTTTATTATATTGTAATAAATCTTTTATTTGTGTATTACAGATGATCTAAAGCTGAATAGAGAATAAAAGTTTGGAGTCTTGCGAGGTTTCACTTTAGAATATTTAGAATAATTTCGAACCAATTTAATAAGATCATTGCCATTTTTTAGATTTAGCTAGGCGGCTATCGATATGAAGAATAAAATTAATATGAGTCGTTGCACTTCGATAGTAATATAGTAAATGATATGCTAGAAAGGTATAGCGTCGCTCCATATAGAAGAGTTGTAGAGTCCATTAAATCTATATGAAACAACACGGTGCTAGAAGAAACGGCAGCAGAATTAGTGATATTTTAGGCAGACAACAATTTTCATTCAAGACGTTGTTCCGTTTCCTAGCAGAGTGAGTAAGCCTTGGACATCTATATCTAAAGAGAGGAAGGGCAAGTAAATTTTTTTTTTAAAACAAACCTTTCAATGTCTGTATATTTTTTTTTGTGATTGTAATATTATAGTAGACAGAAAAATGTTATTTTTTGCAGTTTGAAAACATATTTTATTGGTGTGTCTTGGTTTTGTTCGAGAGGGTTCCAGGATATGATATTGGCATTTTCCAAAATTGAAGATAAATCAGATCAAAGATGGAATATTCTTGAAAAGTTTTCGGATATAGATATAAAAATTTTCATTTGAGAATCCTCCACAAAATCGATACTATAGGGGCTCTTTGCTAGAGCAAATATAGATTCAGTGATTTCAGTGGTATTAAGTTAAAAAAGTCCTTTCAATTTACCTATATCTAAATATTTTGAAAATTTATTTAAATATAAAATAAATAAGTTTGTATATCGAATACTGCCCCATAATCTACATACTTCGCGTGTGAGTTATACTAAAATGGCGTTATTACTGCTTTAGTATTCAATTGGCGTTGATACTCAATTTTTGTAAATTAATTCTAATACAATTTTAATATCTGCGTTTATAGTGAATTGCAATTTGGCAACTTTATCGTTATATCTATAGCGAGTACTCGTTTATATAAGTATATATACCAGAAATGGAGGGCATCTGAAAATATTTATAATGTAAATGATTCCAATTTTTATCAATAATACCTTCTTATTACCATGCTGTTTTTATACCCTGCACTTCGTGAAGGGTATATTAACTTTGGTATGGAGTTTGTAACTACTTGAAGGAGTCACCTGCGGTATGGACATATATATATATTCTTGCTCAGCGTAAAATTCTGCGTTGATTTAGACATGTCCGTCCGTCCGTCCGTCCGTCCGTCCGTCCGTCCGTCCGATCGCACGATAACTCAAAAACGAATAATGCAATCGACACCAAACTTTCACAAATTGCTTCTTTTGTGCCAAGGACGAACCCTATTGTTATTGGACTAATTCGGACAACGGGTTCGGGTAGCTGCCATACAACTCAAAGAGTTTATTTTAAATATTTCAAAAACTAATAAAGCTATAAATTTAAAATTTTGTACACATGTGTCCAATTATATTCTACACATGCTCTAAAAATTACAATGGGATAGCTGCACCGGTTCGGGTGGCTGCCATACAACCCCAACAGCAAATTTTTTATATTCGGAAAAATAATAAAGTCAGATTCATGAAACTTGGCAGTCATGTGTCCAATTATAGGTCAAATATATTTCTGAAGTTTTAGTGGAATTGCATGACAGGTTCGAGTGGCTCCCATACAAGTCCAAAAGCTTAATTTAAATATTTGGAAAAATAATAAAGTCAGATTCATGAAACTTGGCAGTTGTGTGTCCAATTATAGATCAGATATATTAGAGAAGTTCTAGTGGAATTGCTTGGCAGGTTCGGGTACCTGCCATACAACTCCAAAAGCTAATTTTAGATATTTGGAAAAATAATAAAGACAGATTCATAAAACTTGGCAGTTGTGTGTCCAATTATAGGTCAAAGATATTTCTGAAGTTTTGGTGGAATTGCTTGACAGGTTCGAGTGGCTCCTATACAAGTCCAAAAGCTTACTTTAAATATTTAAAAAAATAAAGAAGCTAGATTCATGAAACTTGGCAGTTGTGTGTCCAATTATAGATCAGATATACCTGCGAAGTTTTAGTAGAATTGCTTGACAGGTTCGGGTACCTGCCATACAACTCCAAAAGCTAATTTTAAATATTTGGAAAAATAATAAAGTCAAATTCATGAAACTTGGCAGTTGTGTGTCCAATTATAGATCAGATATATTTGCGAAGTTTTAATGGAATAGCTTGGCAGGTTCGGGTACCTGCCATACAACTCCAAAAGCTAATTTTAGATATTTGGAAAAATAATAAAGACAGATTCATAAAACTTGGCAGTTGTGTGTCCAATTATAGGTCAAAGATATTTCTGAAGTTTTGGTGGAATTGCTTGACAGGTTCGAGTGGCTCCCATACAAGTCCAAAAGCTTATTTTAAATATTTGGAAAAGTAATAAAATTAGATTCATGAAACTTGGCAGTTGTGTGTCCAATTATAGGTCAGACATATCCGTGAAGTTTCTATAGAATGGTTTCACAGGTTTGAGTAATTGCTATACAACAATGAAAGGTGCAGGGTATAATTCAATCGGTTCATGCCGGCTGAAACGTTTTTACTTGTTTTTTCTGATATTTTACTTTTCTTAAACAGAAACGACAATTATATAAATTTATTCGCAAAAAAAAAACAACTAAAGTTATGAGAAGGAATCAAAAATTTAGAAAACAAGAAAAAACCCAAGTACACAAAACAACAAAAAAAAAAAGAATTTTTAAGAAAAAAAGACATAAGAAACCAAGAAAGAAAAAATGTTTAATTAAGACTGACAGGTAAATAATGGTTTCGAATTTTGCATAATTGCATAATTTCTTGATTGCAATTTAGAAGTCTTCAAGGGTTAAAGTTTTTTTTTATATTTTTATTATTATTATTGTGTTTTTTTTTTTTTTAATTTTACATTTCATTCAATATTTAACGTTATTATTTCGGACTATTAGTTAGCGTAAACTCAATATAACAATTTCAAATTTTTTGATTATAAAATTTATTATGAAGAAATATACTTGGTACTTATTGTAGGGAACCAGCGCTCGAATAATAACTATAAAGCGAGTGAATCTTAAAAATTGAAATATTCAAAAAAAAAGCTAAAAGGAGAACCAGAAAAACAAAATAACACGAAAATTCGGTAAAATAACAAGACAAAAATAAGCTTTTATAATAGTTTTAATTTAATTGAATTAGGATTTGTTTTCATACCTTTGTACCTATACTTATACTATTCTATATGAAATTGTATTAAATACTTGTAACTATGGGTGTATACAATGTTTACAATCATGATGAAAAATAATACAACAACAACAACAAGATAAAACAAAAAAAAAATTAATGCTGTCTAAAATTAATTTGAAACATTGTTATTTTTCTTGAGAACGAAAAACCTAGATTATGAAAATGAATGGAAAAATAAATGAGAGTATGTTTGTAATATGACCTTTACCATGATGAATATTTGGGATGGTATTTAATATATAATAGTGTATACAAATACTATATACTTGGTATATGATCAAAAAAATTTCGTTTTAAAGTGACCATTGACGGCGTTCATATCTTATGTAATTTTTGAATATTTCGCAGTTTTAATTTTTTTCTAAGTAGAAGTTTGAATTGAAAATATAATATTTATCGTAAATTTTTCCTAGAAAGCCATCTGAAAGAAGAACGTTGATATTTAGTCCAGTATAATGAGAAGGCAGCGCAATGAGGACAATGACACCGAACTATAAAAATTATTAACGGTACTACACAGCACGATGATTGTAATTGTGAGATAGGCAAAAATAAGAATGAATTGAATTAAAATTGATTTTCTTTTAGAATGTACAAATTGAAGCTCAAAAGAACTATGGCTTCAACTAGAACATGGATGTCAAGACTTTTGAAACTATGGGCCAATTTCCAATATTCTGTATGACAAAAGGGCCACAAAATAAAACAATTAATTCAATTTTTAAGGTGTATAAACATTTATTTATTTTTTATTAGAAGTACTGGGAGCTGAGTGACACTGCTTCTGTTGAACATGTCTTAAAATATTGGGTTGCATATTTGTAGTAGCCAATCGTAGAATTGCAAGTTTAAACCATAATAATATTTTAACAATTCGTTTTAGAGGGCCGCACCAAAATAAGAAAATGGCCGCATGCGGCCGCCGCACTTTTGACATCCATGAACTAGAAGAACACCCCCCGAAAAGCTTATATACAATATGCGATGTGCATTAGCTGTAACATTGAACCCAACGATCTTGAGTTAAAAATTTAGTCGGATCAGTATAAAATTAGGTATGTGTATTTTGTTATTGTGTAGCTGAATATGCAATACTAGAAATGCGATTCATATTTAATATTAATTTATCATCTTATTTTGATGACTCAGAAATAACGCGCATAAAACTGAAATATAGCCTTAAAATAGCCATGAGATATAAACATTTATACCCGTTCTGCTATGGAAAAATAGAAACAAATCTAAACCATTAAGAACCATATGGAATTCTTTTATCAATAAATCATAATACTAGGCTTAGGAAATTCAATAAAATTAAGTTATAAACTATTACCCCTTCTAATTAAACCCAATTATATGGTAATATTATTAGTCAAATAGTATATTCAATATTTTTTGTACAAACCTTGTCCATTAATAGAATTTAATAGATAAATTAATTTGTATCCCTTTGGTCATTGTCTGCATATCAAATTGAGTTTTATTATATTTTATTTTTCCTCTATTTTTGTATTGCACATCAGAGATAAATTTATTCTATACGATTAAATAATTTATTGCGCTTGAATGAAATTTTTAAATTTGCCTTTGTTTTTGTATTGCAATAAATTCTTTTGATTTTGATTATTTTCCTGGATGCTGAATAACATTTAGGCAATTTTTTTCCTCAACATTTTAACCAATGGTTAATTGTTTAGTAATTCTTTCATTAGTTGTATGTATGTATATATATACAAGTAGGTATATAGAACATTGATTTTTGCATTCATTCTTATATTGTTGTTGAATTGATGAAAGAATTGTTGACATTCGATTTCCTTTTTCTGAACACATTGCAATGAACAAATTTTATTTGGTGTCATTAAGACGTTTGCATAAAAAAATATCACAATTTTGAATAGTTAATCTTTCTAAAAAAAATATGCACTTTATATAACACTTTAACACTTGAATGTGATTTATGTTTGCATTTAGATTGATTTGTTTGAATGAAATACTGATCGTTAAAAAGAACTAATATGTTGATATATTGTGAATATATGATGATGATCACGATGAAAATAATTTAACATTTTCTAGAAATTAATGATATAATTCCAAATTGTAGTGATTAATGAGTAATGAATACATGCAGATGCAACGAATCCTTTCATTTCTGACTATTTTTGCTGGTCATATAAACAAAAAAACACAAGCATGCTGAAATGATGTCCCCTATATTTATGCAATTTAAATATAGGGTTCTAACTGGTAATGTTTAAAATTTTTAATATCTTAGCCTGGCTTTTTGGAGTAATTTCCCTGTTTATTGTTTTCCTTCCAGACATTTCTATTATTTATCATTATGCCCTTCCTTTTATATTTTAAAAGGGGTGCAATTCACTTATTGTTAATCTTTACAAATTTATTTTTGAATATTGTCGTATTTATTTTTGATTGATTTATCGATATTTTATTATATATAAAAATTTTATAATATCAATTAAGACTCCGCATGTTATTGGCATACAATTATAAAATATGAATTGTTAAATTATAATCTTCACTTATTGTATATCATAACCCTACCATTCGTTTGCAAATTGACTTGCTATTTAAAAAGATTATTTGATCTTTCATAAGAAAATCACATATGGCTAATATTCTCTACTATCTAATACTATTGTACAAATTACTCTCTAGAAATTTTAGATGCTCTTTTATTTTAAATTACTTCACACATTGTACGCAATGTTTCTATAGTTTTAAATCACTCAATGTTTTATCAAATTATTTCCACGGCTACGGTTACGAGTAGTACTATAATTTTATAATGATTCTTGGACATTTAGCCTTATTTATTGAATTCATTCAATAATTTCACATTTGCAAATCCACATATCTATAATTCTGGTTGGACATTTATTTTATTACAATTATTAATTGCTTTTATTCTAGTATATTAATGGTATTGGATATATTCAACAATAATGTGTAGAAACGTTTGTATTTATTGTTAACAATAAAATAATTGAATTTACTGTGCTTAAATAATTTGAAAACATGTTGAAATAATTTGTTAAATTATAAAAGTGTTTCTGTAAAAAAATTTTTATTCTTTATAAAATATAAAATTGTTTATGACATTTCTGAAAATTACAAAAATAATTGAGCACTCGTTCATCTAAATCTAATGTGTAGATGGTGTTTTTATTCTCAATTAGTTGCTTCAAAAAAATTTCTAAGGATAGTCAATTTTTTTTTTCCAAATGTCAGTTTCTTATTAAAATAGACAACAGAATTTACGCAATAATTACAAAATTATATAATTAGTTTTTTGTTCGTAATATATTTACATTAAATCTTGCTAAAATATTTTCTTGTTAACTGTAAACACAAAAAATACCAAAAACCCTATATAAATTCAAAAATATTTCAGTATTTACAATGTATAGATAAGTAGATACTATGAAAATAAAATAAAAAAATTTTAAAAACTTCTTTTTATTGAAAAATCCTGAGGCTGAAATTATTGTCCCTTCAAGCATCTTAAAAATTTTAAAATTATGGATTCTCTTATGCAATTTCAAATCATGTCGTTATTTTCTTTACCGTTGTTAAAATTTATAGTTTTTATACTTAAAAAATCCCTACATTTTGATGTTGTAAGAAACTTTGAGTAATTTATATTGCATTTCAAATTTTCTTAACATACAATTTTTGTAATAAGAATTTTGTTGCATTAAAACAATGCATGTTCACATTGAGTATGTTGTATAAATAAATTTTAAGGTGAATATTAAGATAGAAAGATTTATGCAAATCTTTATTTTGTTTGTTATTGATAAATGATCATGGTTGAATTCATGTACAAACTGCCTATGTATATTATTGTAATATTAAAACAAGAATGTGTCACAATTTTGAGCAGTATATTATATCCTAAGAAGATTCCGTTAAAATTTGACCTTAAATGTTCTGATTGTAATTAACAACTAGTAAAATATTGAAATTTTAAAAAATTTCCATTCTATGTTTTTAAAATTACGAAAACTGTTGCGGTAAAACGTAGAATTTGCAAAAATTTTCTATTTAATAAACAATACGAAGTGGTCCAGTTCTGATGTTAAAGTTCTCAAAGAGAGGGCGGGAGCGGAACTCGAACATCTTAGAGTAGTTTCGAGGGTTTAAAAGAAATCAGGTTGAAAATACTCTGTCTTTAAAATAGCCGTAGCAGCTCTGAAGCTGTTGAAGTTAGTGCATTATGTTTTCAACAAGGTTTTGTTCGCAAATGATAGATTTACATAACTGTATATTATAATAGGTTGATTTCAGACTTACCGTTTTCGAAAAATGGCTGCTTGAATACGAAATTTTGAGATAGAAAACTGAAATTTTTTTAATAAACGTTAATTATCGCTTGATCATCCTTTACAACTTTGTCATATTATATAATTTTCATGACACCCTTGTTCACCCGTTTCTTAGGTGAAGTAATAGTTTACTAAAGAGATTGCAATAATATTTTATGGTTATCTTTACAAATGGGATCTGGTGCTTTAACGTATAACAATTAACTTGTATAAAGTAGTAGATATGGTGTGAAAGAAGTACATATACTATTGGAAGGCTTTCTGATTCAAGGCTGAATAATTTTCATCTAAAAAATTGTTTCATATTATTCAAAACAAATTATTCTTCTCTACTTAGGTTGTGCTATTTTGAGTATTCTTTTTATGACGCACCCAACACATATTTATTTGATTTTAATATGAATTGTGGTGATGAATTTAAATAGGTTACCAGTGGTTACTAAATTTTTTAAATACGAAATTTTAGGAATAAATTTTTCCTATAATATTCAAATAAGGTAATAAAATATTGTTCAACAAGTTTGTGATTAAAATAAAATACAAAAAAACTTCAGGAAAATAAAAAAAATTAACACAATTTTTGTTTTTCTAATCATCAAAATTCAAATGACTTTGCAGTTTTTGCATATTTTATTGTACAACGGCATAATATCGTAAAAACGTACTGCAAATTGTAATTATTGCTTGTTTGTAATTTCATTAAAATTTGTTCAAATTAAATAAAATAAGAAAAAACTTAAGATTATAAATTTGGAATTTCGCCGGCTACAATACCTACCCATACATTACACTTATAGGAAGAAGAAAAAAACAAAATTTGTATGTATTTTTATTGGGACTCTTGAATCTTTGGAAATTTTTTTTTATAATTTCATTTTCTATTCGATTGTGATGGCTGATATTGTTAAGATTCCTATATTTTTTGCATTTATATACCTACACTTTTTATTTTAATTTATGTTTTATATACGTATGTATGTATATATTTATATCGGAATAATTAAATAATACTCAAATGTATCCATTAATGGACAAGGTCGTAAGTTTAAACTTATGAAATAAGTAAAATATTCAGATGGGGTACTTGTATAAAGGAAGACATAATATGATAGATGAAATACTCAATATTATTATTCGTAGTTGAATGTAACGAGGTAATGAGGTATGAGTCAGTCTGACGTGAAGCGCATCGTCTATATATGATGAAAAGAGTGTATGATGGTTGAGTACTTGTTTTTCATAAATTTTTATATTGTGTATAAAATACCATAATTGTATAAATATTATATGAGAAATTGTGTGTAAATATGTAAATTAAATGTGTATAAGCATAACATGATGATGGTGGCTTTTGTTTTTTTTCTTTTTTGATATTTTTGTTATCAACAATATAATTTGTTTAATTTTTGTATTTACTTTTCATAAAACACCTGATTTAGGTATTTTTATTTTTTAATTCGCAATAATATTATTTAACATTATTTTTTCAAGTGTTTAATTTCAAGTGTATGTATGTATACAAGTGTATACAAAATATGTAAGTGTAAAGAGAAATACAAAATCTTGAGACATAAAGACGGAATCAAATGTACTTTTAATAGTGAAAAAGTATGTATGCGCACCTATGGGAGAAATTTGAAAATTATTCAAATGAAATTAAAAATTTGTAGAAAAAATTATTGTTGCAGGCAACTGTAGGATATACTTATGTTGCATATAAAATTAAAGAGATGTTGTAGTTTTAAATAGTGTTGCCAGCTATTTTTCGATTTGACTCTATAGAATTTGACTTTAATTTTACATATAAAAATATAAAGCCATCTAGTGAAGTAAATGTGCACAAAATCGCTTCTCATTTACTGCTTTGAATACAAAGTGATTCAGCAGTAAGTTAGGAACCATATAACATCGGGAAGCGGGTCGAAAATGAGTGAAATTTCATTTTGGAACATAGTGTTAAACCGTAGCCGTTTTTGAGCTACAAGGATTTTGAGAAAATTTGGCAAAATTTTAATTGAAAATTTTTTAAATAAAATAGCAGTTCTTGAAAATGTTACGAATAAAAATTTTACTCATTTTCAACCCTCTACCTGATGGGATATGACTCCTTACTTGTCAAATCAAGCTGTATATTTGTACTTATAATATACTGAAAAGTCTTTGTTGCATTTAAAGTGTAATACATACATTTAAAGAGTATTATACACAATAAAATGAAACGAACAGTATGTTGACATTACAGGGCCCATTTGATTGAATTTTAATTAAATTTACAGTTTTTCCTTTTTAAATACAATAATTCATTCCATACTAGTCAAAACATTATATTTAAAAAACAACTGAAGCTCTTAATATTGTATTTTGTTGAAAAATGTGATCAAGGATGAATATATTTAATAATTTTTTGGTTTTATAAAATTTTCATTCAAAAATTGAACATGGCGGATATTTCTTATAGTTTTGAATTCGTCATTTCTCTCCTCTCATCTCATAAAAATTTGCAAAAAAACGGAAAAATTTGAGACAATATGGCAACACCATCTAGCATCAACAATATCTTTCAACTTAATATTAAATCTATTTATATAAATATATTTATATTTACTAATATAATTATGCGTGTAAATAAATATTTTTAATAATATATGCTATGCATCATATCTACATATATAAATTAACATTATTGTTATACGTACTTGCACATATAGTAAACCGATAAAAAATTTCTGGTTTTAAATTGTGGTATACTTACTTACTTATTAGACGGGATATTGTAATATTATGTGCGCATGCACCTGTAACTTATCATCATGAACTGTCTGTTTCTCTATATTATGCATATTTTAGAGTTAAATATCAGGTATCAAATAACTAAATGAGTCAATACACTTAAATTAAATATTCATTTATATAATATAAATACTCAGTTTTCTTCTCTATTTAATAATAAATTGCATATACTAGAGTTTGCTAAATTTTCGGTTTTTTTTTAACGAATGTAATATTGAAATATTTTATAATACGAGTATAATCTTTAAGTAAATATGTAAATTAATATATGTATATGCTTTATGTATGTAAATTAATATATGTTATATAATTGCGGTATATAAGAAATATTATATTGAATAGAAATTACAAAATAGTTTAATATATTATGCAAATTAATAAAAAAAAAAAAATAAACAAATTTATTTATTAGTTAATTATAAAATTAAATAATACAATTTTATTTTTCATTTCTAGATTTTATAAGCGGGAAATCCTTTTGATTTGGTTTCAAGAGAACTACTATGTTACATAATATACAGGAGTAAATTGTTTTAAATAATATGATATAATCGGTACTGGAACATTATTTACCTATAAAAGAGATTAAAGGTATTTGATATTCGTGTAATTCTCTTATATTTTAATTAGTGAAGAATAATTTTTTGAAATTGAACTATTTAAAATTTAATTGGAAAATAATTGTATGTATATGTTTCATACGAAGCCGATAATTTCTGCAATTATAATTTTAAAAAGTATATATATTTTTTTAACCAGGATCTAGTGTTAACCACTTGTAAATCAGATTTAGTTATTATAATAAAAGAATTTGATATATTTTCAGGTCAAAATACAGTGGAATAATTTTATTAAATCTCGCTTCAACTATAATGTGCATACCTAACTCAAAAATTTTTGAAGTTCAAATGGAATATTTCGGGTGATTTTATATGATTTTTGATATTTTTTAAAGGATTTTCTGTTGATTGTTAAGTCTAATATAAAGGTCATAATTTAAAATTTCAAGGAAATTATAAATTTTTTAATGGAGAAAAATTTTAACTTAAAATGTTGCAGACGCATTTTATTGTAAAGAAATAATTTGCTTTCTAAACCGAATTAAATAAAATTAAATTATAAGTGTATATTCTAAGAGAATGTTATAAAACCCTTACAAAATTAAAAAAAAAATATTACAAAATATTATAAAAAAAATTCCATTTAAAAGGTACAATTTGAACAATTTTCAAATTTACAATTTCTTCCCAATGTGTCATCGTTATATATGCCTTTCTTCTGTCAGTCTATTGTTATACGTTTTCTTTTCAGATTAAAAATGAGTTCCTTAAAAAATTCAATATTTTATTAAAAATTTTATTTTCAGGCAAAAAATAAAAAATTCAATCTGATAACAGGAAATTAACAAAAATTAATTGAATTCGAAATTCTAGAAATATTTAAAATGTACCGAATCAATTCCGAAAAATGCAGTTGAATTGAAAAATTTTCATTGTTACATAATTTAACACTTATTTAACGTGAAACAGCAACGGATTTGGTCCAGAAAATTAAACTCACCTCAAAATATTACTGAATATAGTTACTGCTGCTGTGGATATTTTTTTTGTGTATGTTTTTGGTATTTTGTGTTTATCATCCAACATACTACTATGTGTGAAGACTGGAGAACCATTCTATTGTTTACATTAATGGTAATTTATGTTTAGCATTAGCTTATTGTGCTTACAGGTGAGAATGTAATTATATATTTTAAATAAAACTTCAAAAATTTTCAATCGTTTCAAGTTTTTTTTTTATCATTTTTTTTCGTTCATTTTCATTATAATGTTTTTTTACATACATACAATAACAAGAACAAGAATTTTAGAAAATATCAATTTTTTTTTTTGGAGTAATACCAATATTTTGTCATATACATATATATATATACATATATACATATGCAATTTGAAAGTTTACAATATTGAGTAGTTTTAAAATGGCTTTTTATACAATAAAGAAAAGTTAAAAAATAAAAATAAAATAAAAATTCTAAAATATAAAAATACAAAATATTCTTACATTACAATAAAACAAAAAAAAAAAATTCACCATTTTTATGATTTACTTAAAATATATGCAAATCATAATTTATATAACATTAAAGTTAACATTATAATTTAAGAAAAACAAGAAAAATTATAATATATGTAAAAATATTAAGTCTTTCAAAGCAAAATCAAAAAAAATGTTGTTCGTATAATCTTTTGATTTTCTAAAATAATATAAAAGTTAAAATAGCTAAGTTGTAAAAATTAAAAAATTATATAATATAGAATTAAAATAATAATAAAAATAAAGTAAAAATATTACAGTTTAAATATAACAGTAAAATAAGTAGGTACATACATAAAGTTTTTAAATATACACAATACTTTTTTTTTTTTTGTTTGTTTTCTTTTTCAATTAATATTATTCAAATATAATTATAATATAATTTTTTTTTTTGTTTTTTATTTTAGAAATGTCCATGTCCTTCATATGAATGATGTGGTATTATAACTTTATGATGTCCATGTCCTAATGGTTCACGATGTACTTCAGCATTAAAACCACTATGTGGATCAGCATGATATTTTACTGTACGTTTATAACCATCAGCATCAATTAAACTATATGAACCATGTACATTATGTCCATCACTTGATTCATGTTGATCTTTAACATCACCAGTATGTTCATCATGTACACCATATGAGAAATCATATGGTTGTGGTGGTTCATGATGTTCAAGTAAATGATGTCCAGCTTCATGATATTCAATTGGTGTAGCAGCAATGAATCCAATTATTGTAAAGAAAATAATATACTATATAAAAAATAAAAGAAGAAAATATTTTTATGGATTATTATATATATAAGAAATTCGAATATATAAGAATGAAACAATATTACTATTTTAAATAATAGAGAAAGTACAAGTTCCGGTAAAGAAGTTTCAATTTTTTGTATATGAAATCTTAGTCTTATTACTCGTATAATTAAGAGTCTTGATTTAAGAAATATTTGATTTTAAGGTTTTAACATAACATTTTTTACAAGACATTAGATTTTAAATTTTTGAAATACTTCCGGTATATTACAAACAAATTCCAATATTTTTTTTTATTTAAGCATGTAATTCCAAAATATTCATATACATACATATATGAATTAAAAAATATTAAATTGCAGTTACTGATTAAACTTATAAATGTATGCTGTATGTATAAATGCATATTCATATTAATATTGTGATTAAAATATTCGAGTTTATCAGCTACGCATCAATGCATTTTTACACTTAAACATTGAAAATTGATTCAAAATTTTAAAAATATTTAATAAAAATTTTAATTTTATAGCATAAAATTTACAATAATAATTGTAATTTTAGGAAATTTTCATTTCCTACTTAAAAAATTTATGATACGACAGTAAATTTAAAGGAAATTTAAAATTTTTTCTATCCATGCACGCATTGTTGGGTTTATATAGACTTTTAATGCTCTAATATGATTTTTATACAAAAATACTAAAAATAAGTAAATTTTAAATTAAAAATTGCAATATTTAAAATTTAATTATTAATTTTGTTAAATACATAATTATATTGAATCAATTGTAGTATATAATCAAAATGTTATATAATAATTAAAATGAATTTTAATTAATTCACAATATATGACTATACTCGTACTATGCAAAATTATTACGAATCACAATATTCAATAAGAATTGTGTAATTTATGTAATACAAATTATATTATAACATTGTTGTATAATAAAAATTTCAAAATGTAAAAAACTGAGATTATATTTTATATTCCAATATAATTATAATTATATAATGTAGCTTTGTTTAGTAATTATTGTATTAAAAAATTCACTTTATTATTTTATTTATATCATATTTTTCTTAATTAATTAAGTTCTTTATAAATATTTTTCAAGTTTTCAATTCAATTAATTTAATTCACAATATTAAAATTATTTAGAGTCATTTTATAAAACAAAAATCATTCACAATAGAACAATATTATTCTTTATTTGAAAACAAAAAAAGAAAAAACTGAATTCATTCACAATAATCACTCTCTTTTTTAATTATTTTAAATTTAAATTAATTTGTTATTATAATAATAATTAATATAAATTAATAAATTATATTAAATTATTTATTATTATTTCAAACTTTTTAATATTTTCCGTTTTAAAGGAATAACAATGATACTATTTTTTATTATGTAACAAAAAATTGAGATAATTATTATTATTATGTAAAAATCCTTACTTTATAAGCCATTTTAAAAATATTTATAGAAGAATTTTTTTTTTTGGATCCTAATTATATAATAATTATTTTTTTGATGTTAAAAAAAATATTGGTGTTGATCCTATTAGATTCAAATGCAAACTATATTTTTTTGAATATAGTAACTATCATTTATATAGTCCATTTTCGATTCACTAAACCATTTTATATTGCACAAAATAAATGTATGTATACATGTACGTAATTATTATAATATTGCTTCTGTCTACGACCTATGTATATTGCGAATATTATAACGTATATGAGACTGAGATTACATACATATATACATGTGGAAATTATAATGGTATAATGATATTTTCAAGAAAATATGAAAATGTAAGAAATGTAAGAAAAATCAGAAAAAAAAATAATAATAATATAAAAAAATTTTCTTTTCTTTTTTCCTTTCTGCACATTTAATACAAGAAAAACAAAAGAAGAAGAAAAAAAAAATCGTTAATCAACCAGGTGATTAATTTCACCTATTGATTCTTGTATTTTTAATTTTACGTTTTTTTTTTTGATTTTTTTATTCGTTTTCCATTTTTTTTTTGAAGAAAAATGATTGTGTATTTATTTACATTATTTTTATACTTCATGTTTACTTTTTAGATTATAAATATAATAAAATGTAAGGTAGAATCTCCCACTTTTCTTTTCAAAAAAAAAAAAACAAACACCAAAAAAAATATTAGAGAAAAACTACAATGGTTACTGTTAATAGAAAACTTCGTTAACATAAGAAAATTTTTTTTAAAAGAAAAGGAAAAATTATTTTTGTTTTTCATATTGTTTTTTATTGTTTTATTATAATATGAATATGTATGTATGTATATTAGTTAACTATATATAAAATTATAGAAGCTAACGATACTGTTTTGTTATAAAAGTATTTTTTAATTCACTTTCTTATTATTTTCAAGCTATATGAGTTCATAGTCATAATAGTATTAGTAATTTTAAAATGATCATAAATGTATGCACAGTACCCAGGTGGTATTTTGGAAAAAAAATATTTTAAAATATTCTTAATTTTGAGAGTTGCAACCCATATTTGTTACAATACATGCCTTAAAATCATTGATTATTATTCACATTTTTTTTTGTAATTTTTAGAATTATATCATTTTCAAAGTTTGGAGATTCTGATGACGATACTAAAAAACTTCAGTGTTTTCAAATAATAGTCACATCATTTTAACTAATACGTGTTGGAAACTTATGACAGAATGAAACCTGAACTAGTGAAAATTGTCATTTTAATGGAATAAAATGAAGGGAGTGGAAACGGTTTGGAATACCTTTGATCTATCAGTAAAAATTTACGATAAATGGATATAAAAAAAATTAATTACTATTCGAACAAGTAATTTAGTTGGAATATTCATTTTAGGTTTGGAGGAATATGAAAACGAAACTATAATTAAAAAGAATAGAAACTGAATGTGGAATCAACAAATATGTTTGCTGAGAGAACCAAACAAAGATTTTTATGTTTAAGTTTTGGAGTTAAAGACAGCATAAAAGAAATTTCAGTTAATCTAGACTTAGAAACTGAAGCAAAGTATTTTAATATATTATAGTATATTAATATATTAATATACTATAGTAATACTACAAAGTATTTTAATATATAATATAGCTTCATAGATTTAAGCCGTTTGTATTTAAAAGACTCTATACTTAAAAGACGTTAGTGTAACTTTTTTCATATGCTATGAGATGAAATATTCGATGTAGAACAGAAAATAACAGAAAATGGAATATCGTTTAGAAAAAAAAAAGTTTTTGAAACACATAAATTGTTTAAACGAACTGTGTGGTTTCCTTGTTAAAAATGTAAACATGCGGCTCAATAGCTTTTGAGTTTTCCAACTATTCGAATTGTTATTTCGGTCGGATAGATTATAAAATATAAAAATATATATTTTTAGGCAAATAGATTAGTATTGATGAAAATCGTACGGCATTATTTTTTCTGAAAATTATATTCTAATTTTAGCAATGATAGAAAATGTTCGGTTTTACACAAAGCTTGAAGAAAATTATTATACATATTCATTAATTAATTCTATTAATTGAAAAGAAGGCAAAAAATCCGACTGGGTAAATTTGTATTTGTATCAGCTGAAATAATAATGTGCATAACTCCTATTTATGCATTCATTTCAAATTCGGTAATGTATTATAATTTTTGTACCGTTTTGTATATTAACATAAAATTAATTATCAAATCGTAAAATTCCAGCTCTGTTTGATAGCTTTTGTTTTCAAAAATAAATTCGATGTATTGTAATATTAAAAACGTAATAGAAGTTAGCTTATACATTATTATAGTTTAATAATAGTTTCAATGAATATGTTGCATATATATGAATGCTGCAATAACGGGTTCATAATGGGATTTAAGAATCATTACATGATACAAAATTTTATCTCTATATTATGAAAAAATAAAATAGAAAAGAGTTCAACAATAAATTTACATACCAACATTAAGTTTGTTTAATAAGTTAAGTATATTGTTTTACGCTTGTTTGTATGATTATGTTTGCTATGTGTTTAATTTTATTGTAATTATTGTATGTGTATAAAATTAATGTATGCTGAACATGTTTAATGTATATGTGTAAATTTAAACGTGTTTGTATTTGATTTTTTTGATTAAATAAGAAATAACAAAAGGAAAATATTAAAATTTGAAAACAGTAGCAACAAGAAGAAAATTTTAAAAGGAACAAGAGAGGAAAACTAGACAACAACAGTAATAACAACAACGACAACAACATATTCTTTGGAATGCAAACCATTAATGAAAATGATTTACTTTTGATATGGACTTTGTGTTCTTTTTGTTACTGCTATATGAAATTATTGTTATGTTAGTGTTGTTGTAGACGTTTCTTTTTTGTGTTTTTTTTGTAATTTTATGTTAGTTTTTGCATGAACATTTTACATGGGAAATGTGGCAAGCTATTAAATATAAAAAAAAAAATAAAATATAAGAAAAAGAAATATGGGTAGTATTTAGAAATAGAAATGCAGCGATGCAATGAAGTAAAAAGAAAAAAAAAAATTAGAGTGGTTTTTTGTTTTTTTTTTTATTAGTTTGATGGGAAAATATTTCCTTGATTATAAACATACATTCACACTCATATACACTTTTAATAATTATACATACTTTATAATATGCAAAATATTAGTGTGAAATATTCTTAAAATCTTATAATAATTATAATAATGTTGTTATATTTAGAGCAAAATTTCATATTTCACATATCTTTTGATAGATCTGAATATTTCTGCGCAATTGCATATTTCTGATGAAGAAACACAAATTCCATATGTACATTTAATTATGAATTTCAGAATTAGAAAAGAGTTAGAGGCACTAACCGGCTGTATTGAGGTAAGGAGAAGATATATAGATTAGTTGAAGGAAATAATAAATTCGTAAAGTGTTTTTTAAATTTCAGATTCATATTAAAGATAATTTCCTAATCAGATACAAGAAGTGAAAGTCGCTTTTTTATATCAGCTGTCCGTATCATCAATTGTGCTTTTTGGAAAACAACATTGTAGATAATGTTATAACTGGTGACATTTCTAATATTTGAATTCGAGAAAAGGTAGGTCGAAATTGGATTTTAAAAAATATCAATGGTTACATTTATATATGATGTCACATTTTCTATTACAAATCGATAGTAATAATTGATTTATTTAAATGAAAATTAGATGAGAAATTGAAATTTTCCAGTATTTAAATTTAAATAGTAAAACAAGTCAAAAAATTTTTATGTTAGAATTATAATAAATTGAATTAAATTGACCAAAAGACCATCTACTGTAGATATTTCAATTACATGCCAAGTCGATCGCATAAAACATCCGCCTGAAACATTTAAACCAAATGAATTCTAGTGTTTCGCCAGGATCAAGTGTCTGCAACTGTTCTCTTATGTAAGAGTGTGACGTATCTGCTTTCTTGTGAATCACAGCTCCATATCTTCTTGAAACGTGCATTCACTTTACCTCTTCCTCCTCCTTCCAAAACCTAATTTTACGATAGAAAGCAAATCTTGAAAATTTTGTTTTTTTTAAAGTAAAATTTTTAGCAATTTTAAATTTTGTAAGAGATTAAAGTAGAATATTCTCTTCAAAATATGATTTATTCGTTAATTAATACTTAAACATAATGAAATTACAGGAAATTGCATATTTTATAGACAATTTTTGTTTAAATTTTTATTTCTTAACTTTTTTTTTTATTTTGTTCTAATTTCAATCTTGTTATTATTACATATTATATAATCGGATCAATTAAAATAATTTGCAATATGGCATGATATGATAATAATATGTAATAATAAAAATAATTATACAAATTTACATATAGCGTTTACACAACATACAACAAATCTATTGCGATCAATTAAAATACGCGAGAAAAATTACACTAAATCTTATGATTTATTGTATATATTAAATGATGCGATCTATAATGGAATTGTGTCAACTCAAATTATATGAAATTATATATATATAAGAATTTAACAAGATTAAATAATAATTTTGCTTACGGAAATCATTAAATTTACAATATAAAATCAACTACATTACGAGTCTATGAAAAATTGCAATAAAATTATAAAATGGAATTTCAAATCAGCATTTAAATTTATAATTTAGAAAAATATATTTTGTTAATAAAAGTAGTGTCATCTATTGAGTGAAACAGGCATATAATGCAAAAATTTTTTAAATTATCTTAATTATATTTGATTAAATTACAAAAAAAACACAATTTTATATTTATTATTATAAGTGAGTTTAAATGCTTGTTAGCATGTAATTAACCAATAATTTTAGAAAATAAGATAGAGAGAAAAAAAAACAAATATTTAAAAATTGCGTTTTATTAATTAATAAATAATAATGGTAATTCAAATATTTAAATAACGGTATTGGCGTATATACGCATACAAAATATATACATGTTATAATATTAGACGTTCAGGTCTATTTAATACGGGATTGCGACATTGTTTTTATCTTCTTATTTATATATTGCATATATGAATTCAATCGTAAAATTTTTAAATGAAATAATTGTAAAATTCGTAATTTAATTGCATTTTGATTATTGAATTTGTAATTTTTCACGGAATAAAATTTATTTTTAATATATTTTATAACTTCCGCTGTTATCGTAATTTAAAATTTTTTTTTCATTATATACTTAAAAATATATTAATATTTTATAAAATGTGTCAATATGTATTTTGATTTATTTATAATAAATAACTTTTATAATATAAAAGTTAATATAAAACGAGATCTCATAAAATGACAATTAAGTTTACAAGTGACAAGAAAATATTTTTGGCGAATTCTATTTCAATATTTATAAATTTATAAATTTATCGTATATTGGTATATTCTATAATAATAATTGTTGTAATGTAATTAGTTAGATAGAAGAACAATATGTTATAATTAACGGTTTCATTCTTTTCAACTCTCTGTTGAACAAACAGAGGCGGTTCGTTCGTTTACAAAACTTCTACATATAGAAAATTAGAATTCAGTAAAAAGAGATTATATTTATTAAAAAAGAAAATTGTTTTTATAGAATTAATCTGTTCTCTCACTCGTTCAAATTGTACCAATTAAAAATCCTAAATATTGCAATTTTTAACAGTTTGTGCTGAAATTATAAACAATTTTTAATTTTTCGAATGTCAAAAATTATTTGATTTTCCGAATTAAAAATTAATTTCGAATTGACAAATTATTTTGCAATATAATTTTTGTTTTTTCTAAACGGTAAGTCCAAAATATATATTTTAACACTTCACTTAATTTAACACCTATTTTATTTCATTAGAACAAAATAGTTTTCTTACTGTTCCCCCCTGTGAAGTATCAGTGATCAAATTTAGAAAAATTTCAAATTTTGTTCGATGAAATTCATCCAAATTTGTTTAATATTAATAGAGCCCTTTTTTCATTTTAAAACTCAAAGTTTTCAACTTCTTATTTTTGGAATTAAATTATTGATATGCGGTAATTTACTAGACCTGGATTTTAAAAAAGTTACTCATATTGCTGTAGTCACTATTCATTTATTTTAAAATAAAAGTAGATTCATTTTGAACAGAAATTGAAAATAAAAGTTTTCAGTTTAATAAAATTTAATTTTAACAACATTGTTGCATGATATTCTTGATCTATTTTAGATTAGACTCTAAAATAGTAGTTTTAATTCAAACTTGTGATAATCAAACCTAAAGTTGAAGTTTTAATACTTGCACAATAAATTAAGATAGAGATTTTGAAAATTGATTAAAAATAAAAATAATTAAAATTGAAATTTTGAAGAGGGATTTGAAAGAGGAATTTAAAACGTAACTTGTGACTTCGAAAATCAGAAATATATTAAATAATTAAGAGCAATAATTATGAAAACAATATACACAGGCATACACAATGGTATAAATTTCATATATTTTAAGCTTAATAATGAAGCTAATGAATATTTTTCACATAACATAATATTGATTCTATAGGCTGATAATAACACATTTTTAATAATTACCTCTATTATTTTTTTTTTATAAAAACCTTTTAATTTAATAGCATTAAACTGAAATTAAATGTTATTAAAAATAATTTTGTAGTATTAAACATTTATTAGCAGCATAATCGTTTATATGTTAGATGTTGGATGAGATTCGTGCTAGTTATAAAATATCTGATTATGGTTATTAAAATCTTTAAAGTTATTATTTTATATGAAAGATGTCTGCTTATATATATTGTATAGATTGCTAAGAAATAACAATGGGTCAAAAAATTATAAACCTATGTAGTTACCAATTAAACTATGAGTAAGAAAATTTAAACTTATCAAAAGTTAATATCAATTTATTAAACTGCAAAATAGTTGAAAATTGATGCATAATAATTGTATTATAATTTAATTTGAAACTAAAAAAAATTTAACTGGCTAATGGGAAAGAAATCTGAGCTCAACTAACATAATAAGCTGTTAATATATATAAATAAATTATCAAACCAATGTGTTAAAAAAATCAATTACCAAATTATACAGACGATCCACCATTCTGTTCTGGATGCATCTTCGATGTATCGTAGATGCTCCTTAGCATGTCAGAAACTCAATTATTCATAGAGATTTAAAAATCAACACAATTGAATAAGAAATCAAGAAGTATGCAATTAATCACAAAAAAAGAATTACGCAGCATAGAAATGAGAAAAATAATTGATGATGAAGATAATAGCGCTATTCATCGCTTAAAAAGAAGAAGATCTTTGGATCTTGCACCTATAATATGATTTAATTCAAAACCGTCGTTGGACGTTCACTCACTTTCTCCTCATACGCGAAAAAATAATTTAATTGATATTTAGTACTATAGGGTTCGTTTTGAACAAATTTCTAAAAGTTGTTAATTTAATCGTATGTCTACGAAAATTCTCCACCATTCAAGATTGAAAAATAAAATTTTGTATGCAAATAGATTTTAGTTAAAGAACTTTTTCTCTAAAATATAGTTTTTTCGAATTACCAGGCAATTTTTCAAATCATAGGTCTTAAATATAGTGAAAAGCTCAATCGCATTTCTAGAACAAACACAAATTGTTATATTTTCTAACAGTTCTCTTATATATATTTTGCCTTAACTTAAATAATTAATCATATAAATTGCCCCTAAATTTATGCAATATTGTAATAAGAAAATTATTTCAACTGATTTCCAGATTTCACCGCTTCACACTATAGCCAAATAGCTGTATACAATTGTAAATTTTAGATCTATATGTTTTGGAAGATTGTTTATTTTATAATTTCTAATAAAAACTCGTTTTATTTACAAAAAATGCTTTGTACGTCATAATTGTCAAACTTGCTATAATTCTCAAAACACACACACAGTCAGAGTAAAATGAAGTATGAATTTTTATTTCCACTCTGATTTAACTAATTTTTTTTTTTGTAACTAAATGACTCTCTCTTTCTCTTTCCTAACAAAAAAATTTAACTTCAATGTTTTCAAAAAAATATTGCATTGAAGTAAATTAACTGTATAACACACTTGTCATTTTATAATTTGATTTATATTTCGATATTAAATTATCTGGATATGATACATTATGCAATATAAAAATCAATAAATTTTTGTGTTCATTCATAATTTATTGAAGTTTGTATATTACATACATATATTTTATCGAGATTTTGCACGTTATATAATGTTCCATGACATTATTATTGTGTGATGCAACTTTGAATTTACGGATTACATACATATATAACGAGGAATTTATTTATTTGATTTTGATACTACTTGAAAATTATTTGATTTCCAAATACGCTTATGATAAAAACAAGAACAATATTTTAATTTCTTTCTTTGAAAAAATCCATATGTAATCAATTCATGAAATTTCATTCATGTGAAATAGAGACTCTCAACTAATTCTTAATAATTCTTAAAATTTAATGTAATTTTGAAAGTTAAATTTGAAATTCTTCGGATTGAATATTAATTTAAATTAAGTAATTAGTTTGAACGCCCCAATAGTATATAACAAATTTGATTTAAAATAACATTTATAGCGTTCAAAAACGTATAACCCTCTGGGCGTGCAATAATCTCAACTGAACAAGTTACAGATTTTTTCCGATTGGATTCATATTTATTCCGGTAAGTGGCTTTACGTCAAATTTTTAATATTTAAAATTATATTCATTTTTTTATATATGTATGTGTATTTTAAAGAGTTTCAAAACAAAAGATCATTCCAATTAGTTCAAAGTAGTGTAAGTGTTATATTCCTTTAAGAGAAACGCATTCTTTGAATCCAAAACATTAAACGTTAAGTTAACATGAATTTATGAGAAATTTTCAAGGTGTCAAATTTGTCGCTTTGAAAAGAGAGTGATACTGCATTACGCTACAAAATTCTAATATCTTTTTCTCTGACGGACCATCATTGTTTACAATTATTAATTAGCAAATTAGTAAATTAATTCAAAAAGTAAATTAAAAATTTTAAGCTTCTGGAATATTTGTATTAGTAAATTGTTCCCTAAATAATGGTGTAGACTGTGTATACTCTAAAAATATATACATATATTTTTTTTTGAATTTATTTTCGAAAACTACTCATTTTATTTACAATATAATAAAATTAAAATTAATAAAAGAAGTCTATTTTTCCTATTTAATTAAAATAGTTTAAACGAATTAATAAAAACCACTGATGTAGTACACATATTATAACATAATACAGTAAATATACTGCATATTACCTAATTTTGATAATAATTAATAAAAAATACTCTACATTCATATAATACACATTAATCATTTCAACAAATGAATAAATTAATTAAATATAATTTATTAGCTTATGGAAATTATAATTAAAGTCAAATATTCAATGAAATGTAATAAAAAAAAATATGAAAAAATAGTAAGTAACAGGTTAAAAAACAAATATTTAATCATTGTAACCACCACCGAACACATACGTACATACATACATATATCATCATAAAAACGCGGCATAAATATTTTAATTCACAAGTGAAAAAATTTATGTACAAAAAATTAAAAATATTTTATTTTTCTTCTTTATTAATTTTCATTTTCCAATTTAATATTTTCAATAAAATTAAATACACACAAACAAAAAAAAAAAACAAAATTTCATGATATTGTGCACACATATATGCACACACATAATTTATATTGTTGTTATTTATATTATTGAAATATGAAAATTTATGCACCATAAAATATAATTAAAATCGTTATCGTGCAATTCGATGTTAAGTAAAAAAAAAGAGGAAAAACACAAAAATAAAAAAAATATATCAGGAAAAATGTAACTAGTTAACAATAAAATACATCAAGAAATTCTTTCATTTTCAACTGGCCCAGATTTTTTATTTCTTCTTGTTTTTGTATAATTTTCTTGAATTTTGTGCATCAAAAACATAAACTGGGAATCAGACACAAAAATTTTATACCGCACATAAAAACTTGTTTATTCATTATTATTTAGATAATATAGAGTTGCCATTTTATATAAAAATCAAGCAATCATTGAAATAAGAATGACATTCAGAACAGAATCATAAATTTAAAGGGGCCATGGAAGAGCTCTTTTCACCAACAGGTAGCAAAAAAAAAAAAAGAAATGAAACAAAACATTATACAAATTGTGTACAAGAATCTGAACAATAGGAAAGTGTTCTATCAGTAAAACTATTCCTGCTACCGATTGAATTTTCTAACAATAATCCTTAGCTAAGTAAGATTTGTAATCTTTTTAGACGCAAGTTCAAACACTATGTTAAAAAGGAGGCCCATCGGTAACATTCGAATGGATAATCCCTTCTCTTATAATACTGGCGAAAACTCGTGAAAACTCCTCGAACACGCCAAAAAAAAAAAAAATCCACCCAATATGCGTTTTTCGTCTTCACATCAACAACGGATATTCGCAGAGAATGTCACCCTCCTCCTCCACCGCGGCAGTATATTGACAACTTTAACAGACACCCGAAGATTTTATAGTTATTATTTCTAACACTCCCTCTATAAAATCGCAGCAAGTCTTTTTTTCAAAGATGTATTGTCACGACAGGGTGCACACCAGCAGGTCCAAATCAAACTCAGTACACGTATCATTTCTTCGCGGATAGAAGGCCCAAGTGATACAACATTAAGGGCTCTCCGAGCAGTGACCTCACCCCTCCTATTATTTTCCTTACTTATTATATTCCGAAGTTTCGCAAATGGCAGACAGACTAGTATATTTGAAATTTAGTAAATCGAATGCCTCTACAAGTAACATATTTATGGTTGTCCCGCTGAATCACCGTGGTTTTTAGTCTGGTTTTTACATGAATATAACTAGTTTGTGTGAGATGGTAACCCTATAAATTTATAATGCTATTAAATTACTGCAATTTTCATTTTTCTTTTTCATGTTCGTGGTTCTACTTTTCGTTTTTTTTTTTTGGAATTTTCTTTTTTAAATTTTAATAACAGTAAACTATAACTTTGTTGTTGCTAAAGCACATAGTAAATATGGTCTCACTTTTTTCTTTCCTTTTACTATCATTTAATTTTTGTTTTTTTTTAATCTTTTAACTTGTTTATTTCGAAGTAGGTAAATTTAATCTGTGAATACGACAAAAAATTAGGATTAGAAAAAAAAATGGGTTCATTTTACTTTTATTTAAGTGAAAGAAACAAGAAATTTTGAATTTCTCGATTTTAAATTTTTTACTCTCACCTTCTTTTTTTTTGTACACAATATAAAATAATTTGCACTTTGCAAAATGTTAAAGTTTTAAAAAAATAAATTATTGTCTATTGAAGTAGATTTTCCATTATAATTATTATTACTTTAAATGTATTAAATAATCTGCTATATTGTACTATTAAATTATTGGCATGCTGGTTGTGGGTCTGTAATATTGTTGTCATTATTGACACAATATACAACTCCAAAAAAAAATCTAGTTATTTTCATATCTGTAAAATATTCTCAAATCTCAAGAGTTTATATGACATAGAGTTAATCTCTTTTCAAATGGCGTTGTAAAAACTCATAAATTGTATTAAAAAAACAAAAAAAAAAACAAAATGAGAATAAAAAATACAGAAAAGTGCTTTAATATTTTTTCTCTCCTTAATAGTTCAGCTATAATAAATTGAGAATTATGTGTTCAAATTTAACTTTAATTTGCCGATATTAAATAAGATTTATAGATAAAAGTATTTAGGCGCCAATAACATGAAAAAATTATATTCCAAAATTTAGAAAATATTTTCATTTTATAATTTCTTTTGTATATTTTTTTTTCTTATATTTTATTTTTAATTTTAAGCATTATATTATAGACTTGTTGTGTAATTAGAGTAAAATTCAAAAAAAATAAAGTCGGTTCAAACCAATGGTTTGTATTGTGGCACTTTTCCCTTCAACAAGTGAAAATTCTGCTTTTGAATACAGTCTTTGTATACCTATCACACTATTAAAATTATTTTTATTCATATACAAAACTATTACTAGGATTGCATATATTTAGGATGAACGATTTATGCAGTATTTCAAATAAAGCAAAAATTAATATAAAGTGGAGTTAACATAATGCTCGATTTTAAGGGTTAATTGTGAGTTAAGAAAAATAATTATATTTTTTAATGTCATGGAATTTACCGTTAGCTTTTTGAGTTTATAGAAATTTTAAAAATCTTGCGGTTTTGGAAATATAAGATGTCAAAAATTCAAAGTTTACAAATTTCAAGAGGCGATAACTTGAGAGAGGGTAGAGATGGAACAACATTTTCTTCTAACGAAATGAACTGTTTGCTAATGTCTAAAAGCCCCTGAAATTTCAAGCTTCTACAGGCGGGGTCTAGAAGAAAAACGAAATCAAAAATTTGGAAAAAGAGGACTTTAGATAACGGTAAATTTGAACGGCCATTTTGTTTTTTTAAAGTTTAACTATAATATACCGCGCTAGGGGAAGCAAGCCGCTGCCTTTCTGCGTTTGCGAAATTTCAAAAATGCTTATGGTTTCATTGCAACAAATAGTTAAAAAAAGCCATTTTTTGGCTTTTGGGGGTGGTATAACTTCTAAAGGGGGGAGATAGGTATAAATTTTGTTCTACAGAGATAAGTTTCTAGTAAAGATCTATGTACGTATTAAATTTCAGCTTTCTATCTTCAAGGGTGTAAAAGTTTTGTAAACAAAGAAAGTGTCCACGGACGGACGGACGAACGGAGGGACGGTCAGAGTGAAACTAATAAGCACTTTTTTTCAAAAAATTTTTGGAAAAATGCTAAAAAATGGAATTATTTATTACTATCAATCATAATTAGAGTAAAAATTTAATATTGTTGTAGAAAAAATATTAAAAATATAAATTATAATGTACAAGAAATTTATGAATTTAATGTAAAAATTTTATTTGTTTTAAACAAATGAATGAAATAACTATAAAATTCATAAGTACATGAATCGAAAGAACTGAGTTGTTGTTCATTTGCTCGCGTTATTTGTGTTTTGTATACAAATTCTGTTATACATACATAGAAATCAAATTTTACTATTGAGGATTGATCATTTATTTTCTATACATAAAATTATCAGGCCATCATTCGAGTTAAACCTGTGTTGTAGAGGGGTATAACTGAGAATTTAGTGAGATCAACATACTACCACTATACAGCACAATATTATACATTTAAAATGTTATATTCCATTTTAAAATCAATAGCAGGAATGATTGAGGCTAAGAAATTTGAGAAATTATGATTTCTGGGATAATTTCTGAGGAATAAAAACTAAGTTTACAATATTCTTAAAAATTTTACAATATTTTTAAAAAAAAATTTTTTCGATGTCAAAATTAGATCAATGCACTATTTTTCTGTAATTTTTATTATACTTACTAATTTGAAAATACATGTAATTTCTGTTTCTGAAAAATTGATTTTTGTTGAAAAATTAATGAGCTGGTATAATCTTGCGCTTTGTATAACAAGTGTAACTCTACAACATATAATAGAAATTCAATTAATTTTTCTGTATAAAAAAAATTTGTATTATTTGTAACTATGTATGTATACTAAATTTTAAACAAATTCTAGTAAATTTATGATAATTTTGTAAAATAAACTGTAAACACCTAAACTTTTTTATTGCTCACAATTCTCATAAGATGTGAGCAATAAAACGAATATTAGCAATTAAATTCACAACACAACCAGTAAAATATATTAAAATATGGGTGTTTTCGTTTATGCACGCTGCGTTGAAAGTTCTACATTAGAACTAAAATTTCTAAGTTGCAGCGAAGTAAGCAGTATGCGAAAACTTTAGCAAAGCTTTTTTTGTTTGTTTACACAGTCTACAAATTCTGAAACTTCCAAATAATCAGTCGTTCGAAAATAACATAAATAGCATTGTTTATGAAATTATATTGTAATAATTTTCGCCTTCAAATTCATTGCAAGACTTAAAGAAAACTTACTTTAACACTCTTCAATATCTAAATCTGCCATTTTGAAATTTAAAATTTTTTTTGAATTTTAAATTTAAAAAGAAAAAAAAATTTCATGAGGCAGCGACAAAATTTATACTGGAAGTCTGCGCTACATTTCTAACATTTCTTTATTGCAGATTGAATTTCCGAACACACTTTATTGCAGCCAGTAATTTTCGAACAATCTATATTTTTAGTGTTTGTAGCGTGAATTTTCGAATGTATACTACAAGTTAGAACTATTCTAGAACTGAATAAGTGAAAACCCCCTATATATTATGTATTTAGGCTGATTACAATATTTCAGGTCCATTTTCCGAATTTCACATACATATTTTTCTTTCTATATTTTATAAATTTTGAGAAACTGAGTATTCATAGTTGGCATTCAAAGATCACTAAAGTTTTAAATTGATAATTACAAACAATTTTAAAAATTAAAATTTATTTAAACCAAAATTTTCATACAACAAATTTCAAGAACTTGAAACTAATCTTACACATTTTACGCGTATATAAATATTTTTTAAAGTGTTATACATATTTAATCTGCTTACAGCATTTTTTTAATGCGTACATGACGTCTTTAATTTTTTTTTTATTAAAATTTGAAGTATATAAAATATTTTTAATCTATTTTCTCCTTGCAATATTATTGATTGTTAAAAATAAAAAAAAAAAATAAAAATAAAAGAGCAAGACTAAAGCAACGACCTTGCCAAATTGCATAATTCGTAATTACTTGAGATCAAAATTTTAGTAATCATGTAAGAAAAAAAAAATTAAATAAAAGTTATAAAAAAAGCACAAAATAGGTAACAAGACTGTTATTGTTTTGAATTTTTTTTTTTGTTGTCGGCTCACTTAAAATATTTGAAAGACTCTTTTTTTTTTAAGTTCATACAAAAGACTGGCTTTTTCCTAATTTCTGCTTTTATTTCTTTAGGAAAATGAGTTTGAGTTTTTTTCTTTTTAATTTTATTTTTATTATTTTTAAGGCTTATTGTTCTTTTTTAATTCAAAAAATAAATTTCTCAATATTGTATTTAATTTTATGTCGAACTTTATATACAAGTTGTACAAGATAAGCCTGTGTTATACCTGCTTAATATTAAATGTTACAATATAATAAATTAAAAACGAGAATAAAATGATTGACTGATCTAGTTAAATTTCATTTTTAAACACTTTAAATAATTTTGTTATATTTTTGAATTTAAAGGGAAAAAAATATCTTGTGTGTCGATCTTTTTCATTTGAAATTTTTAAAATTTTAAAATTTTGACAATCTTAACAGTTTAACAGTTTAATTTTGACAGTTTTAATTTTTGACAGATTTTCATAAAACTTGTTTAGAAAAAGCATATATGATTGATCAATTAGAAAGTAAAATTTTGAATGAAATTAGTTTATCGAACCTTCAATCAACATTCATCATTATACAATTGTAATATAACAGTTTTGACAATATGTTCCTGAGTCCTGTAATTTTGGTTTAGATCAATTGAATAAATTAAATTTTGCTAATAATTTTCAAAAAATAAATCGATTAATGTTGGTGTTATTTAATAATAAATTCAAAAACAGGTGGGTGTTTTATGAAAATTTGTGCATTGAATATGCGCTTGAATGATTTTGTATATGCATTTGAAAGATGCCATGAAATAATTACAACATTTTATAATAAAGATTTTATGTAATTCCTTAACAAATATAACAAAATAATGAAGCGCATACAGAAGTACATATATTTAGTTGGTTAATCAAAAAATTTACACATTCGCGCGCACAAATAAATTGCGGTTGTATTTGTCATGTCACTTCAAATTTAATTATTGCACATAAGTAAGACAGTCATTGTTAATTACAAAGGTCACTCAATTAAAAAATATTGCATAAGAAGTTTATGATATTTGATTGCAATGTAAATCGATTTGATTTCAGTAAATAAAAGTCTTTATGGCTTTATTTCATATGGTGATATTTCATATAGCTTCTTTAATTTTGTTACTATTTATTTACATAAAAAATAGTTGATTTTACATGAAAACCAACAACATATTTCGAAGCAGAAAATGTTCGTATTCATATTATTGCAAAATTTGAATGCCTAGTTTGTGTCATATAAAAACATAAATTTTGACAGAAAAATCGTAGGTTTTCTTTACTAGACATTTTAAATAATATACAAAGTAGTTATGTTTGTTTCTGTTCATTCAATTGAACGTACTTAAATTTATTACAATTATTTATTTGATTAAATTCAATTAAAATGTGATTTTTAATTTGAAATTTTTACAAGAATTTTTTATTTTAATCTGATGAAAACTATAATTTTTTTTTTTTTGCCGTGCGAAGGATGAAAATCTCGAAAGACACTAGATGAAAGAGAAGTAGTGTGAGACTCTAACTCACTAAAAACACCCACCACATTTAATCAATAAAACTAGTCAAAAACGGTAACTTACTTTTAGAAATCAAGAATAAATAATTCAGAAAAAAACTCAGATTTTCTTTCAACTTTTCTTCCGTTTTGTATTGAAATGAGTTCTTTAGGAGGGCGACAATATAAAAGGACTTTTACAATAAAAATGTTTCAATTATCACAATTTGCAAATACTTTAATTCCCTTACTTTCCTTAAATTATTGCGACGTGCATATTATTGCGAAAATCATCTGCATCTTAATGCTTCCTTCGAATGCAAAATTTTGTTCTCAAATGCCCATTTTTGTAAGGTATTTTTTTCTCTTTTTCAATTTTGTATGTCTGGAATGTAATACGCACCGAAAATAAGAAAATTTGCTTATACAGAATGCCCTTTGCCTGAAAAAAGACGTAAAATTCGAAACTTTGTCTGTCTGGAACGTGATTTGAATGAAGAATTGCTAAAGTATAAAATTATGATTATTTGCAAACATACGTATATGTGTTCCATGCAACAAGTATTATGTACAATATTTTTTTTTCACATTGCCAAACAACTGCCATCATTAAAACATGCAAATAAGCAGTTTTTAATCCTAATAGCAAAAAAAAATTGTAAAAATTACTAACTAAATTCTTAATTTCCAAATACTCTTCATTTTATGCAATACTCTTCCATTTTATGTAATAATTCTCTTCTCTGTCCATTGTGCAAAATGAGTCCTCTTGGAATATATAATGCATTTCCTGGAAGCAATTTTTAAGTGAAAATTACGTGTTGGGAAGAAATTATTTTTAAATGTGTTTTTTGCTTTATTTTTTTTCTTTCCTTTTTGAATATTTTTTAAATAAAATTATGATAAAACTGCGAGATTTATTATGATAGCATTTGAAATAGGTGCCACATATGAAATATTTCCAATCAAATGAATTTTTAATGTATTCCAATACCAAAATCAATCACACTTCAACAATTTTGATATGAAATTTAATTTTCATTTAAAATCAATTTACTTTCGTTTTTCTTTTCTCAATTCCACAATGTTATACACAAAGTGCACGTACAACATTAAAATTCCTCATCATCACTGAATCTGGAATATTTCAACATATGCTTATGGCTATAAGTCCAAAGCATTAACATGATTTTTTAACATTAAATAATTTTCACATACTTTACACTTTTTATTTGTACTCAAATTAATTGATAAAAAATATTTTCGAGATGAAAAATTTTAATTGAACATAAAATTTGCCTTAATTCTAATAAAGACCCTAAAAAACATGCAAGATAACCTAAATTTTTTTTTGGTTATTTTTATAAAAAAATATTTCATAAACAAAAAAATGCTCTAAATTCTCTTCCTTTCGTACACAGAGGAAAAAAAAAGGTGAAAAATCACTTTTTATTTTTAATACAACTTTTTTTTTTCTTCACATTTTAATGGTTTTCTTTTGGTATCGTTCATTTTCAAGGACGAATGAAAAGAAAACTGTAACAGTAATTTAAATTATATCATAATAATTTTAATATGTTATATACAAACATACACACATGTGAGCACACACACATATATGCTCAGCTCATATAAAATATTCAGAAATTGCGTAAACTTTCGCTTTCAATAAACAAAAACTCGTTCACGACATTAAATTGCACCCGCCTTAATTCAATTTTTTGCTTTAGGCGCAAAAATAATGCCTGAAAAAAGCTAAAAATTTATGACAACCAAATAATATAAAAAAACAAACTATAAAAATAAAAACAGTTAAATATTTTATATACCAAGTTACAACAACGGTAAAGAAAAAAAAAAACGCCAAATAACAAAAAAAAATTTGTGTGTAAAAGAAAATTCACAACAGAGAAACAAAATCAAGAAATGAAATACGATTTGAAATTGGACCGAAGAAGAGAAAGAGATAGTTAATTAAATAAAATTAAAGAGTAAGAGAGAGAGAACGATTTCTTTGAGTATATTTTCGAAAAAAAAAAAAATGAAACTGATATGGACTTGATGGAATTCTCATGTATCGAATTTTTTTTTTGTTTCTTGAAACCTCTTTCAAATAAAAATGTGATTGAAGTGAATGATTCAGACATTTTTTTGTATGTTTTCTGTTTTTCGTTGAAGTTGTTTTATTTTTGAGTCGTTTCTTACCTTTAGGCGAATATATTTTATTTGGAAAGGCCTAACAAAATTTGTTATTCCATTCATTATTGTCTTACATTCGATAAATTTTTAGATATTATTGCTATATAAATCGATTTTATCTCTAGCAAGCTTTGATAAGATTATTGCCAAAATATTAAGGTATTGGTTACAGTCATATATTTTTATTATTTTCTAAAGAACATAATCATATTGTTAATTTGCGCATGTACGCATGTGTTAAAATTAATATTTAAGGCAAACCAAAGGGAATAGATCGATAGCACAATCATGATAAATTAGTTTTAAGATAAAAGTTACCTGCGTGATGAAAATATTCAACTATTCCATAAATATTGAAAAATTAATACAATTAAAGAGTAAATAAGAGCATTCTCTCAATTTATGCGTGGATTTTACAATTAAATTTTGCAATTTCAGTTCTGATTTGAAAAGGACAGAATAATGTAAAGCGGATGAGAGGAAGACGCTAAAGGAATGAGAACAATATTATTAATTTCTACTACATTAAACTATTACATAACATATAAATTTGTGCAGTTGAAACTAAATAAGGCAGAGGAGAGCAATATTACACCAGAGCGTATAGAAATCTGTTCTATAATTTAAATTTTTCAAATATATTTTAATAACCATTTGTACCCATCCAATTGGTACTGTCGTTCCGTGGTCTAAATTAGCAGGGCGTGCAACATAAAAATTGAAATTTTTTTTTGAGTTTTTAACAGGAGACGCAGATGAGTTTGTGTGACGCATATGTTCGCAGTTCTAATTGACTATCTAATTGTGGTTTTGTAATATGTACGTGGTAAATTCAGCATTGAAGTCTGTCAAAGATCTAAATTTAAAATTGAAATTTACGTAATTCAAAAAAAAATAATAATAGATCATATGGATAAAGAGGGCTTTGATCCCCCTTCAAATTATTGTCAAACTATGTAAAATTTTTATTAAAAACAATGTGCCTTATAGTTGCCCCTTCAAATATTTCATATTTCCTCATTTTATTTAATTTTTTTTTTGCTTATTTATTTGATTTTATTTTTTTCTCAATCAAAATTGGATATTAAGATTGAATAAGGAACAAAATACAGAAAAAAACAGAATTGAATAAAAAAAAAAATTGTGTTAAATTAAAAAACAAAAATATCATTAACGTGATTAATTCTGGGGCATACGTGTGTGCATTTTTTCTCTTCAAAACAAATTTGTATATTTCAGGGTCTAAATACCATAAAATTTTAGGTTTACATTTTTGAATTCATGTTCAATTAATACAAGAAGGTTTGCAATTTTTTAATATTTTTTTTTTTCTGTTCAAATTTAGTTGAAGTTCAATTACGAGAATAAAGAAAATTAAGAAAAAATTTTTTATATACTAGATTTTTAAATTGCACAAGAATATTGTAATTTATAAGTGTAGTTTTAATTGTATAGAGTCGAAAGAACTATATATAGATTTCATGTAAGAATTTTTATTGGAAAATCGGATTTTGAAGTAACGAGATCAATGAAAACAGAATAAATATGGTAAAATAACACGTGCTTAATTTAAATTACAAAGTTCCTTAAAAAAAAAATAAAAGATTTTAATTGAAATTCAATTGATTCTAAATTTTGATATTGTAAATCAAGAATGTTACAAATTGTTTACCAATTAAAACATACATACATACAAATTTATATAGTATTGAGGAAATTTTAAGAAAATTGTATGTATTGTGTGCAATATTCTAATTGTCGTTCAAGTTTTTGACAAATATTGCACATAAAATATTGAATTCGTTATCTATTTCAATATTTCCTTAGTAAATATGCTTATGTATTACACATAGCTCATAAATATGCAATATTCCTTACAAATCAAATATTTTAAAAGTATAATAACCAAGATTAACATTAAATACTGTCCTAGTATCAATTATTACTGTTCATTTAACAACGAAAAGTTCTACTGCAGGAATAAGGCGAACAGTGTAGCTGCTGTAGGAATTAGGCGAACAGTAGGAGACCAGACCCAAGATCAAAAATCAATTCTATAAAAAATAAGTTATTCGAATGTTCTCTAGCTCATGAACTTTTCTTCAATATTAAAAAATCTTGAAAATCTTCAAATTTACAATTTCAATAGTTGAGTAGATCGTTATATCCAAGCCGACTAATATCGTTTCCATTAAACAGTAAGCACTACTATAAAAAATATTTTTTTTTGTGTAATTAGCATTCCGAAACCTGCATATTTTTATAATACTATTATTTTAAACAATAATTATGTTATTCTACTATAAGGGATCAAGAACTTCCTTCCTCACTAATTTAATAAAATAATTATTGTTTGATATACAACTACCACGTTAACACTTATATTACAGTAGCATGTCAACTAAAAATTACAATTTATTATAAAAATAAAAATTTTACAATTTAAAATTGAATTATTTCGAAAATTTGTATTGAAATTTATGCTAAATAAACATTCAAAGTAAATAATTCAAAGTATTTGCAATTTTCCATAATTTATTTCACATATTTAATAGAAGTAGAAGAGGTTAGAATAAATTTTCCGATCACCTGGACGGATGTGTCAAAAAATGCAATAAGAAAAATATAATAAAAATAATTTTTGAATTTCCGAATATTTTAACAATTTTCAAATAAATTTCAATTAATATTGAATTATTTAGGTCATATAGGATTGTTTTTGTGAAATAAAACTGTTTACTGTTATTTTTGTAAAGGGTGTTTTTCTTGGCAATTGCCTTTTCTTGTTCTTAATTTTAACTGTTGAGTAAAATAATATCAAAACTCAAAACCGGATAAAAAGATGGTTGATTTATCGAATTTGAGATAAGTTTACAGGAATGCCAGATATTCTTAAAGTAAAGAAGACTGTAATGCTACTTATAAACTTAACATTCTAATTGTTTTGTGGAAATAGGAGCATAAAAATGGTTAGCTTTTCAGCTTTGAACTGGTATATATTACAAAAATTGAAAAAATCAAACTAATAGTGCATTTCTTCGAAAGCTTGTACATTCTGTACTTTGATAGCTCTATTTCATAGTTCTATCTTAAACACAGACAGGCGGAAAACGTTGGCAGTGAGTTAAAATCCGAGAGAACATCTGAGAATATCAGAGAAAACATTTACTTTTCATACAAAAGTTTTATTTAATCATAAAACTCTACAGCTAGTATATAATATAGAATAGCGAAAATAGAAAAACAAAGACCCTGTATATATTATAACTTTTTATACATATAAGAGTTTGATTGAATGACAGTTAAAATTTTCTAAATTATTATTATTATTATTGTAACTTTGATTTAATTTTGTTCATTGTTAATTGGGCATTTGAATTGTTATTATATATATTATATTTTTTTTCATTTTTTATATATACTGCTGTTCTACTTACAAAAATATTGCATTTAAAATTTATGATTTCATACCAGCTTTAGCTTATTGTACATGTAGTTTAAATTATTATTACTATTTTTTTTCTTTTTTGTTTATATTAAATCTGTATAAAGGTGTGGAATCGCCTTTGATTAATTGCGGTAAAATAAAAATCAGAAAAAAAATTATTAAAAAAAAAATTACAATGGTTATCCACTACCAATATTGTATGCCATAAGTGATCGATTTTTAAAGTTAATTACGATTTGAATGGTATTGAACTCTTCTTGCAACAAAATTTTGACCTTTAATTGACTAGCGGCGAGGTCTAGAATATCATCGTGAATTAATTTATTTTTTTTTTTTTCGTACTGTTGTCTTTTCAGTACTATAATGAAATTGTATGTATTTGTGTGAAAAAAATATTTTTAAAATGTAGTTACAATTGATAATTGCATTTCATATCTTAATATTAAGAGAGAGAGAGAGAGAGAGAGAGAGAAACAGCTTTTAAAATCGCATATTCCTCATTCATAATTAAAATTAAATCTGATGAACCATTCTTCAAATATGTACACATACACATAGGTACTTCTTTAAATAAACAATGAGTTCGTTTCGAAAGAATGAGAATGAGAAATAATTTCGAAAAAATAGATTTTGAGAGAGAGTGGGATTAGACAATAAAAAAAAATTGATTTTGTTTTATTTTTATAATTTTTATATTAAATTTATATTTTGAAAAAAAAAAACTTAATTAAAAATATATTTGTATGTATATGTATGTATGGGTATATGTAGGGATTGATTGATTTAATGTTTAATAATTATAGCCTTGATAATACACAATTAATGAAAATTATTATTGATTTTTTTTTAAATAATATAGAAAAAAAGAATTATTAAGTCTTTAATATACGAGAATTATGTAATATGAACACGTGTAAAACACATATACATATATACATTACATGTCCAATAATATATGATTGGTTTTGTAAGTTAATAAATGTTAGGTGATCCATTGAATGAATCTATAATGCATAGTAATTTATTTATAAGGCTATATAATATAAAAATTAGTGAAAAATTATTCAGTTTATATTATATTATGTATAATATAATATAGTACCTCCAAAAGTAGATTGTAATAAAAAGAAAATTAATTTTGCTATAAAATATATTAATACTGTATTCATAGTAAGATTCGGTTTATGGGTCTTAATTGCTGAATTGTGTAAAAAAACAGCATTTACACAATGCCGAAGTCACGGAATTAATTTACTAAGTATTTTCTAAAAATCTCAATAAATAACTTGATTTCATTAATTTTTTTTTAAATTTTGATATGACTTTAAACTGTGGATTATACACATTGTCACTTTCCAAAACAAACAATGAAGATTAAATTTGAGATAAGATAATGACTAAATTTTCTAAAATTTTCCATTAATTTTATGTACATAATATAAAAAATACTCATTTTACTTAAAAATTGAATGATTTAATTAAAATATTACTCATTCACTTATCTGGTGAACAATAATACAAGATGTAGAATTAGGACGTTACATTTAATATAACAAAACTGATTTGACTGTACAATATTCTGATCTATATAGAGCAACTATACCGTATAGAGAAAACAAAATAAAATATTTGGAAACTTTAATTTAGTAGCCTTTAATTGATTTTCAGGTGAAATTTAAATGGCGAATTGTTTGAACATTAAAAAATCTGTGGCTATACAACAAATTTTTAAGAAACTTCTTATATGTGTGCAATATGCATATAATAAATACATTAAATAATATAGTATATACGATTAAAATTTTATTTTAAGGTTGAATTAATTAAATATTTAATAAACAAATAAAAAAGATTTTCGTTTTTTTTAAAAAAAATATAAATGAAGAAAAATAAATTGAATATTGCCATCTTCTTTAATGTCATAAAATTAAATTGTTAATACAAATAAAAATGCAATATAATGGCGAAACTATTTTATTAATTTATTATCAAATAATCTGAATATTCACTGAACCATAACTTTATTCTATTTTATAAATACAAAAATTGAAATATTGAAAAATAATATCAATGAGGCATTTATAATTTTTGTAATTCTTAAAATATTAAAACATTTTAAGAATATATTTTAATTTATGAAATTTCTGCTACATAATACTCACAAATTTGCGAGCAATAGTCAAATATTATACCAATACAAAATTTCATTAAAAGTTTTAATTAAAAATATTGATTTTTCTATTTGAGAAATTATTTAAAATTTAATTCAATTGCTTAATAAACAAAAGACTTAAGTGAGAAACTTTTTAATAATAAATAATTGATTAATGAAAATATGATTAAATATTTCAAATATTTTAAATGTTATTACTTTTCGAATAACAATTTCTTATATATATAGAATAACAATTCAAAAATTTCAAATGAGAAAATTTCAAATTTAATTTGATCCATAATTAGTTTGTTATGCACTGAAAAAAAATATACACATAAATGTATACTGATGTACATTTGAAATAAAATATACACTGAAGAAACTGTTCACTGTTTTGGTAGCGATTTTTTGCTATAACTACAATTTAATAACTAAACTGAAAGAAATTAACCATATATCTGTCTCCATATTGAATACATATTTATTTTATACACAGCTGATTTGTAACATATAAAATGTAGCTAGATTTTATGTCTACAATTTCTACATGAAGAATTTATGTAACATTGAAAATTTAGCTAAATATTATTACAGTTTCTGCAACAGAACTTATTGACTCTCACTTACAATGTAATGTTTTTTCTTTGTACAGTAATAGAACATGGTTGTAATTTATATAGCTACCATTTAAAAATTTATATAAAATTTGAAAAGAGAATGCTTAAGCCAAGTTACATAATCTTAACTGAAATAAATAATTGAGAAAATAATGAAATTTTATGCTGTATCGGCAACAATACACAGGGTCTGAGTAACGAAAACTACTACTGATTCTATAATTACTAAAGACCTCATTTGCATAAATGTAAAATGGTATTTTCAACAAAATTCCGATAAAATAGTTTACATATAAACTGGTCAATTTCCTTTATATCGTGTATAAAATTTTATATTTCCTTTAAAATTATTTTCTTCCTCTTATGTAATTTCAAACTTTCTTATCAATATTTGATTACAACAAAATGTATTGAAAATAATATAGAAATAGACTTTTTCCCATTTTGTAATTAAATCATATAAAATGTTTACATATGTAAATGAATGTGATACTTTTATGTTAATGTTATGATACTGAAATATAAATGTAAAATTTAAAATCAAAGAAAAGTTTCCGTAGTTCAAAAATATTTTAATATATTTTTTGTTATGTTTTATTTCGTTTGTGTGTAAAGAAATAAAAAAATTTATTTGTAGTGAGTAAAGTTTTAAATTACATTTGAAACATAATTCTTATATAATATAAAATTTTATATCAAAAGTACAAGGGACATAAGTGGGCATAATCAAATTCGAATTTAAGGTAAAATTAGCCATATGAACTTTATTACGCTTAAATACGAATAGATGAATTCTTTCGACGGGAGCTCAAATTATATTGATATTCCTTGTTTTGAAATTAGTGACCTTTTTTACTAGAAATTTGTATAAGAGAAAATTAAGATGTGAGACATTTATTTTTAAATTCATTGGTATTTGAGATTAATGTATGTCGAAAATATTTTTTGTATATAGTATGACAAGTATTTCAGCAGCTAATAGCGTTTAAATTCAAAAATATTCCATAATTTTCTATTTTAAACTAAATATTTTATAGGTATATATAGTTTAACAAAATAGAAATTTTTCGTTCTTCAAAAATATGAAATTTAGAAATGTTCAATAAATCATTATATTAGCATTATACAAACACAGTATTAAATTCTTAATACAATACGTACAAGCACGAGTGTGAGCCAAAATAAAATATATTGTAGATTATTTGCATATATTGTATAAGGTGTCATCGAAAATAACTGAAATTGTATTGAAAAATAATAATTTTTAAAGTGTAATGGTAACGAGTATACCTGTGCTATTCTCTTATAATGGTATTCTGTAGACTTACAGAATCACCAAGACGTATCAGTCCCCATGTTTAGTTTTTGTATTTATTTCTTAAGTGTGCTAAGCCATGATTATTCACAATTAGTTTCACCAAATTTTGTTGATCGCTTCAAAGTGCTTTCAAAGTTAGTAATTTCGCAAAAGTTCCGTTCAGTGCTGGATCCCTAAACGCATTTTCCAAAGATTTAATCTTTGCTTCTTATTTCTTCATAGATATTCTTCTATGTTCCAGTTTCAGAAAAGAATAACGTTCCTATAAGACAGGATTTTCAATTATTTTATATTTTAAATAATATTATTATAATCCCACAATTAGTCATAAATAAACAGTGTTCACAAGACACCATGTACACCGCTATAATATAACAATACATTAAGCATGTTTACATCCAACATCACTCAAAATATTAATCTGTATTAAATTTTATTTTTAACATAATATTGTGCCATATAATAAATGCGGCAATACTAAACAATAAAATTTCCTTCTATTTCATTCTCATTTGTTACAATTTCTGATTATTTCTCATATTGTTGCATTGTATATTGTTGTTTCACATATTTTTTTTGTTTTTGTTTTCCCTCTTCGATCAAAAACTGTTATACCTACCATATTTTATAAGTGAAAGTATATACTATATTACTATATATATTATATGCACCGTTATCTTTTATGACAATAAAAATAATTTAACAAATTACAAAAAATAATAACTAAAATAACCTTCTAAATGTATGTAGTATGTTAAACACCAACAATTTTTATTGTGAAAAATCATACAAACAGTAATATAAAACAAAAAGTAAATGTAAATGTAAAATAAAAATAAGAAAAATTATAAAGATGCATTCCATTCCATTGCACTGAATACTATGTGGATAGTATTGCATTGCAATTGAATTGCATTTTTTAAATCTACTTAGTTAAAAAATTTTTTACATACATTTTTGGTCGTTATATGTTGCTGTAGTTGTTTTTCAAAATTTTGGATGCACTTCTCTTCTCTTCTAATTTTAATTTTATTATTTCTTTTATTATAATTTTTCGTGTATAAATTAGGGTAACCTTGGATAAAATTGAATCATTTTGCAATTTTATATTCAAAGGGAAACAACATTATTGGCAATAACGTTTATACAATATTGCATCACACACAAATAATTATATATAATTTGTTTACTATTTTATTTTATACAAAGATTACCATATCTTATAATTCATATATACATATACAAATATAAAACATATAATGTTTAACTATTATTAATATCAGTTATAGTGTTATAAGAGAACACAATATTCTCTGCATAATTTTAAAAGAATAAATTAAGAATTTTTAATTTTATACCATTTATATACTTATTGCATACTTGGTGTTGATTAACATTAGGCATGCTAAAGGTATACATAATATAATATTATACAAAGTATATAAAACAAAATTTTTCTCATAATATAAAATTACATATAAAAAATAGTTATGTTGTACACGAATTCATTATTGCATTTTTAAAAATATCAAATAAAATTCTCACATATTTATTCAAATTTTTCTATTCTATTTTAAAAATTGTATTTTATTTTAAATTTCAGTTTCATCTTCTCAATATATTCTCGTCATCATCTTCATCGTTATCATCATCATCATCACTATTATCATATAAATCATCTTCATACTGGCTGTATTTAATAGTTATATTAAATTTATTTATAAAATATGCAAATTGTGATGTAAAAACACAATTAAATGATAATTATGCATTTGGTTATGATATTATTGATCAAACAACAGGTGATTTAAAAAGTCAACATGAAATTCGAAATGGTGATATTGTTAAAGGACATTATACATTTTTACAACCAGATGGTAATCAACGTATTGTACATTATAAAGCTGATAAAAAGAATGGTTTTGTTGCAATTGTTAAACAAGATGATAAAAAAACAAAATTTCTTATTAATGAAAATGATGACAATCAAATGAAATTATTACAATCAACAACAACACAACGAACACAAAATGCTTTAAAAAATATTATTAATTATGAATGGAGTCCATCTTTTTCTCCAATCAATAATAATTATAATAATAATCATAATAATAATAATGATAATAAATATAATAATAATGAAAATTTTAAACCATCAACATTTTTACCAAAATTAAATCATATTATAGATGAGACAAATAATAATAATATACCAATTATAATACCACATCCACCAATTAAACCAAATTCATTTACTACAGTAAAGAAATTAAATAATAATTATTATAACAATATAAATCGTAATAATAATAATAATAATTATAATGATAATAAAATTCCAACAACATTTAAATTACAATCAATTAAAATTATAAAATTAAATGATTATAATCAAAAATTATTAATTAATAATACAAATAAGAATAATGATAATAATAGAATTTTAATAGAACCAAAGAGAAAATATCATAATAATAATAATAATAATAATCATCAATTTAATAGAATGACAAAATCAATTAGACCAGAGATACCACAAATTCCATTATCATATTCAAAAGTAGCGATACCAACAACAGCAATAACACCATTAATTTATCAAAGTGCATATAGAATACATTATGTAACAATACCAGTTAGAATGATAATAAGACCAATTAATAATGATAATGATAATAATAATAATAATAATTATTCAAATAAAATAATGAAACCATTTTATTCAATATTAAAAAATATGTTTACAAAATGAAATTTAAATAATTAATATTCTCAATTTTATAAATTAAATTAATTAAAAATCTTTAATATAAGGCTGATATTATTAATTTTTAATTCCATAAATATAAAAATGTTTAATCAATTCTGAAAAAAAAAAAAAAACGATTATTATTTTATTGTAAATTATAATTAAGAAGAAGTAGAGCTTCAGACACAACATATAGTCTATTTGGTTATAAATCGTGATGATAAGACTGGTCTTGATATACGGTATGGTGAATAGCTCTGGTATGGTGAATAGCGCTGAAAACTTTAGATTGATAAGCCAAATTCAAAGAATGGCAATGGTGTGTATTGGGAGAATGTTAAGATCCATTCTTACTCCAGGCTCTTGAGATTCTCTTCCATCTGCTGCCATTAGATACGCAGATGGCTGACAGATTGCTTTGGAATCCGCAGTTCGGTTGGAAGCCGCGTTCAAACAATTAATATAGAAGTTGTTACGATGAAGAGGAAGTCTAGATAGTGACCCGTTTACTATGCTCATGTCCAGAGCTGACGAACTCCAAACAAATATTTCAATACCAACGTAGATTAATAACATTTAATTTAGTCTTTTTACGACAGGCATTAAAATTTAATAATGTTCTCTGTTTTTTACGACAGGCATGGATGAACAGTTTCGCTGCAACTGTTGTCAGCATAATTCGTTTTCAATATCGCAGCAACTTTTCGAGTTCTTTTAAAATTTTTTATTTTGAAAATATAGGTATGTCATGCAATTACAGTTTCTATTACTGATTTAAAGATCACTATCGAAAATTTTTATCTAAACGGCTTAAAATACAAACAAAACAAGATTTATTTTCAAAAATATTGAAAAACGAAACTCATATTGCGTCAGAAATCAATTTACAATAGTTAATTAGAATTCTTATACAAATTTAAACTACAAGTTCTACAAACAAAAAATCGTTTTCATCAATTCATATTGAAAAACCGGTTAAATATTCTTGAGATTAAGGCAAAAAAAAAAAAAATTCTGGGAAAAACATAATATTTCCAAAAAATAATCGCAATTCTCATGCTTTTTATTAATTCAATTAAAACTACATAAAATGGCCAATAGCTAAAGAGGATAAGAGTTAAAAGAAAAAAAAAATTAATAATAATTTTTTGCTTCCTTTGAAATTTCAAGTTCAACATCCATAAACGCTCTCAGCTGTTTGTATATTATTCAAATTTTTAAAATTACTTCCGGAAAACATAAACAACTTTAAAAAATAGCTAGAAAAAAAAAACCAAAAAATTACTACCGCAAATTTTGCCCGATGTTTTCATTACCTTTTTTTTTTTTTTTTTGCCATTTAATTTTAATCTTATAAACACCAACCTTATGTCCATTTAGCTAAATTGTTCATAGAGTGATTAAAAACTATAGATTAAGTTACGCTCTTGGTGGCTGTAATTTGCAAAAATGAATAAAAGAGGAGAAAAAATTGTGTTTTTTTTTTGCTTTATTCTTTTTGTTAGAAGATAACTTATCGGAGTTTTTGTGGATCAACTAGAATTACTCTTTAATTTTTGTGGTAACGTTTATGTAGGTATTAAAGCAATTAAATTTTATATCAACTTAGATGGTTTGATATCGGTCGGTAAGTATAATTCGAATTTCTAAAAATGCATATGGTTTCATTAGTAAAGGGCAAATTATCGTAAGCACTATTCCGAATTTCGATTGTAGATTTGACGTCGATTTTATTTATAATTGGTGAAAACGGAAATAAAAGATGATTCGTTTTCGTTGTGTAACTTTAATTGATGCCAGTTACAAAAGTGGTAATTGGATTTAAAATAAAAATATTCTCTTGAAATGAGGACTGATGCTCTGATATTGTTGCTTTGCTTATTGCAGTAATGATTATGAACAGATTGCACAAATCCGTACAATATCACAGTGCCGTTTTTGATATGGTAAGTGTACTATAACAAAAAGTACAGATCAAAATTTAGAAAAGTTTCTAGCCGTTTCAAAAAATTTAATTTCTGATTTCAGTTTACTTTATGCAAAATACATTTACTTTAGTTTTCTTTATTTTGTTGCTTATTCGGCCTATGCAACAAATTGTATAAATATAAACTGTATAATATAGAAAGATTTAAAAATATTGTTATAACTTCAATTAATTTAGTTTCGTTATATTTATAGAGTCCCTATCATATTCTCGATTAAATTCCATACTCACAAGATGTTCTATATTAATATTAACCTTAAAGTTAGTTGGAATAACTTTTCTTTTAATTTTTAATAATCTATTACACGCAACATATTATTGCAATTAAGTATTCAAGATATTCGATAGCCACTATATATTTAAATCCATACTAACTATGTGTGGCCATTGAAAATTTAATAATATGAACATAATAGTTAAATAATTATTCTCTATATATAATATGTATTTTATATGTACACATGATTATTGCAATAATATAGAAAATATAAAAATATTTTTTAGATATGGGTATATTGACCATATATTTCAAATGTGACTGTGCTTATAAGTGATTTATTATGAACAAGTCGCACCTGTAAAATAATACTGCAAATTTAATCAATGAGATTCTTAAAATTTACTAATACTATTGTCATATAATATACGAAAATGTCATATTTTGATAGTTTTGAAATTGTCATATCCTAACAACTTTGTTATTTGACATTTTTTTTATTATTCATTACATAAGATATTCATTTTAAGATGGTTTATTTTCTAAAAATTACAGAAGGCCCGTCACCTACCTAGTGAACTGAATGACGCAAGAAACTGATTCATGGGTACCTAAAATATCATGCATTAGCCCCATGTTCCTCCCAGGAGCGAAGTACAATAAAAAATTTTTTTTTTCTAAAAAATATATTCTTTTAACAAATAGCTTTTTGCATTTTTGAAGGTTATAGTTCAAGGTATTTTGCTGCATTCAATTGCTTCACCTAGTAGTGGTCCGATCAATTGAAAGCACGAAACAACTTCAATTGGAATTAAAAAGAACTGAATTTAATTACAATTTTCGATTAAAACTATCCCAATTTTTGTTTTTGCTTCTCATATCTTAGATATAGAGCAAAATATTTAATAAAATGTATAAATATTTTTGTAAGGTTTGTATGTTGTATATTTTGTATAGTGGTGATACGCCCCAGTAAGTGTATAATTACCAAGTGTTTCCTTTTTCCTGAGGATAAGAGCTCCACATTCACATAGAAGGTGTATTGAAGTCTTTTCCATTAACCTATTATATTTGCAGTAGTAATCGTTTAATATGCCCAGTTCTTGAGGTGGCTCTGCAGTTCGCAGAGGTCAGATAATACACACGTAAGCATTTTCAACCGGGTCGTACGCATTCCAATAATCCTCTTAAAACACTTCTGGTTATAGCCTACCACAAGACATTTTTAAACCCTGTCGAAATTACGGAAGATTCGTCCATTTCTCCGAACGCGCCAACTTTATCTCTTTCCTCACTTTGTCTCGCATTGCAATGTAGTTGCATGTGTAGTTCGATTCCATAAAAAAGCTCATAATTATCTCATATTAAGAATATTCCGTGTTATCGTAGTATTATTCTATAGGTGCAATAATTTATAGTTTATACATACTAATATGAAAATCAATTAATTTACACTTTAATTGAAAAATTGCGAAAAGCAAAAAAAATTTCCGAATATTTTTTTTTCGGATAACTAAGCGAAAAAAAAAGCATTAAAATTGAAAAATTTTTTTTTTTATTTCCCATTAAATTATTTTATTAAAAGTTAGTGGTTATTTTTAGATTTGATTTCCTGCGATTTTCAGAAAGGAAAAATAAAAACAGAAAAAAAAAAATACCCAAATGTTCTTGGCGTGCCGTTTTTTTTTTTTTTTTTGGAGAAAATACCATGAAATGAGTAATTTGTTCTTTTATTTTTTTGCACAATTTCCCAATTAATCACAACAATTATTCTACTAATATAGTTTCACATTTTCAACTTTACAAATTTGAAATTTTTTTTACATATACATAGATAAAAATTTTATTTCTGAGTAAATATTTTCAAATTTTACCGCCATACTATAGGTGTATATACTGTCGCCGTGATTTCAAATATTGGGTTAACTTTTTACCGACCGTATTGTGTATACAATAGGTAGGTTATGTGATGGCAACAAATTTTGCATATCGAGTTTTCGGTGGGAATGCACTTCTCCATAGTAGGGAAGTGTAAGTAAACTATTTTTAGCAACCTGTCGGTCTGTGTGTGACCGCGTGTATCTCAAGTTCGGCTGAACCGATTTTGATGAAATTTTATATATAAGTTTATTTCCACCATGGCACGGTTTGATCAACTTTTGGGAAATATCAGGCCTTGGGAATTGCACTTTTTAGCGAGTCTGTTTTACATTTTTGAGCATTTTGAAGAAAATATTCAACCGATTTTCTTGAAATATCATAAATAAGCTTTGCTCGACCGTCCGCAAAAATTCCTAGCTTTTGCAACAAATCAGGTGTCAGCAACTGGACATTTACCACGGGCCAAATATACATTTTTGCGTATATAAAGAGAAATAATCGACCGATTTCATTGAAATTTAATACTTAAATTTTTCGTATTAAAACAATGAACATATAAATTTTTTGGAAAGATCAGGGCTCGAGAACTGATCTGCGGGCCGATTTAACATTTTTCACCATATCTTCGGAACGAATTGATGGAATTTCTTGAAATTTGATATTTGAGTTCTGGTTTTTACCGAAACTAACTGGCGAGCAATTTAGGGAATTCGGATAGCACAAAGCGAAACTCTACTAAGAGCCAAATTTACATTTTTCTAATGTCCTAAAAATTGGAAAGAAGTATTTAACAGACATTTTTATAATATTCTGTAACACTTTCATTTAACTAGACAATACACAATGCGGTCGGTTATGTGCTGACCACATCAGATTTTTTTTTTTTATAGTTCTATTTAATTTTGTAATTTTTATGTAGTAAGTAGTATTGTTGTTTATATATACTTACTATTGATATAAATTGCGGTAGCATTTTTTTTTTTATTATTTTTATTATTCTTATTATTGGTAACTTACAAATTTAATATTGTAATATAATAAAGAAGTAAGGTAAATATTATTATGTAGAGGAGAAGAAGAAGAAAAAAAAATCAAAATAAAAAATAATATACGATAAAAGAAGAAGGAGGAAAAAAAAAACAATCAGAAAAATAAAACTAAGCGTATAATTTCATGATTTCTAGTATTACTAACCGACATAAAAATACTTAGAAAAAAAAATATACAAAACTATTAAAATTTAAAAGAAAAAATAAGCACACACAAAAAAAAAAATTGTAATAATGCAACAAAACCACATAAAAAATACAAGAATACAATAAAAAAAAATAAATAAAGTTGGTAATGTCTGATGTTTGAGGTATAGTTAAAATACCAAAAACGACATGGAAGGTCATTTTTTTAACTATTTTTTTTTTTTGTTTTTTGGTTTTTGATTTTATTACAAAAAAAAAATATGAAGAAAAAACAAAAATAAGCAAAATATGAATGTAATCAGAAAATATAGAAGAAAAATTCATACCGCAGAATATTGTATTAAATTTTACCATTATACAAAAAAAAAATTATACCTATATATATATATATATATATATATATATATACTTAAATAAATACATAATATGTACCTATGATCTGTATTATATACAATACCTACAAACAAACAAATATAATATTGTCTTTAACATTAATAATAATAAAATCTAGCTAGAGCTAGCATATGAGTATAAAAAGACTTTTCAAGTTTATTAATGTGAACAGTATTAAATTTAAATCATTCATTCATAGAAGTGATAACTAAAAAATATTCACTAGTTTGAATTCAAAAAAAAAAATTATACACAAAAATTAAAATAAAAAATATTATAGTAAATTATTAATTAAAAATGGCATTTAAAGTAAGGATATAAAAAAGGATATTTTTTTTTTTAAAAACAAAATATATAAAAATTAAATTTAAAATACAAAATTATTTTATAAACTTTCAAAATAATTTGATACAATTGTACTAAACAAATAATCATTGTGAATTCTGAATTTTTTCTTTTTTCTCATAATAAACTTTTTTTAATATTGTGAATTTTTGACATATTGTGTTGTAATATATTTGAAGTTGATTTTGAAATAGAATTTTTTTAAAATTTTTGATTTTCGGAATGAAATTTAATTATCCTTTTTCTTAAAAATATTATAGAATACAGTGTGAATAGACTTTTGTTAAACACATAAAAAAAATTTAATGTAAAATTTATTAAACGATTTCATTATTTTTGAATTTATAATGGAAACTAAATTTTAATTATTTCATAATTAATTTATTAAATTTATGAATTATAATAGCTAATATTATAATTAAAAGATCCTTTAAATATGGTGTATTTTAGTCTTTTAAATTACATATTATTCCGAATAAAAATATTCCTGTTCGAAAATTGTAAAATTTAAGAGCTAAATAAATTGCTTAAAATTTTTAAAAAAAATTTAATTTAAATTTAGCAATTTTTGAAAATTTTAAATTTTTTTTTGGAGAATATTGAAAATATTATATTAAAGAAGATTCAGAATATTAAAACGAAGAAGTTTCAATTAAAAATGATTTGAACAATAGAATCAAATTTAAAAAATTAGAAAAAACTAGATTTAAGATTTAACATTTAGATTATACAAGTCCAATTTTACTATTTTATCAATAGTTCTTAATTATATTTCAAATTAAAAAATTCTATCAATAACTTAGAATTCTGTATCCTCTCTAAAGAATATATGATTTTCAACAATAAAATCTTTGAACAATCATTCCAGTGTAAATTGGAAGACAATTTAAATGAATTACGTGCTACAAATTGTGAACTCAATTTCCATAATACAAAATTTGTATGCAGCCATAGTTGGTTTCAATTTGTTGTATATTAATTTATACATTATCCTTTTCCTAAAATGATTAATAGTATAAGTAAAAAAATTTATTTAAATCTTCAAATAATTTTACAAACCTAGCAAGTTGTCTCTATGAAAGACTCAAATCCTTTTTATATGATTGATTGAATTATTTATTCTCAAAATTCATACTGAGTATAAAAATATCCTTTTGTTATATCATTTAAATATAAAAGTCTTTAAGATCAATGAGAATTATAATTATTATTCTACCAGTTAAATCTTTACACCAAGCTTCTTTTTAATATCTCTTCTATACTAAATAATTTTCTGGATTTCCAAAATATTCGCATTCAAATTTTTTCGACTTTTCTGAAAAGATTAAAAATTCTTATTTATTTAAAAAAAAAGCATTTAAAATTTAATATTTTGTACAATTTCCATTTTTAGTTTATTGCTGTTATTGCATTAGCTGCATTCGTAAATGCTGGACATATTGCTTATGAACCTGCCTATGATCATGGTCATATTCATGGAGGACCAGTACATTATGTTGCTGCAGCACCAGTACATATCGTTAAACATATTGATAATCATGATGATTTAAGTGTACCACAACCATATGATTTTAAATATGGTGTACATGATAGTCATACTGGTGATGTTAAACATCAAGAAGAAACAAGTGATGGACATGGTAAAGTACATGGTTCATATAGTGTTATTGATCCAGATGGTTTTAAACGTACCGTACATTATACTGCTGATGATCATAATGGATTTAATGCTGTTGTACATCGTGAACCAATTGGACATAAAATTGTAGCTGCTGCTCCAGTTCATGTTGCACATCATGCACCCGAAGTACATTATGTTGCTGCTGCACCACATCATCATGCACATGGTTATGAACATGGTTATCATCATTGAGATTTTCTAAAATTATTTAAATTAAATTTTATTTAAAAAGAATTTTAAATTATGAGATTTTTGTTTTTTTCTATTTCATTCATATTTCGACCATTTTATATTTTTATAATTTTTTTTTTTTGATATAAAAAATTTTTGATTGTAAATTATAAGGATTTTGTTTGTACATATGAAAAAAGTAGTAGGAAAAATTTAAAAGAAAAAACTTTTGTATTTTGTAGTTAGTAAAGAAAAAGTTTATTTTTTTTTTTATCAAAGATTCTTTATAAATTATTTTCTGATTGTATCATAAGGGACTGTAATGCCTGTGTGTATAATGTAAAAAAAAAAACTTAAAACAAAAAAAGGAGGAAAAAAAAGGAAAAAATATACCAAAAAAAAATTTTAATTATTTAAAAACAAATAAAATGTTTTATTGTAATTTAAACGGGGAGTCCTTAGGAACTGATGCAAAAGTACCTGGAACAAATGATGAGAATAAAATTCGCTAGAATTCATACAAATACAGCCAACGTTCTGAACCATCGCACAGCAGAAATTTTACCTCTCTCGAAATATTTTGGATTCATTTAGCATATGTGCTCGTTTCAACACATTTTAATAATGATCTTGAATTTGAGTTTTAGCATGTGGATAACACACATGTTAAATCCTGCTGAAATAGTAAAAATTTAATATATATTAATCAATTAGTTATTACACGAACTAAATTGCAATAATCACCTTCTAAATATAACTCTAATGATATTTCAGCTAGGGGGACTCTACCATAACAAAAAAGAAACAATTATTTAAGTTGTCGTTTTGAAAATTCGAATTAATCAAGGTTAAATTTGTATTTTCTGGTTAAAATTAAGTTTGATATCTGAATTAAATGAAAAATGATGAAAAGGTGTGAATTAGACGGTAAGTTTTGGTCAAAAAATGGTCACAAAAATTGTAACATTTTTTCAAAAATAAAATATAAATTAATTGAAATAAGCTAAATCAATAAAATAATCAGGAAATTTTTAGAAGGAAAATGTGAATTTGGCAGCCCTAATCCTGCTTGATCAAAATTTCCTATTATAAGATTAAATAAGTTACGTGGAATGGAATTACAGGAAATTTATATTTAAACTTTGAATTTAGTTTACTCCATAAACACGCTCTTTTCAACTAAGACAGGTTTTCCTTAAAATCACAAGGAATTTATTTTAAATACAGCATTCATTAAGTTGAAATATGTGAAACTCTTAATTTTTATTTTATCATTGTTTCTATGAATTCTAGAGAATTTTTGTATTTTAAAATTTGAATAATCAGGCATAATGAACAATTACTTCATATGTTAAAATCTTTAAGAATTATTATGTAATTAATATAGTAATATTCAGTATAGTTTTGTAATTGAAGCTTTTAAAATTTTATAGAATTGTAATTGAACATTAAGTTGTAAATTTAATTGGAAAATTATTGATTATTTCGAGAAATAATTATAGACTATATAATTACCTAAAATTCAGAATTATTAAGTGATTTATTGTTAATTAGTTTAACTTTTCTCTCTTACTAGCCTGACTGGTGTTTCTATACAAGCAAAAATCAAAATTAAACTGTGGGAGTCCCCAATTTACACATTTATTATATCAATTATCACAATTTAGTTAATTTTTCTTTTACTATATATAAATTTTTATATTTATATACTTTCAATTTTAATAACAAGAAACTTGTTGTTCATATCAACTTTATCCGGTGGAAAACAAAACAAAAACAACATAAACGAGAATGAAAGATATCATTTCGTATGCCTACAAGATTTTACCACATTTTCCAAAGTATATTTCCTTTTTATTTTAAATTTCAGTTGACATATCAATTAACAGACATTTTGCATATAATCTGATTTTGTAATATTGTCTGATTTTTATTTTGAAAAAAAAAAATCCTTTTACAACATAATGTAAATTTGTTTTTGTTATTTTTTGACCCAATTCTGTTACACGTTGTAATAAGTGCACGCATCAAAAGATTTTAACCGAAATTTTATTTTAATAATATAAAAAAAAGTGTACAATAAAAATTAATTATATAATATGGAAAGATCACCATATTATGGTTTAATTGTATAAGATCAAAAGTTGAATACAAAAAAAAAAAAACAAAAAAAAAAATGAAAATTTTATGAAATAATTGTAAATTTAATGTAATTTTGTAATACAAGTGGCTGTAAAAACTGGAAATATTTTATAACATTTATTTACTTTCGTTTTGACAGTATATAACAGCTTATTAGTATATTAACGCGTATCACGCTCATTAAAAATGAATAAAAATTACAATAAAAGAGATTTTACGTTTTGTTTTGTTGTGTTTTTATTGCATTACTCAATCTCTCAATATTGTTAATTTGAATTTTATATTCTCGACTGTTTATATAGAAAATGGGAAGTGAATATTCTGATCTGTTATACTGGATGTCCCGGGATTGCAAATTATACAATAGGCTATTGCCTGGATAAGAAATTTTGCATTACAGTGTTGCGGTAAATTTTGCTTCCGTGATTATTTACTATGTATACTAAATATAGAAAAAGAGAGAGTGGAAGAGAGAGGATATATGAAATAAAGTATATTTTAAAAAGAGATTCAGAAAAAATATGTGTAGATTAAACAAATTATTTATTAATTATTATTTGCATACAAAAATAAGTCACTTCATTCTTTGACCTTCACATAAAAGCGTACAGCATACAGACTTGTCCATAACGTTTACTTGGAATGCCTTTTTAACTGACTCAGGCCATTCCACTTTTCTAGAAAATATTCGGTTTTTAAATTTAAGTGTTAATGATTTTTAAGTGTTAATGATTTCCGAACAAACATATGTATGTAAATTGAAAACTAACCTGTATTATCTCATCTAAAGTAATCAACATTATCACATTCTATAAAAGAAAATTTCAATGTCAAAGGCTTAAAACGTTTACATTTTATTCGTATACCAAGAATTACAAATCTTTATAATTCTAACTTTAAAAAAAAAAATGATATATCGAAAAACGTCGAATTTTAACACTAATTGATAAGATTTCAAACTCACTAATTATAATTTATTATACCAGAAATAGTTATCAAATGATTACAGCACGAATTCTTTGCATTAAACATAATTCGTATATGTTCGTATATTTGTACCCGAATTCTGTGATAGTACATATATAATTGTCGTATTCATTAAATGCTAGTTTGAATAACCAATTACTAAATGGTAAGTAAATAATTGAATAAATAGTAAGTAATTGCTTCGAATATTTAAATTACGAGTAGAAATCATTTACTATTCAGTGATAGTTTTACAGATTTTAAATAAAACATGACGAAAATTTAAAATGCAATCATGAAATTAAAAAGTGCATATTTTCAAACAAAAATTTTAACAGGCCGGGAAAATTAGTCAAAATTTCGTATAAAGTTTTTCTGTTTTTTTTTGGTTACTTTCTTTACATCCTTTGATGATGATAAGGAAACAAAAGCAACCAAAAACAAAAAAAAGAAAGAACCGAAAAATTGCAAATAAAACAGGCTCTTTTCTTTTTATAATTTTTTTTTGAATGAGTTCTGTTAAGCGTTGATTATTATCCCTTTTTATATATAAAGGGAAAAGATTTTTAAGAAATAAAGACATTCAACATTTGAGCTTCTGTTGAGTAATTATCAATAAATTTTGTGATTAAATATTTTAAAAAATATGGCTGGAAAGGTAAATTATTATTTGATATTATTAAAATTTAGAATTTTAATTAATTAAATTATGTTTTTTGTCTTCCTATATTAGTTAATTATTCTTCTAACAACACTATCATTAGCATTAAGTTTACCAATTGAATATCAAGATTATAATCATAATCAACAAATAAATAGTGGCCTGGATGATCATTTAGTTGAACATGATCATTCAATTATACCAGTAGAATATCAATTTCAATATGGTGTACAAGATCATCATACTGGTGATGTTAAAGAACATCAAGAAAGTCGTAAAGGTGATCATGTTGAAGGAAAATATGAATTAGTTGAACCAGATGGTCATAAACGTATTGTACAATATACATCAGATAAACATGCCGGTTTTAATGCTATCGTACATCGTGAACCAACAAATATTAAAGTACCAATACCAATTCAACCAAATCAATTACAACATCATAATCAACAAAATCAACACCATCAACAGCAACAACATCAATATCAACAGCAACATATTCCAATACATCAACAAATTTATACAGAACCATCAACAGCTTATATTCAACAACATGATTTAAATTTACATAATTCTGGATTACAAAAATATTCTCAAATTACTGGTAATCCTATTGTTGTTCAAACAACAAAATCATTAGAATCATCACCTTCATCTTCAGTATTTCAACAAAATCAACATCATGATTTAACAAATTCAAATAGTCATAGTCATGTTAGTTTTCAAGATTCTCATATCCAGTACCGTTATTAAAAATGTAATAACCTAAAAAAAAAAAAATAATAAATCTAAAATTAATTATTGAAATTCAATTAAAATTGAAAAAAAATATATATATATAAAAGAACCGTAAGAAGGCTTTTAGAATGAAATAATTTTTAGTTTTTAAAAGAGAAAAATTAAATTCAATGCATTAATTATAAAATAAATATAAAATTTTGATATGTTGTGAATTACATTATTGTTATTGTTGTGATTAGCTCCTGTTCTAATAGATTTAGAGTGATTTGGGTTCATTGTTTCGAACCATAAGTGGCATTGTGTGAATACTAATCAATTTAATAGAATTTGTTTTAAGTTGTCATGTTAAATTCAGACTTAATAATCTTGTGTTATAATTAATAATAGCCGAAAATAGATTAATAACAGTTGTTATAACTAGACAGACTTAACCTTTTCGACCCGCCATTCGAATAGTGTAATTAGCACATGTTGTAATGTGGGATCTATGTGCATTAAAATTTAGCGAGCCGAACTGTTGATAAAAAAGTTGATAATGGTACAACAGAAAACCAAATAGAATACCATTTTTAACTTTTGAACAAGTTGTTAGAATTTTACTGGTACATATGTGTACTAGCCGGGTCGAAAGGGTTGAAAAAAATAGTGCATATATTCACATTTTTGAGCATACTTTAAAAGACAACGATTCTTGAGGCAAACGCTAACAAAATTGAAACTTGAAATTAATATTCAATGCAAACATTACGTTTTGCAAAACAGTAATTTATTTACAATATTCTTATGAATTGTTTTCAAAATCTGGATCATCTAGTTATTAATAACAATTTGAATATGATAGCAATAATTTTCCTGTCTAGATAGCAAGAACATTATTCGAGAAATAGTTTCTTATTCACGTAATTTATTATCAGCTAATAAATAAAATTTTGCCTAAATTGAGGCAATTTATTAAGTTTTCAAAATATTGCATATATTTAGGGGAACTAATTCAAAACTATTAAATAATATTGTTTGCAATATTTTTATTCTTTGTCAGCAAAATTCACAATTTTCTTTCCTATTTTCTGCTGAATAAAATTATAACACATATGAAGTGATATAAAAATTTTTTGGAAATAATTTAAAAATAAAAATATGACCATAATTTTGCTGACCATTGAGCAAAAAAATTTAATTAATAATGTGATAATAACAAGCAAAATAATAAAAAAAAAATTAATGAATTTTATTTCATAATTTTTGTTTTTTCTTTTTTTTGTTTTATTATGAATGGATAATTAAATGTTATGTTCATTTTGACACTGTCTTTTAAAATGTCAAAGAAATGTTGTGTTTATTTTTTGTTATTTTGTGTTTTTGTTTCGTGTTATTCACGAAAACAATTATATTACAGGTGTACAAAAAGTGCCCTACATTTAACGGTTTATTATTATAATGAGTCTATTATGTGTTTTAAAAATAATTTAATGTTAAAAAAAAATTTAATAGAAATTTGGGATTTTGATAGGGTATTATGGAATAAAGGAAATATTTTAAGAAAATAATTTTTATGAAAAATGAACAAATGGTCTGTGTTTCATAGTTTTGCTTCAAAGGAAGAGGATAATGCAATTAGCTTATATGTATGTACGTCGCAAAGATTTTATATTAAATACTGTATTAGATGCTGTAGAATTTGTAAAAAATTAGATACAGTCATGTACGTTAATATTACTCTACAAAAGTAGCATACGGGTCCGTTTAATAACAACAAAAAAAAAATTGTACATAGAATCCAGTGAACAAACTCTCCTATTCTACTATTCTAGGAAAATTTTATGCCGCCTAATGTGGTTCCTGCTGTATGGAGGATGAAAAATCGGTTCCCTGTTGTAAATAATAAGTAACAATTATTATCTGGATACTGCATGGGATTTAAGTAGTAGCCACAAAAACTAGTCTACATTTTAAATTGTAAAGTTCAAATTTTTATTTTTAATTTACTCAATGTATATCTTAAAGTTGTCTGAATGTACCAAAAAATGAGTACGTTTTATATCACAATTTAATTTTTGAATTGTATGGTTGGTTTTATTAATTTATTATTAGAAAAATTTGTTGTTCATGGGGTTTCATATTTTGAGAAATATTACAAAAGGCTATGTTAAAAATTCGTGAAATCGTGTTGAACACTATATAAAGTAATAAAACGTGTAACAATTATTATTTTTGTTTTTTCTGCTTTTCATTATTATCGTGTGTGTTTTATGATAATTTATATTATGTTTAATATTATATTTTATAATTTTATGTATATACAGTTAATTAGATTTGGTGCAAATTAGGACTTTTTTTTTTAAAAAATAAAACAGTCACAATAAACCATTTTTCGCATTTATTACAGTTAAGTTTTTAATAGTTGTCAAATTTTAATTAAGTAATCTAGGTATTGTAAGTATTTCAACAAGATGAAATTAATGTTTGTGTACTGCAGAACGCTGGTATAATTTAGTATTGGTTTATTAGGCAGCGGATATTAATAACATAATTAAAAAAATTATTTAATTTATAGAGTAACTGAAGTATGAGTTTGTAAATTACCGGTTTTTTGAAGTGTTAATTGTGAATTTAAAATTTTAAAGAAAATTGTTATAATAATAAGGTTTAAAATTCACTTTTATTATATTTGTTATATTCACAGACCATTCTGATCTGATTAGAATTTTGTCATTGAACTGTCGAGAGGAAAAGTGCTGTAAAAATTTTTGTCAAATTTAGCATATAGAATTTTAGAAAGCAAATTAGCCAGAATAGGCCGGAATCCATATTTTGTAACAACCTAATCTACACCCGTATAACCGGATACCAAACTTTTCTTCTATATTCATTTTGGAGATGAGCATTTAAAAAGCCTTTAGAAAAATTTCATTTAATTTCTAAAAAAAGTTTATGGACGTTCATAATACAACAAATCTAATGTCAACTTGACTTATTCAGCAGTACAATTTTAATCACAACGCAATACGATATTCTCCGAGTCATTAATTTCCAAATGTATGGGGAAATTTTGGTTGTTAAGTTGAACATTTGTGTAACACAAGATAGACACCATTTTGAACACTTTGTTGTACATTTTTTCAAGTCATTAAACAAATAAAATTGGTACAAAATAACATTTGCAGTAATTAATTTTTCTTTTTAATAATTTCAGAACAGGTAATAGGATGACTTATATACCAAATTAAAGCTCAGTTGACAAGGTTCTCAAGCTGTGCCAAAATTAGAGAAAGTTGCAATGTTATATATATCACCTTAAAAATTAATTTTTTTTTTGAAAATGAAAAGTGAAAGTTTCAAATTTTTTGAGGTTTCCAAATCATATTTAATAATGCAACTGTCTAACAAAGGTACGGAGTTATACTTTAAATTACAAAAAGTAAAAAAAAAATCAGTCGAAATTGATTTTAAGTTTCTGTAATCCGGAACCTGTTGAACTGTAAACATCATCTCCATATAAAAATTTTATCTACTCCTGAGGACCTATACAATGGTATAAAGTACAACACATAAATAAGAAACACCCTGTAATTCAAATTTTTTGTTAGAAATTTGAAAGTTTTGCTATTAAATATAAATTAAACGGAAAATTAACAACATAATTATACTAAAACTAGTTCACAATAGAAGGAAATGAAGTAAGCCTCCTAATATTTCAGGTACTTATAATAATCTATTTTTTTACTGGCATTTATAATAACACACATAAATTTAAGGATAATGATTAATAATCAGGAAGGCGAAATTTAAATAATCATTTATAGTGAAAGAGTTTTTAATTATGATTACTCATATGATGTAAATCACTTTTCTGTATTGTAAATGGACCCAAATGAAACAAGATTACTGTGTCAAATATTCTGTCTGGTAAATTATGATAATATTATTTTCTGATTTTGAAAATCCACCAATCGTGAAATTATAATAAGCAATTTAAATAATTTTATTCTCGAAAGAGAATGGTTAATATTAAATTGAATTACCAAGAGAAATGCTAGTTTTCTTGCGGAGTAGCATTTTTTTCAATATTGTTTAAAAATAAAGTAGAAAATTTTATGGAATTTCAAATAGCTTTTCTTATACTAGTATTTCGTTGTTGAATTTGTTAAAATGTCTAAGTAAAAGCAGCTCAATTAAATTTTCGTAAAACTTCAACAAAAATTATGAATTATTTAGGATTTAATATTATTAAACCAAATTAAATGGATCTAAGTCTAAAACACATGATACTCGTAACTAATCCTGTATTATTGTGCTTAAAACTCCAATTGCTCTATATGAAATATGCACAATGTTTCACTGAATAACAGAATTCAAATTAGATAAGATCTGGCAAAATTATAATATTTCAAATCTTTTCAAAAAACTCAATATGTTAATTTATTTAAATTAATAATAAAAAATTTCATGCGCTCATTCAATTATAATTAACACTTTTATATTTCTCTAAACATTAATAAAACTTTCACTTATAAAAATTGAATAACAAATAAAATAGCCAATTATCAAAACAAATTTATCAGTTTTAAAATATCTTAAAAATTTCAATTTAAATTTATGCAATTTTGCAAGTAAACACCAATCTCAATTCAATCTTTCATTTTGAATGATTTTTAAATTTATTTGATTTCAATCATTGAATTGCCTACATAACATTTTTAATAAGAACAAAAGAATTGTAATGAAAAAAAAAATTTTAAATTTTATTTGAATTTGAATAAATGAAAATTTTAATAAAAACTAAATTTAAAAAAAATTTATTATGCACAATAATCGTAACTATAAATTTAATATGATCTCAATTTCAATTTATGCATTTTATAATAAAATTCTATACTAAATAATCCATTTAAATTAATGATTTTAAAAAATTTACACATTTATATAAAAAAATGATAAAAAATAAAGTTGATCGTGTCAACTATGTGATACCCGTATGAATTTGCTATCCTATGTGCGAATAAATATGCCATAACTGACTATGAGACGGACTATGACTTTAAGTTGCCGAATTACCATATTAATTTATGCAAAATTTCAGTACTGGGTTTTCTAAAATATGGCCAAACTACTATTGAAGTTGTATGGCAGCTACCCGAACCAGTACCCCGAACATATCTAATTTAAATAGGTTTCTTTCATTTATTATAATAAATTTATTTGTGAAAATTTGGTGACCTTAGCTCAATTAAATTTTAGTTATCGTTGGGACGGACGGACGAACGGACAAAGCTAAATCGACTCAGAATTTGACGCTGATTAAAAACATACACTTGAGTCTATATCTAAGGCCGTTACTTCTTAGCGTTACAAACGGTAAATTAAATTTAGTATACCCATCGAACATACATTCGTACGGGTATAAAAAAATAAGAATCAGAATGGCTCTAACAAAGAGTTGAAATATTGAAATTGTCATATTATGGTTGTCATATCATGAAATTTAAGTGTTATAATTGTAATTTTTTTTTCTCGAAATATAAAAGCTTTATATAAAAGATTTAAAATAGCTATTTTTTGTTATAAGAAAATTTAATATAAGGTACTAAAATTTAAATTAATATATTTGATATCAAATAACAATTTGAATGAATAATTTGTTGAAATTTAATTCAATGTTATTTTTTTGTGAATTATGAAAATATTTATGATTTTAATTAATTGTTTGCAGTTTTTGTATACGTTGAATTTAAGAAATTGGGTATTTATTTATTAAATTATTAAGAAAATATTCATATTACATTTTTATTTGTTAGCATATATTTAAGGCTATGATAGGCTTAATAAGTTTTTGGATTCGTGCTATGTATAGTTGTTCTTCAATTAACATTGTAAACTAGCTTATTATCTTATGTAAAATGTCAAATAGCTAGCCTGATTTGCCAAAATCTCAATAACTATAAAAGTATAATCATAATTTTACGAAGTTTTAACAAAATGATTACGTTCAGGCAGGTCCCAAATTATATATCCGTAATTCAATATAATATTCTTGTAATAATTCTATACAGCAAGCGCTGCATTGAGGTCTAAAACTAAAATAATATAGAAGCATTTGAAAATTTTTAATTTTTCCGATTTAATAAAATTTAATTTTCCTTTAAGCCATTAAAGTAAGACTTGTACTTTATTTTGCATAATATGAAATTGAAATAATCCGCATATAGCATCACTTTTTGTTCCTCGTCGGGACAGATTTGGAAATTGATACTCGAAAATTAAAGAAATGGCCGAGAAATTATAATATTAAAAATATAAATTAGTCATTTAATATATGCATTCTTAGAAAAAAAAAAACCCAAAAAGATCTACAAAAGAATAACAATTTTTTTTTTTATAATTAGACGATTGCTTAACACAATTATTTATTGAAGCAAAATAAATATCATTTAGCCAACAAACGGGTATATCAGTAACTCTAACTAAAATCGTCATTAATAATGGATGTAAAGGGAAGGGAAAAGGAAAAGGGAAGGAAAAAAAAATATTATAGTAAAATTAATTCAATATTAATAAGTTAGTAAATTAAATATCAAACAGCCAAAACAAAACGTATACAACTACTGTATACGAAGTGTAAATTGAAAGCGTCACATAAATTAAAAATAAATATTACATAAAATCAATGCTACCTTCTATAGTCTAACCTTAACTACCCACTTACTTATGTTCGTACAAAAAACAGACGAATACAAGTTAGATTTGAGCAACATACGCGTCACCAGTTTTAATTGAAAATGTTCCACTGGAACATTGAAAGACTGTAAGAAATTCGACCTAGTAAAACCGGGGTCAACCATATTAACCATCAGAAGTTTATAAACGAAAAAATATATCGGAAACCACCCTACGACAAAGAAGCCAGCTTAACTTCGAAAGCTAAAACCTACTCTCATAAGGGGGCATAATATCCCAAAATAAGTTAATCTAAAAGTACATATTATATTAGGAAATAAATCTATCTTTGAATATAGCTTTTATAGGAAAAAATATACATTGATCAAATAGCTTTAACAGCAAAAATTTCCTATAAACATATTACAGTGAGGCTGCAAAAAAAAATTAAATTTGTCAAAATTAGAATCGTATATTCTTTGTAGATCCGAAAAGAGTGTGATCGATTAATCTAATTATTTATTCACTTCACTTTTGAAAGTGACAATTTGATTCAGTCAAAACTTTGAGGTAAAGATGCAAAAATTCAATTGATAAAAGGAAAATTTTAATTAGAAAGTGAATAGAAAGTAAGATGAAAAAGGAATATACACCATTAGGCTATAAGATCAATTAAAAATGATGATGTGGTGAAACTAATTCATCAAAATTCAATTACTTAGTCAAAAATTTTTTCATTGAAATTCTTAAATTTTTAGGGAAAATTTTTTTTTTTAAATTATTTTTCATTTAGTTATTGTATTTGTAATAATTTTGAAAACGTAAAATGGCTATAAGAATTTGGTTTACCTACTCATTAAAATTTCTAAAAGAAAAATATTTACCAAAACAATTTCAACATATCCTGAAAATCTTGAAAATTTTAAAAACATTAACTAAACTTTGGATGAGGGTGATAAATTGAGAATTCAAAATAAAAATAACTGGTTTAAATTTTTTTTCCACTTTTCTATATTTTTTTTTTATTTATAGATCTGGTAAATCTGGTATCTATAATAATTTATTGGAAAATATAATGAAAATAGAGAAAAAAAAAATAATTTTGAAAAATAACTTTTAAATAAATTTTTAATAAATTTTAAAATATCAATCAGAATCAAAACAAAAGACACGCAGAAAAAGAGCGTTACATTTTAGCGTTAAGTTTACCAGTGAAAATCCTAATTATAGAGACCATAAGTTACACATGATATTTTTCTTTTAAATTTTTATTAAATTTTTTTAATATGTTGAATTTTTTTTTTTTTTATACATATACGTGCAAGTTATAGATGGTAAATTTGTCAACTTTTCAAATCAATTAGGCAATTTTATAATATTACGTCGTACATATGCCTGCGTATACAAAGTGTCTCAATCAAATATCATGAATTGAAAATGGTGTAGTTTCAATGAACATTTTAATAAATTTGTATAAAACCAATGGTTTGGAAGGAAAACTTTCCCTTCAAAAAATATTTTCACTGCTGTTGGTAAAAGTAATCTACTACATCTAGTTTTATTATTTATACCAAAATTATATATAAAATTATTGCATACATTTAGGATGAGCAAAAAGAAAAATTCAAAGAAGCATTAAAATATTAGTTGAATTGGACGGTTAAGCAAGTGAGTTAAGAAAAATAATTATAGTTTTTGGTAGCGCATGACATTTACCGTTAACTTTCTGCATTTATAGAAATTCTGGAAATTGAGGAAAGGCTTGCAGTTAAAGAAGTATAAGCTGCCGAAAATTCAAATTTTACAAATTTTAGGATCGTTATCTTGAGAGGGGATCAAGTTGGAATAAAAATTTCTTCTAGCTTCATTTTGCATTAGTATCTAAAACTTATTTGCAGAATTCCAAAAATGTATGTGGTTTTGTTACAATAAACAGTCAATAAATGGTGTTTTTAGGATTTTTAAAGTGTATAATCTTTTAGTGGGGGAGGGGAGGGAGGTGGATAAAAATTTTCTTCTACGAAAATAAGTTTTTAGTAAAGACCAACTCATGTATTAATTCATTTGAGCTTTCTATATTAAAGGGCATAAAAGTTTAGTAAACAGAGACACGGATACAAGGAGGGACGATTGAACTGACGGGCTAATGTGAAACTAATAAGCGTCTTTTTTTTTTCAAATTATTTTTGGAAAAATTCTAGATAAATATTTTGTACAGAACTCTACTCTAAATAATATACCAAATATGTACAATTTTTACTCAATTGATTTGCTTGTGTAAGCTATATAAATATAATGTTCTAGATAAGTCACAGTCGAAGATCATTTATAATTGATAAAATATTCTTTATTTCTAATTCAGTTTAACTAGTTCTTTACAAAATATTAATAATCGTTAATTATCATGACCATTTTGTTATTTTTTCGTTATGGTATTCAATATTAGTTTTAAGACTAAATTAATTTAGTAGAACATATTAGACTTAGATAATATTGCTTCCTTTGTGGGGATTAACAATTATTCAGTGCAATGGTGTGGTAGAGTAGAAAGAAATTATTTAAATTTTAAAATGATAGAAAAAACTTAAAGGTTGATCATTTTTGACTTGCTTTACAAAATGAATGACTTCAGTGTCTTTTTAATGAGTCTGAATATTATATTCAGAGTTGCTGGAGTCTAATGAATTTGTATAATAAAAATATTCGGAATACTCTGTATATGATATCATATATAATATGAAAAATGTCTCGTTTTTTGATTTTTCCATTAAACTGGTTTCTTTGAAAAAAAAAATCTAAAATTCATGGGTTCATACTTATGTTTACATTTATTTTCTACTTGCACTGAATCTGAATTATAATTTATAATTCAAATATAACATTACATTTAAGTATGAAATATTAATATATTTACTTACTTACATAATATTAGAGCACAATACTATAATATGATTAACTTTAAATTAATTTCATTACAATAATCTTACAAAATTTATAAGACTTCCTATACCCAATTAACCTCAAAAAAAAAAAAATTTTTTTTTTTGAAAGAGCAAAATATTAAAATTTTATTTATAATTTTTAAAATTAAATACGAAAATTAAATACGAAAATAATTAATTTAAAACGTATATTAAACGAGAAATTTTCCAAAATAAAAATATTTTGAAATCCGGTTCTACAAGAAATTTAATGATATTCAAATTTCAAATCATATATTAATTTTAAATATATATGTATGTATGTATGTGCATTTAATTATAATTATTATATTTGTGTAATAAGTAATGGCAACATTATTGAAAATAATTTAATAGAATTTTCTCACCTTTTACCTCACTTCATTTTAAGAACTTTGAAATTTTTATCAGTGTCATATATAATGACTCTGTTTATAGATTAATTTTAAAAAAATTAACATAAGTCATGTATATTTCAAAACGAAAAAACAAAAAAAATAGAAAAACACTGTCAAATTGTCATATATATGTACAATACATATGTAGTTATAATTTTATTTATATTTTTATACTGTACTTATGTAAAGGGTTATTAAGTTTTTACAAAACTAATTTTAAAGTATCTTGTGATAACAATTTTTCTCGGTTTATGATTTAATCAATTTTAGTCAATAATGGTGATAATTGAGTTGGCTAATAATTTAAAATTATCAACTTTGTGATTCCTTGTGTGTGATATATTCAATTAAAACATATATAACTTACATTATCATTTTCTAATTCAGGTTTACAAACAATGAATGATTCCCTTTTGTGTGTGTGGCTTGTTCCTTCACTATGATTTTTCCATGATTGCAAAATTTTGTTTCAAACACCTCTCTTTTTTAACGTACTTTAGCAATTTAATCAGATTTCAATTCTGGAATTTTTTTTGTAATGAATTCTGATTAACAATGATCTGAAAACAAAGAAAAATTTAAGCAAATAACATTAAAGAAAAAAAAAAATTAATATGGAAAATCATGTATACATATAATATAATTATGCATTAGATATAATGTAGAAGTATAGATGTTTTCCCTATTAATATCACGTAACTTTTATACAATAAGGCTGTTCCACTTGTATAGAACTTCTCATAATTCAAATATGACGTAAATAAAAGATCTTTAATAAGAGGAAAACAGCTGATGCTTTACTCACGTAAACGTGTAACACGAATTATCATACGAATCTATTATTTGCATGATTTGTTATACAAAAGTATTGGCAGTGTCGAATGAATGTGATGCGTACGAGTGAATTATTCGATAATAATCGCATTATAACTACAATACAGATTAACACCACCTATAATTTTGCCTTGCTATTAATAAAAATTGTGTTGAAATTGTGCATTTCTACACTGGTTTGTATATATATGATTTCGATAATTTGCGAGATATAATTAAAATATTTTATTGCGTCTAATAGCAGCAACAAAACTCTTTTATCTCCAAAGTATTAAATTTAAATAAGAACCTGCCATCAACCATCTTAAAAAAATTAATGAAAACTTATTATAGGTAAAATGAGGTTCGTATGAACGTTCATAATAAAATAAAAAAAAAAATATTTATGCAAGAGTCAAACTATCTGCCCAATTACAGTCTTCAAGGTGTCAAATTTAGTGTCATCAGCATACAAAGTATTTTATCGTATATACAAACTCTTATTAGAAGGATTAAACAAATAAATTTGTATTACAATATTATTGCCTTAAACACCTTATTTGGGTCACCCATTACAATTATTAATAAAAAATGAAAAAAAAAAAACTCAATGAGCATATAAACAAATTTTTAAATTGCATGCAATAAGAATCTATAACAAATATGAGAGTCCAGTATAATAAGCTACTTTGATATTCATCTACATTACATTATATTATGGGTACATGGGTTTTATATAATTATTTATAATATATGAGCTATGCATAAATACTAGAGCATATTATGGGTCTCATATAATATTTAAGTAAAAATAAAAATATGGAATAATTTTAATTTTATTTTGTTGAGTTTTTTTTTTAAATGTATGTACAAAATTTGTTTTTCCACGAAAAATATTATGCGTAAACTATTTGTGATCTATTGGTGATCTATATAATATGGACATACGAGTATATGTTTGGGATAGTAGCAAGTACATTAGTAATTTGATTAGTAGGATTGATTTTTTTTTTTTTTTATCTATGATGGCTGTGGTTTTTGTTTTTGTATTTACAAATGCAAATGCAAATGCATTTGGGTGGGTTCTTTAATGGTCTTTTAATTTTACTGAAATTTGTATATTTTAGCAACAAAATAGCAAAAAAACAAAAAAATGGAAAATATTTTGGTAAATATTCAAAATGCTAATTTTCCAGCCTATATAAATAAAATTGCAATTTGTTAAAATCGTACAGTTATAATTTAGATTTTAATTTAGTTAAAATTAAATTCACTTTTTTTTTTCTCTCAAAAATCAACTCTATAACTCCTTAGGCAAAGAAAATGGCTTTCAAAGTATTGTATTTTGTTTTTTTTAAATTATTTTCTAAAATTTCATTAAAATTTTACTTGTATTCTGTGAAAATTTTAAATTAAATTAGAAAATTAATATTTGTGATTAAAAAGTTGTGATTAATTGTTTTAATAATAATTAACAAAGAAAAGTCAGAGAATTCGGGCGAAATTCAAATCGAAATTCAACTAACAAACCTGTAGTGAATTTGAGTAACATTCCTTTTTCGAATTAAATAATATTTCCTTTCAAATCTGACAATTTAATTGAAAAGTTTAATTCAAAAATTAATTTAATCCTTTGTGAAAAGATTGCAAATTTCATAATTTGTTTCATCTACTTAATAATTAATATAAAATTCTATATTCATTCTTTATAGCTTATTAGTTTTCTTGCAACATTATCAATTGTTGTTGCTATACCAATAGAAATTCATCATGGACCAGCATTATTACATCATGGACCAGCATTAGTTAAACAAGTTGAATATAGTGCGCCAGCAAAATATGATTTTACATATGGTGTACAAGATCATGAAACTGGTGATGTTAAAAGTCAATCAGAATCACGTGATGGTGATAATGTACAAGGTGTTTATACATTAATTGATGCTGATGGTTATAAACGTACAGTTGAATATACAGCTGATGAACATAATGGTTTTAATGCTGTTGTACATCGTGAACCAATTGGTAAAGCAGTTGTTGCTGCACCAGTACATAAAGCAATATTACCAGCACCAGTATTACATGCTGGACCTGTTTTACATGCTGGACCAATTGTACATGGTGGACCAATTGGACCATATTATCATGGTTAAAAAAAAAAATATAAATGTATTTTTGTTTTGTATATATATATGTATTTGTATATGTATATATGCAAAAGTAAATTTTCATTTTAGAACTTGTTAGAACTGAACTATTGTATATTATTATTTTTTTTTTTTTTGCGCATATTTTGTAATAATTATTTTACATTTTGTTCAATATGTTTTCATATTTTAATTTAATTGTTGACTTTCATCTGCTTTTATTATTTATAATTTAACTTGCTTATATTAAAAAATTTCATTGAAATTGTGGAAGATCAATTGGAAAATTATTTTTCTAAAATCATTTCAATCATATAATAATATTATAATATAAAAGATACCATCGAACATACATACGTACATACATATACACACAAAAGCATTTGTTTTCTTTTCACATACATATATATATATATATAATGATATAGATTTCATCACGAAAGTTATTTTCTTGTCATTTCAAACATTTTTTCATTATCTAGAATTAAAAAGATATAAAAAAATAAATGAAAAATAAAATTATAAGTTTTAAAATAAAAAAATAATTTTGTTTTAACTTTCTTATTCCAAACAACAAAAAATATATTTAAATATTTAGGGTGAATGTGAAATTATTCATAAGCAGAGATTTTATAGTGCATATGGTGACTCAAAGGAAAGGATTCAGGCGCAATTTGTGGTATACGTCAAATGCACTTCATATCTAATGACTAATCAATAGCTCGCTCCAATTAAGTGAACATAGTAGAACGACAATATTATTATGGAAATTTTGAGTGTTCCCAAAGCTTTATATAAAATTTCCCGATTTTAGCGAGCTTCATAAAAGCTTTGAATGTGTTCATGATTTCCAAAAATTCTTGAAAATAACAATTATAATCTGCAGTTTGGTAACAATATTGTATATGAGAACTAAAAATAAACGAAAGCTGGAAAGTATTATTGGACTAAAATGCTCACCAGCCGACAAATCTCATTAGTGCAGTAAGCTAGTCATGTATAAAGAAAAAATTTTCTTTAAACTGCATAGTAATAAATTAACAAAAGAACTATTATACTTGTACTATAATTATTATACTTGTAAGTTTGTCTCAATTATATTTTCATATTTTTGGCGCTCATTAAAAGTATTAATTCTTTTGTATTTTTGGTAATAATTCCTTTCCAGCAATTATGGCAAGCGATTTTAAATTCTGATTGAAATTTTAAAATTTTGGATTCTGTATAGCTTTGTAATCAGAATCAAACTATATGAAAATCAGGCCTATCTGGGACAAAATTTACATGAAAATTGGATAAAATATAAATATTCGTCTGTCTAGCTGGAGCATGGTTTACAGTTCATTATGAAAACTGAATAAAATATTAAAAACCCCGTCTGTCTGGATTGTAATTTTTATGGAAAATGGACAAAATATGAATAGTCGTATATGTCTATGGAAAGAAGTTTACAAGATGTGCAAATTATGAATATCCTCTCTGGAAAGCAGTTTTTAAGGAATTTGAATAAAATATGAAAATATTTATGTCTGCAACGTATTTTACATAAAAAACGAACATTGGTCTGGAACGTAATTTGCGTATGTGGAAGATGAGTAAAGTATTAATATTCGCCTACATACAAATCGGATAGAATGTGAAATTAATCTGTCTGGAACAGACTTTGAAAAATTAATAAAACACAAAAAATTAGGTGATGCAAAATTTTCAGCATTAATAGAGGACGAGGTCAAATTTCTTGTATATATTTATTGCTTAACAACTTACAACAATCATCTAGTATGAACTGCAATTTATACGATATCTTACCCTATACACAAAACTCATCAAACATTTTATATTCTTTTCTAACACTTAATCATTTATCAATTTATTTTTTAATTTTATTTTTACTCTTTATATCTTTGCGTGTGGTTATTCAATAATTACATTTTAAATTATTTAATTATTTCACTAAAATTAAATTTAAATTAAATTCTTTTTTAAATTTTCATTTTAATTCCCTATAATAGGGAAATCAATTTGCAAAAAATTTTTTAAAAAATTTTATTAAAAAATAAATTGTAAATAATTATGGTCGGAAATTTTCAATATCTTAAATACCAAAACTATAAATTAATACGATGCATTTATAACATTTTTACATATTTGCACATTTAAATTGTATAATATTTTATAAGCGTTAATGACATTTTCATATTTGGTTATTTATTTTACTGTTATTCACCTGAAATGTGTGTATACACCAATTTATGAATTTTTTTTTCAGAAAATAGCAAATCGAAATCCAAAATCGAATACAAAAAATAATCAACTAATTTATGATTGTAAATTAAAGTAAATCTTTTTTTTTTTATGTGGCGTATAACAAATATCTTTAATTTACGCTTAATATTTTATATTTATAGATAAACCATAATTAACACATTTGAATTTGATTAGGAATGTCACCTGCTTTAACGTCTTTATTATAAATATAGACGTCATTTACAATATACACATATGAGTACTTATATGTTATACTCGTAGGTAAAATCGGTTGATGCAAAAAATGTTTAACAAATAAAGTAATTTTGAAAGATTTTAGGATTTACTTGTGCCATTAAGAGTCATTCAGTTTGAAGTTTAAGTTACTTGGAGACACGCTTGGACATTTCAAGTTTTCAAGATAAAATTTGGCGATTTTTGTAAACGAATATTATTGAAAAGAGTATGAAGGGCCTATTTTTACTTCTACTATTTTGAAACATTTGATATTAATATTAAGTCAATGGACTGGAACCTGTGACCTATCATTATCTAGGCGGACACTGTACCAACTGAGCTACAGAGGTAAATTGCTGACAAATTTTTCTTCACTTTACCTTATACTGTAATCAACATGATTACTAAGTTTTTTTTTTACATTGAGATGCTACGATGCAATCTTCTATTTGAAAGCGGTAGGTCACTGGTATTGTGCCTATAATTATGTATTGTGCCTATTACACTAATAATATTAACTTAATGGAAATTTTTTCCATATACAACTGCAAAACATTTTCCAAACATGTTAGTGTTCATTAATGGTAAATTCATGGAATTAAATTGCGTACATGTCGCTTTTAGTTCTAATTGAAGTTATTTTTTTTGGAACCCTTTTTCAATATTTATGCATAGATTTTGTATAAAATCATTCTAATTCAGATGAACTAAATCATTTAATAATTTTTATTTAATAATTTTATACAGAGTCAATTATGAACTATTAGAACTGCCTTAAATCTAAAAAGACTTTTAAAGGTTAACTATTTAAAATTTAGTTGAAGTTGGTTTACAAAAAAAAAAATTACTATATTCAAATTAGATCGGAATTGAATTGTAATTGATTTTAATCTTAATTTTAATCTTAATTGTGCGAATAAATGCTGAAATAAAAAAAGATGTAAATGATTTTTTAATACAAGCACAAATGGAATAACAGGTTTAATATACGCTTTATATATGCTGTGTTAATACAGTCATAAAAAAATTAAATATATATATGTATATTCGTTTGTATGTACACTTGCATGTAAATGGTAACGGATATTAATGATCGACTTTTTGATGTTAAACAAAACAGCCTCAACAAACACCAATTTCTGTTTTCATTCTTTTATGTGGTACTTTTTTTTTTTAATAACATTTTACAAAAATGGATTCAATTTAAATTGTAAGTGCACACTTTATAAGTATGACACATGTGTACCAACCATATATTAAAAATAAAAAAATTAAAACAATAAAAAATAGAAAAAAAAATTACCGTTATTATCAAAATATAGTTAAACAAATCAAATGATTTTAACCGGATCATAAAAAAAAAAACTTGGATTTTACAGTAGTTAAATTGGTTAAATTCTACAAGATCTATGTGTAAATTTGCTCATTTAAGTGGCTCATTTGTACATACGTAAATGTAGATGTAGGTATGTGTAACTTATACGTGCCATTTGTTCATGTTAAACCAAAAAGTTCTTTTCAAATGACAGAAATGAAATTATGCGTTGGAAATCATGCACCATAATATTTGTAAACCATAATATTTGTAAATTTTTGTATAAATTTGAAATTCAACAAAATTGTTTATGTTTACTAAAAATAAAAGTATGTAAACATTATTATAAATTAATTCCATTTTTGTATTTTTACAACTAGGTTAATACATGATGATTAATTTGTAGTTATTGGAAATTATAATCTTAAGCTATAAGGCAACTATACATAACATAAATACAATGTATAAGAATTTGAGATTAAACGAATTTAGTTTTAATTTTTGATAATTTTGGTCTACATAAGTTTAAAATTTCCAAGGTTGTATTTTTTTTTATTAAATTTTTAAATTATCCTGAACTATAAACTATTAATTACTAATTATAGGGTATATTTTGGGTAGTAGCAGACTCTGTTAATAAAATTATACAAATTGAATTTAAGATTTTATTAATAAAACTATAATTAATTAAGAAAAATTCGATATTTTTATGGTAGAAACAGGTAGAGACAGTAGATTTTAATAATAAATAAATAATAAGATTCAATATGATTTTTATTAAATTTATTTTTGAATAATAATCAAAACAAACTATCGAATATAAGAAAATCGAATCTCATGGAATAGTTTCCAAAAACCATAAAGGATAGTTACAAATCCAAGTGGTATTTTTATAATAAAATAATATACGGTTGCAACATGTATGAAATCAAAAACATGAATCGAACATGTTCGAAGGAAATTATTATTTGTTTACTTTTAATGTTTCGATATTTTTTAATTATAACTAATTGTTATGATGATAATTTGTAATTAGTTTTCGGTATTAGTAAATTTTGACTAGGATTATATACAATAAATCCTAAACTTTTGGAATCAATCAAAAATTAAATAAATTTTAGTATAACAATATTAACAAGTCAAATTAAAATTTTTTGTACCTTTTTTTTTTTTATTTTTCCAATATTCTTGACTTCATTTTGTTTGAGGACTCAGTACACATTTCCAGTTGAAATTGAATCTTAGGCTACAGGCAGACATGAAAATTTTACTTTTGCAAATGTTTGATTGCTTCTTTGTTATATTTATACTTAAGTTTATATTTAAGCGCGCACGCATGCAACTGTATGATCGCATGCAATTAAACAGTTTGTAATTTTTTACAAACTGATTTGCAAATTTTTAATTAACATAATTGATTTGATTAGACACAATAGTTTAGTAGTTTAGATGTGCGCGCAACAATTAAGCAGTAATTACAAAACCAAAAAATTGCAAGTCTATCAGAAGCGTTATATTCTTTATGTTCTTAAAATAGAAATTACCCATAAGGCAATATCTTCGGACGAATATAAAGTTTTTGGTTGAAAATTTTAAGGTGATCCTATTATTAAACAAATTAATAAATTTTGTGTTCGATATGGGATGTTAAGTTAAAATTATTGGGTTCATTGTGTTATTGTAGAAAACATTTTTACATTTAGTATAACAAAAAAATTTTTATTCCACTATTGTTTGTATTATTTGCATAATTCACTCTTTATTTTCGTTTTTCTTATAATATGAGCTAACAATAAAAGAATATAAAATGAAAGTGTCGGAAACGAGGTGACAAAGGCCACTTGTTTTTTTCAATTTATTGGTTTTTGATGAATTTCTGAATGACATTTTTTCCTTTTCTTGCAACAGAACAAAAAAAGTTAAGCACTGCAATAGTATTAGTAATCATTTTCCTGTCATATTTAAGCACTTAAATATTTAATAAATTATTAAGCAAAATGTTAACATATTAAAAATTCAACTGTTATATGCATCTATTTATGTACATATTATACTCGTACGTACATATTTTTATGTCTATCATAACGTGTAATAAAACAAAAAAAGAATTGAATTAATCATAACAGGCGAATGAAATAAATCGCATTTGGTCGTCACATTTGATTTACAGGTAATTTTTTTTTTTTTTTTTGAATAAAAATATTAAATAAGATCGTAAACTGCTTTTATTATCCTTTATTAAGGCATTTTATGGAATTTTATGGATTTTTTGCTTTTGCATATATAGAAACAACCTATAAAAATGGTTAAATTTTTTTTTTTTTTAAATTTTCACATTTTATTGAACGCGAACTAAATATTTTTTATTTTGTTATCAGGTTACGCGCGCAGTACATAAATGACATGTCAATTTGCTTGCATTACAATATTGTCATACATGTTATATGATCTGATTGAACCAGTTTGACCAATTTTCAAAATGTCGGGGTAAAAATTTACAAAATTAAAAGTAGAAAAAAAATAAGTTTTATTATAAATGGTGGTAAATTTTGGTACGTGAATTTTTTTCTTTCGATTTTTTTTTTTCTTAAAGTGATAGTAGTAACCTTAACCTAGATTTTATACATTTTAAACAAAATGTAAAAAAATTTATACTCGTAAACTGAAATGTAAAAGAAAAAAAAAAAACTGATAAAAATGCTGATAGCATTTTTTCTTTTTTAATTGATTTTCTTTTTATATTGATTTAGAAAATTTCAGAGAATTTTATTAAAATCGTGATAAAATTTTTTTTAAACGATCAGGCGTATGAGAAAATTAAAAAAAAAATATTTTATATTGATTATGAATTGTGGTTTGTGGCTATGATAGTAAAATGTGAAATTTTGTGTTGTAAATCTGTTACAATTTTCAAATGGTTTTGCAAAATGATCTCGTTTATTTCGATCTGATCTATACAGTATTTGAACCGAAAACTTAATTGATTCCGAATCGAATATGTCTCCTTCTGAGATTTGTATATAATATATGCGTCGTGATAAACGTATTATACACCTTCAATATTTATCTTATAAAGTTAAATATAAAAATTTATAAGGTGAAAATTAATTGAGAAAATTTATAAATTCTATCAAAATTGTATAGTATTAAAAATTTTAAATTTCACTTGCAAACTCACCTAAATAAATTATATTGTAATATAGTATAAATTTGTTATATATGGCGAATTCGCCAACTTGCCGCATTCTCTTGGGCTAACGAATTTTATATAACATTTGGTATTTTGTACGGTATCACTAAACAATATCTCTGTATTTTTGACAAATTTTCGTACTGGCTATAACATATTTTTGTTTGTTAAATTTTTCGCTGAATTCTAAAAGAAACCTAGTGAATTCGTTAAATTTTCTTCCTAAATTTAATTTTTTATAAGCTTAATCGTGTACGAGTATTTCGCCTTTTTTCACATTTTATTTAATTTTTAATCAGAATTCTCCGTTTCTAATATGGATATTTCAATTTTTCCAATAAGATTACTCTTTTTTCAAGTGGATTTTTGCATTTTTTCTCAAATTATGGACTGAACGTCTAAGTTTCAAAAGTAAAGGGAATAAACTTTGTATACATTTTAGAAAAAAAACGAGATACGCAATACGAAATAATTCTTCTTATTCGAAAATTATGCATTATACAAATATAATGATAGTTGCTCACACATTCTACTCACTTGGCGAATAAAATAGCGAGATATACGACGGAACTATATGTACACTAAGTTAAGCTCATCAACTAATATATAGAATTTAAAAAATCTTTGCTAATTCGAAAAAAATATCCTGAAAACTCATAAGTATTTTGAGTTAATTTGTAACTAAATTAAATAAATACTTTAAAATTATTCAAACCCTTTCCAAATTACTTTGAATTAATTTTGAAGAATAAGAGCGTTAGCAAATAAACGTTATACTATAAAAAAAAGTTCAACGACCGCCTTTTTATAAGTAAACAATTGTGCAACTATTCAAGTTTAATTCTTAATTTTATATTGTTTTTTTCCTTTTATAACTTCACATATTGTAATGCATTAATAAATCACATCCTATGTCAACTATAATATTTTATTCTCTTATACAACCAAATTAACATCTCAATTTCAATTGAAAAGGTATAATTTTATAACAATTTTCTTTTTATCATTTTCATCTTGTTTTTTTTTTTGCCTATTCACACTTAAGAACAGAACCCTTAATATGAAACGTATTTAAAATCTAAGATCAAAGGTACAAAAATATACATTGATTTTTTCGCCGGAAATTAAGAAAAAGAAAAACCTACAAGAACTTTACTATTTATTATAGTTTTGTACGCATATTTAGATTTATTTTATAGCTTAAGACTATGTGAATTTTAAGAATACGCGAATACAAACGTTAACTAAAGTACAATGTAATAAATGTCTATGAAATCGATTGCAAAAAAATTCCTCAAGAACTTCAATACGACAAAATAAAATAATGGCTATATATGGAATAGTGAAATAATAAATTTGAATTTTGTTTTGAAAGAATACAAGAATCTCAAGTTAAAGAATGACTTTGAAATTCTATAAAATAGTATTAAGAGTTCTTTAGAATAGAAAATCATCTAAATTTTAAAGTATCTATTTTAAAGTACTCTACTAGTACAGAAACGCCTAATTTCAAATCAAAAGTAATTGAGTACATATAGATTTGAAATAAATTTTTTCATTCATTTTATTGTTAGTTTCTGTTTTAGCAAGAAATTTGTTATACTCGTACGATTGAGAACAAAAAAATTAAATTTATTCCAAAGCAATGAGTCATAACACAATCAAAACCAAGATGCAAGAAATCTTTAGTGTATAAATGATGAGGAAAATATCCACCTACATTACGGGGAATAAAATAATAAAAAATTATTTGAAGGTGGAAAAATTGTAACATTTCGTCTTCCTTTTGGGATTTTAATGGTGGAAATTATGTAACATGAATGATTTTTAAAACAAATGGAAAGAAAGGGTCCAATCTATACCTCGTCAATATTATTTGGTGATAACAATAACTCTGACAATTTAACTTTTTTCAATATTTTATGCAAGGTTTCGGCTTTGTTTAATGATTTTCTTGATTTTCTAAATTAAGAATACATAAAATTTTTAAAAGAATTATTAAGCAAATTGCCCGAATCCAATTGAAAGGATTATTCAATAAAAAAAATGCAATTCGTTATAGTGTTCCCGAAGATGGCATTTAATTTTCTTTATAAAGTCTGTTTTTCATTGAAATAGTCTCACGATCATCGTCAGACATGAATGATCGTGAGACTAGAAAACTACGAATATAAAATACTTGTGAATCATCTATCAAAGATGAACGGTTTTAGGTAAAGCCTGTTAGGAAATCATTAGTCCAAGTGCTTGTTGTATAACAACAATTCTGAAATACATTACAGAAGAGGAAGAAGGTTCAATGTCCTCAAACATAATTACCTGTTACGTGCAAATTATAAATAGATTTGCCTAGTTAGAGTGCAAAAAATTTTAAATAATTTTCTATATTGTCCCAAAAGATGCATGATATGTAATAATAATCATACTCTCTATTATTTTTTATTACAAGTCGGTCAAAAATTTAATAAAGTTTTACTATGTTAATTCAATTTGTGTGATGTCCACAATAGTTTTTCACTTTTTACAATTTTCTTTATTGATTCTGATTATAAAATACCTGCATTATAATGAAAAAAATTTTGTAATTTACATTCCATTTAAAGTTTAATTTTCTTGTTCACATATAAACACATTTTCGATATTATTTACATACAATCATTGTCCACATTCGCAGATACCCTCTGGGTATCCTTTGATTTAGAAATGATTTATATGCTCTTAAATAATGTAAGTTTTTGTATTGCCTGAATTCTCCATTTAAGTCATATTAAATGGGATTTTTCTTAATATATATTTTGAATAAAATTAAATATTTGCTTTAAATGTAATAGAAAAGAAAAAAAAAATTGCATTAAATTTTCTATTTTATTAAAAAAATAATTTATTTTATACGCAACTGAATGCAATTTAATAGAATTTGATTAACATTTATTGATTCGTACTAGAAATAAATATGTAGGTATATGTATGTGGTGTTTAAGGTGATAAAATCTTTCTCATATCTAAATTATTTAACACCATTAAGTTTATTAAATCTCCCGATGATTAAATATTATTATATAAGAGATAAATGAATGTGTTTGCATGCAAGTCATATACTCTTACAATACACAACAATAAACTTTGTAATATTTTATTGTGATGCAACAAGAAATTGATATAGTGAACTTATTGCCTGAGGTTGTGATATTAGTGTTATGAATGTGGAATGATAATATTTTTCTTTTAAAAAAAATTTATGAATTTGATTGAGTGGAGGACTAACTGAAGAAACGAAAACATTATATTTTTAATGGAAATTAATTAAGTTTAAAGAATTATGTATAGGGGTAAATAGTTTGAGTTTGATAGCTTAAAAATATTACGATTAAGAAGCAAATTATTGGAAATAATTAAGCTTAATTCAGATTAGTCACGTACTTCTAGTTAAAACTCTATGACGCAATGAAACTGGAGCCTGACTATCTATGATGTTATGCAATAGCCCGATGCTTCTACTGGGAGTGAAGAATGAAAATAAATAAGCTTATTCTTGTTACAGACGAAGATATCTTAAAGAATCTTCAAAAATTATTCGAATGAAACAGAATGTTTGATTCCTACACTTTCGAGAATTGTTAATTGAGAAATTAATTTCTTCATTAGTGATAATTAGGTTTTATTTACAGAGACACTATTAATTTTACCTTAAAATGTCTCAGCTTCTATAATTATCAAAAACGAATTAGTATATTATTGATAATAATTTTGTTAACATATTGTTTGAGTAGCATATAAGAATATAAAACCATTAAATAATCATGCAAAACATAAAACAATGTTATACCTAGTAGGTAAAAAAAAACTATAAAAAAAATTAGATCACTTTTAAACTCATTGTATAACACAAACACATATAACAAACTCCTACAAATATTTTAATCTATAAAATAAATTGTAATAAAAACTTGTAATAAAAATGAAGACAGAAAAACAAAAAAAAAAGCCAAGTCACGAAAGACCAGACGCGCAAGACACAGCATCAAAAAATAAAAGTAAGAAAATGTGCAAACATTTAACACTTTTTTTTATATGTTGCAGCTTGCAATTTTTCTCTTTTTTGTTTTATAGGTACTTTATTTATGAATTTCATACAATTTGTAGCTAGGAAAATTTGTACAGTGGGTTAACCAAAATTAGCTTATTCTTTTATAATATTAAAATTTATTTATAATGCAGCCAATTCAATAGACAGTCATGTATACGAAAAATGCTAATTGTAATATTAATTGTAGCATAATAAACAGCTTTTACAATCGTCTACTACATTATTTAATTACTCCTATTCATATAACAAAATGTATTTTAAATGTAGTTATTGCATACTTTTAGGATGACTGAAAGAAAAACATTGAAAGGAACATTAACATGATAGTTAAATTAGACGATTAAGTTAGTAAGATAAGATAAATAATGATACTTTTTAATGGCATGGCATTTACTGTTACCATTTCGCTTTTATAGTAATTTGGAGAAGCATGCTTTTTCGGAAATATAAATAATCGTATTTGATTGGGCTATGCCGCGGTAGAAAAAGCATTTCGCTACCTTTTTGTGTTTGCGAAATTTAAGAAATGCTTGTGTGGTTTTGTTACAATGAATAGTCAGTATTAGGCCTCTGATACAGGCTAAAATTTTAGGACTTTGATAGACGGAAGGAGATAGGTAAAAATTTTCTACTACAGAAATAATTTTCTACTAATATTTATATTTGTATATAAAATTTCAGATTTTTATCTTAAAGGGTATAGAAATTTTGTAAACGGACAAATCAAAGACGGGCGGACGGATTTTTCAAATTTTTGTTTTGAAATGTGATAAAAACAAATATTTTAGGAGGGCCCAAAAGCCTACTGATAAAACAAATGTCTTTTACGGCCATAAAATAGACTTAAAGTTAATCAGACCAACGTTAATGTTTTCCATTTTTTTATTGCCACAAACACTTAACAAAAAAAACAAAATCCGAAACTTTGTCCGAAAACAAAACTAACACCAAAAAAAAAATTATGTGATATTTAATAATGGTAACTAAGAAAATTGATTTTACAACGTGATTCTATGGATGGTGGCCAAAATCCATTTTAAATGCTTCAATTAAAATGCCTATGGCGAAAAGGCGTGTTGCTCATACGAGTATGTGTATATGGGGCTCTAATTTTTTTTTTAAACTAAATTTGTTTTTTATTATTTGTTACTAAGAAAAAAAAAAATATTTTTTGTTTTTTTTTCACTTTATAACGCTCTGTTTTGTGAGTGATTAAAAAAAAATTAAGAAAATAGAAAAAAAAAATGTATAACATGTTCACTAGAATAAATTTTATTAAATTTTTTTTCGTATAATTTTGGGGTTGATTACAATGGGACATTTAGAAAGGAAATTTAAAGTGAGCAAAATTAAGATGAAAAAATTAGATAATAATTAAATAATCCATCAGAAGGGTACTTTTTAAGAGAATATGCAGTTGAACATGTTTTTGGAGACAAAATTCATTACGATTTCGTACAACTCTTATTTGCGCCTTTTCAGTGTGGGGTGTAATTCTGTTCTTATCGAAATTATTTTAACCAGTTCTGAGGTTCTGTTGAGCCTGTGAAGCGTAAAAAACAAAAAATGTTTTACCAAATTTAACAGGGACGATAGTAAAAATTTTCCATTGGCATATTTGTAGGTAAAAATGCATTTATTGCTATACCTTAGTTAAAAATTTTATAATTCCAATTTTAAAAGAAAATTTGTGATAGAATTCAAGGGGATCAGAAAATAATTTAACTAACAGCGGTTTCTCTAAGTCTTTCTAAATGTAGGTATATTACAAGGAATTTATATTCATCTACATGCAGAGTGAAATTTTGGCTGTCATAGTGAAAGTGAGAGTATCTCATAACTACATTTTGTCAAGGAGATACACTGGGACCTTTCTTCCCTAAGGGATGTAACAAAAATTCTAAAAAATATTGAGTTTTCAAAAATTCTCTAAATTTAATATTGCAGTACAATACGCAGTATATACACGCAGAATTGATGTATTACATCTAATAAATTTTATGCGTATATTTACAAATTTTAAAAGTTTTCCATTAAATTTACAAATTTTTTGTAAGATCGAATACGAATAAATTTAAGAACATTATTTCTTACGCATTATGTCTTGCTCTAGCACTCCGTCACTAGCCTACAACAGATAATAACAATCTACTTTAAAATTTCTTCTATGCTGTCCTTGATTATGTTGTATCCCTTTAAATTTAATGCACACGTAACTAAATTTTACTTAACATAAAAATCTATAATATTTAATTTCGCAGTATAAAGCAATATACAGCATTTTAAAAAGTGTGTGCTTGACGATCTAATTTACATACTCAGCTACTACTTAATACATATTACATATTGTTCTACAATGGTGTTTTTTCACATTATTGAGATTAGGGGTACTAAATTTTTTGTTCTTAAACCAACATTAATAACTTGTTTTCTCATATGCACACATGGGTACATATAAATGGACATAAGTATGAAAAATTTGCTATAATGCCATTATTCCGTGGGTTCAAAATAGAATTTAATAATATTTTGTATATTTTAAGTTTTGAAGGTTCCAAAAGATATTGTGGATTTATGCGTATTTTTAATGTTTATTATCTTTTTGCCTATTTTTCATATAGATAGAAAGGCTCGATATTAAAGCAAAAGAGAAAAAATAAGCATATTTTTTTTTAGCACTTTTCCAAAAATTTTTTGAAAAAAAGTGCTTATTAGTTTCACTCTGTCCGTCCGTCCGTCCGTCCGTCCGTCCGTCCGTCCTTCCGTCCGTCCGTCCGTCCGTCCGTCCGTCCGTCCGTCCGTCTGTCCGTGTGTCTGTTTACAAAACTTCTACATTTTTAAAAATAGAAAGCTGAAATTTAATACGTACATAGATCTTTACTAGAAACTTATTTTTGTAGAACAAAATTTTTACCTATCTCCCCCCCTCTAGAAGTTATACCCCGCCAAAGCACTAAAAATGGCCTATTTTAACTATTTGTTGCAATGAAACCATAGGCATTTTTGAAATTTTGCAAACGCAGAAAGGCTGTGGCTTGCTTCCCCTAACACGGTATACTATAGTTAATTTTTAGAAAAACAAAATGGCCATTCAAATTTACCGTTATCTACAGTCCTTTTTTACCAAATTTTTGATGCCGTTTTTCTTCTAGACCCCAGCCTGTAGAAGCTTGAAATTTTAGGGGCTTTTAGACATTAACATGTAGTTCATTTCGTTAGAAGAAAATTTTTTTCTATCTCCACCGCCTCTCAAGTTATGGCCTCTTGAAATTTGTAAAATTTGCATTTTCGACACCTTATATTTCTGAAACCGCAAGCTTTTTCAAATTTCTATAAACGCAAAACGTTAACGGTAAATTCCATGATATTAAAAAATATAATTATTTTTCTTAACTCACACAAGTAACCCTTAAAATCGAGCATTATGTTAACCCCTGCTTATTTTAATTTTTGCTTTATTTCAAAGACTGCATAAATCGTTCATCCTAAATATATGCAATCCTAGAAATAGTTTTGTATATGAATGAAAAAAATTTTAATAGTGTGATAGGTATACATACTCGTAGACTGTATTTAAAAGCAGAATTTTCGCTTGTTGAAGGGAAAAGTGCTACAATACAAACCATTGGTTTGTCCTAACTTTATTACGTTTTAATTTTATGCAAAATGTCATTTTCATGTAAATGTGTGTATGTATATGATATGTATTTTTATGTGGCTATATTTTTTTTTTTACACATATTAATTATAATATCATTATAATTTATTAGAGAGCATTTTTATATTTTATCAAGTTTGTATTCTTATTACATTGCGAAAATGTCATAAATTAGGTTTTTTTTTTTAAGAATTATTATTATTAAAAATTATTATTGGAATTGTAAATAATAAAATTGAGAGTTTTTACTTTCCCGAATGGTGATTAAATTAAAATTGTATGAACTAGCAATCTTATGGATTCTAAGAGTAACTAATGTGATTCTATGAATTCAAATGGTTACTGACGTGTTTTCATTGATGGTGGCCAAAATTCGTTTTAAATGCTCCAATTATGCATATAGCGCAAAATTTGGGATTTTACTCGAAAATGTTTACAATAATATAGCTCAAAAAGTTAGAATGTAATCGTTTCTATACGGTAAAATCTCTTGAATGTTAGTATATTAGATTAATTCGCATAAGAAAATTATATAACTTGCAAAATTTCTTCACAATTTCTTCACAATAGTTTTTTTTGAGCTCAATAAATAGCGCAACAAATGTTGATCTTATACTCAAAAAAATTGTTGTAAAATTTGTGACATTATTTCATTTAAATTCAAAGTATAATGATATTTTAAAATAAAACTCATTAAATTTGGAAACTATAAGAAAAAAGAGTTTTCTTCATAACCTTGTAGCTCAGTTGGTAGAGCGTCCATTTAGGAAGCGGTAGGGCATTGCTTCGAATTCAGTTCGAGAAGAAATGTTTTTGATTCTTTTTAGCCGTGGCTCGTTTATTTGGCTATGCCTTTCATTTGTTTTGCAGTTGTAAGAAGGAATTTTCATTATTTACTTCTAATATAGCTTGACTTATTCATCAGTGCGGCTTAAATTGTTAAATAAGCCAAATTCATGTTAGTCTTCCTCGCAGTCATTTGCCAATTACCTTTTTATAAGAAAGTCGGGGTATAAAATAGTTGTTACCTTATCTTTATTTTTTTAAATTTGGAAACTTAGAATACAAAAATTGGGAATACAACCGCGTTAATAAATTACAGCAAATGACCGGGAAAATAACGCACAATACCAAAAAAATTGCTTTGTATTTTGTTATAAATTTTAAAAAATTTTGTATTTTTCATATAGGTTTGCAAAAAAAATTTTTATACAAAAAAATTTAAAGGAGTTTTAAATTTTTTTTTGTGTGTTAATTATTTTGTTTGAAAAATGCGGTTAGTTTGTATTAAAAAAATTCACTTCTTTTATCAGTTTTGGGGTATCTAACTTATGTAACGTTCTTATTTTTTTTCATAATAGCTACACAACGCAAATGCGTATAAAATGTTTACGCATAAAATATGAAAAAAAAAAAGTTTTTAAATTTTTTTGTTAAGATTTATTATGACAGTTGGTAAAAGGTGTTCTACTAAAGAGCTGATAACAATTTTTTGTTTTTTTTTGCCTATTTTTTTGCTATTTTCTTAAGGTTAAACTATATTTTAAACTCTAGTTACTAAAAATTGTAAGGCGTTGATACTAGAATAATTATATTTCTATTTTTTTTAAATAAATAAAGAAAACCATATAGAAAATAGGTGTTAATCTAAGATTTTGCAATTATAGAAAAAATAATGCATGTACAAAATAATTAAATTTTTTTTTTCCTAATTGCTATAAAATTTATAACGTTCCACGCAATTAAAATTAGATTTAAATTTAAAATTTTCAAAAATGATAGTAGATTTGAATGTTCAAATTCAGAGTAAAAGCAACATTCACTGATTTCATGAAAGTCAAACGTATATAACACTGAAATCATTACCAAAGATCTACCTCAAGAAATGATGTTCTTCTTTTTAAATATGTGAATGAGTGTAATATGTAGGCCTAGTCTAGTTATGATTTAATAAATTTTAAACCATCTCCATAATTCAAATTTCAAAACAGATAGCATCAGAACTACCTTTTATTCAATATGGAATTTAATTCAGTTTCTGTTATATACTAAAATTTAATTCATATACTAAAAACTTCAGATTAATTGAATTCTGGAATTAAATTATAACTAAACTGGATACACTTCATTAACTGTTATCATAAAAATTATTAGAAGTTGCACTAGAACTACATTAATTGAAGTTTGCAATATTCCTACTACGTATGTGATACACGATAAATCGCCGGAAAATATTCTGTAAAATTAATAATTATTCATAATTAAGTTGTTTACTCAAAATATTTTAAACATATAAGCAAATTTATTAATTTTATTAATTTTATTTAATAATTTATAATTAAAATTAAATAAAAATTATATAATACTGTCGTGTAATAAGGCCGAATGTATTTTATAAAAGCTCAATTGTAAGAAATCAGCGTGACAAATTGTGAATTTACAACATACTTTAATTCGAATTTTATATGTAAGCAGCTTTTGAGAGCTGAATACTTACAAAGCAGTTGCTGCTTCGATTGCCATTAAATTCAACAAGGTTCGAGAGATTAAATAATAGTTTTTTCAAAGTTTCTGAATTTAGGAGGTAAATATACATTTTTAAATTATCCATGACTTGAAGAGGTAAAAAACAAACGTTTAAATTAGCTCAGAACTTATTAACTATAAATTTACGAGTATAGGTAAGTTACATACTAATTTTTACTATATTATGAATTGTACTATATATGAATTGTTTCAAATTCTCTCTTTCATACAGGCCTTTTCACTCTGAAGTACTATAATTTTATAATTTCTTCGACTATATGTTGAAATTACTTACTTAAACCCAACTGTGATTTAATTCCATTTTCAAATAAAATTCACATTTTATTAACTAGATTCATAAAATTAATGGAATAATTTCTTTAATAAAATATTTTTTTAATAAATTCATTCTTACCGAATGAACACACATGACGACTATATGTGTCTTTATATAAAAATTGTTTATGGTACATAAAATTTATTCGAATTTGTGAATTAAATATTTTAATATAAAACGATTATTTAACAAAATAATTTAAAATTCAACATTTTTTATTTTTGTTTTTTTCTTAAAAATATTCAAAAATTATGGAATTTATTAGAAAAACCAATCCTTCAATTTTTATAATTAAATACTATACTATTAAAAATGACAAACGTATATTTAAAATGTCAAATTTAATAATTTCATCTATGAAAAAAAAAAATTAAAATATTCTTTATGCTTCTATATTTTAAATAAATTTGAAAAATATGTAAAAAGATACAATAACTACCGTTTAATAAGCACATGTACACATAGTTTTAATTTATTTAAAATTTGTAAAAAAAAATATTAAATTTTTGGATTTTAATTATAGATTTTTGTTGCTATAATTTGATATAGAAATGTATCAGATCTTATTAAGCATTTAATGTGCGTACAAGATGTCGATCTACATAGTGTACATACTTAAATATGTTCACACACATATGATCATTGTGTATACATAAATAATGTTAGTAATTGATAGGTGGTCTAAAAATTTAATAATATTTGGATTGCCAATTGATAGCATTTTAAACAAAAGTATGCATGCATAATCACTTTAATTACATAAGTATGCACTTTTAATCAGAATAGACTTAATCTAGTTCTGATTAGTCTATAGATTTAATTAGAAGTGGTGGTTAGTTTCGGAATCAATAACTTTCATGAATATTGAGTTTGTCTTTACATTTTACATATTACATATTAAATAATGCAAATTTTTTCAAAAATAGCGTTTATTTTATTGAGTGAATTTTGGCTTTAATAAATAAAGTTGGACAAAACCAATAATTTGCAAATCAGCATAAAATCTTGCATTAAATCAGCTTTAAACTTCAATACATTGCATACATTTATGATGAAGTGCAAAAAAAAATTGAAAAGACCGCTAACATAATGCCCGAATTCTAGGGTTAATTGGGTGAGTTCAAAAAAACTAAATATATTTTTTTAATGGCATGGTATTTCTCGTTAGCTAAAATAGAAATTTGAAAACGTTTGCAGTTTGGAAAATATAACGCGCCGAAAATTCAAATTTTACAAATCTCGAAGGACGACAGCTTGATTATAGAGAGCGTAATGAAAAAAATTTTCTCCTAAAAAAATAACCTATTTGTAAGTATCTAGCAGTTGGTAATATTTCAGACCAGTGCATGTTGCCGTCAAAATATCAAAAATTTGAAAATAACGGATTGAGGTAACGGTTAATTTTAATGAACATTATAAAGCTTTGCTGCGGTAGAAAAAGCTATAGCAACTACTTTTTTGCGTTTGCAGAATTAAAAAAAAAAATTCAACTTTTTACCTTAAAGCGTGTAGAAATTTTGTAAACAGATACACGAAGAAAGACGATTGAATGGACGAACAGAGTGAAACTAATAAGCCCATTTTTAAAAAAAAATTTTTTTTGGAGAAGTTCTAAAAAGTTATCCAAACATACATGCAGTCAATTACTCTCTAGTCTTAGCAGCTTGTATTAAGTTGAAATTTATATTTTGTGCTCTACACCGTCATATTTTGTGCTTACACCGTATATAACTACATATTATACAAATTCAGGATACATCCGGCAACTCTATTATTAAATTCATTGATCTAATCAATTTGAATAAATTTGTAATTTACAATAATTATTTTTATATACATAACTATTTGTCTTAAATTACCAACAATTTTAACTAGTGATTAATCTGATCTTTAATTTGTAATTTAATATTTTTTATTTTTCAAATTCGATATTAAAAAAAAATTTTTTTTTTAATTTTTTGTATAAAAATTTTTTATTTGTTTTTTGTTTAATGAAAATAGAGATCTAGAGCAATAATAGTTAAATATAGCTACATAGAGTATAAAATAAATACTAAAATTTTAATGCTGTTAAAAATCGAATTGTAAAAATGGTAATTAACAATAAAAAGCAACGTTTTAATCTGAAATGTTAATAATAGGTTAATGCAGATGGTCAAGATTACAATAAAATATACAATTATCTTTATTGATGTAAGACAAAAAAAAAAATTCAATGATTATTGTAAAATAATTTTAAATTTTTTTGTATTTTAACTAGAGAGAATTTAATTTTATGCCAATTACATTTGATTTATTAGAATGAATGGCGGTTGGCTTGTATGATTAATTAATTATACGGTTATTACGATCGTTTCTGTTTTTGTTATACTTTATTCACTTAATTTATTGAATTTTATTTTAAAACATAAGTAAATACGTGAATTACATGGTTTTATAGAAGGCATATAAGGTGTCATAAAATTTAATATGAATTTCTGTTTGCCATATTAGTGGAAATTATTGTTTGATAGTTAATATGGCAATAAATGTTATAATGAAATGACATTAGAATGTTAATTATTCATGAAATGATTATAATACAAGTTGAATAAAACTGTTATATTCTAATAATTATTTAATTGGCTCTTAATTGTTTAATGTTATGATATATTAGCGAGTTAAAAAGGTGATACTTAAACAAGTCACCTTGGAAAATGTGTTGAATAATATTAAGGCTATTAAAAATTAGGAAGAATTGAAGTAAATATCAGCTTTTCGTGATATCGGTGATTCTATAGTAAACAAAAAATTTACTACTTTCAGCTTTAATTTTAAGAAGTCGTCAACTAAATTTCTTTTTAAATTTAGTGTGTTTGCTTTAATTTTAATCTTTAGTCTTATTAAAATTTCGATTTGAAATACCTCGGCATAAAACAGACAAAAAGATAGATGACGGGCCTACTATAGTTCTCCTTGTATAATCTTAATGAGTATTTAACATATTTTTAGGAAATTTTCACTGAACCTATATGTAGAAAGGTATATGCCTTTAAAGAATGAAGCGCCAACCTGTTATTATTTTTCGAATAGTAATTCTCATTCTATATTAATTTCTTATAATAAAACTATAATATATTTATAATAATTAGATTATCATAAAATATTATTCAAATTATTCGAAGCACAAGATAGGTAATATCAAGTTAAAAACTTATTTAAGGACTCTAATATCGTATTCATAATACAAAACAAGCAAACAAGAAATTTGCTTTTAAAATTTAATTGGGCTTTGAACCAACACTCACCATAATTATAATACAGATTATAATTATGCTTAGTTATTATTGATTTACACTAATTTTATTAAAACACCTAATGGAATAGATTAATCTCATTTAATATTGCGGTAGTATTCTTTGAAATAAAAAGCACTATGGATATCTCAGTCCTATTTTTAGCCTATTTATGAAAAAAAGTGAAAATTATCCTACTTTAAATTTAACCAACATAATAAATAATTTATAAGTAAAGTAAACTAAGAAAAATTTTCAAAATATTTAAGCATACTAAATTTGAAATAATTGTCAATATTTATAAAAAGAAAATGAATCACTTTAGAATTATAAAATTGTTAAATTATCGAAAAAAAAAATTATTTTGTAAGAAAATTTTCTTCATTGAAATTGAATTGATTGTTACTGTTACAAAAGCTGCTTTTACTTATTAAATTAAATCCCAATCGGAAATGGAGATGCGAACTGATATGAAAGAATGAAGGTATAATAGATTTACATATATATTTTGTCTTCCTTAAGGAATCAAATCGATCAGTTCATTAATAAAAACGAACCAAAAGAAGATAGTATTGGTTTAAAAACTCATTTAAGGGCTCAAAAATCGTATTCATGTAAAAGAAATTTCATCTAAAATTTAATTGGGTTCCGAACCACAATTCCTCTAATCACTTTTCTTCAAAATTTATGAAGAACTATTGAAATTCAGGAAATGGGAATGAGAAAAGCAAAGAATTCTATACTTTAATGTCGCATTCTTACATACCAAATATAAAAGTAAGTAAAATATACAAAATTTACAAAATTTAATTTTTAAATAGTTACTTAATTCATTTTAGTCCGGGTCGTGTTGTCTTCGACTTTAAAGTCGTTTATTACTTTTCGTACAAATACGACCATAATTTGCATTTTCACACTTGCATATTATTCAAGATGGAAAATTTGGAAAAAGAGTAAGTGAAATGATTTAAAATGTTTATTTAAAATAATAAAATAGTTTTATTTTAATAATTTTTTTATTTTTAGAAAAGCAAAGAAGAGCCAGATTTAATTAATGGCAAATTAGTTTTTTAATGGAAAATATTATAATATGAGCGAAACGAGCTTATAAAAATATGAAAATTCAGGAGGAGGGAAAAACGATTATGTTAAATATGTTAGAAGGTAAGTTTCATTTCTTTACTTTGTATAATTTCTTTGCATATTTGCATGATCTATTTCACTCAACACTTCTTCAAATGTTGTCTTCGCTAATCGAGACGTAACTTTTTTAAATCTTTCCTACTGTAGAATGTTTTCGTTTTTAAATAAAACTTTTGTAATTTTTTTTCGCTTTTAATTTAAAACTAAAAAATTTTTACTAAATCTTATTTGTTCGAGTTCCAAAAAATTGGAGGAACTTCTTAATTGTTTTCTATATATCTAAAAAAATTAATTGAATCGCGATGTTCCACTTCTTCAATTTCGTCCTCTAACTTTTCAAAGAAAAATAAACTTATATGTTTTCCAAACGAAATAATTTAATTATTTTAAAATTTTGAACGGTATAAATGAAATAAACAAAAGTCTGATGTGACCACCACAAAACCGGCCACAATGTGTATTGCCTAATTGAAACCGACATCTCACTAAAAGCAGTTTATTTACGCTACCCTACTATGGAGCAGTGCTTTCCCACCGAAAACTTGACATCCAAAAATTGATGCTATCGCACATAATCTACCTCATTGTATATAATGCGGTCGGTAATAACAAAAATCTTAATAATGGGTTGAACTTAATCTGATTATCGAATCACTAAGTAAGATAGTAATAATTATCGTAAAAAATTCAATATTATTATTGTAAACACAAACCAGTTCAAGCAAATGATTTATGTCTATAATAGAAATTTTAAAAAATTTTACAATAAATATTATTATCACCTAGGGATCCCATACTCAGAATAAGCCACATTGTTACATTTCAATATTGTTGATTGACGTTTTGATTGGGATGATTTTCTTATTTTACGTATGGAATCTCTGACTCAAGTCGGTTATTAACGATTACTAATTTTCAACTCCCGAAACTTTATTTGAACGAATTCAAAAACACAAGTCGATTGAAATTTCATTGACTCCAGCAATTGGGTCCATTAATTATCTATTAAATTATCTATTATTATAATCTATAATTATAAAAAAAATTAAAATTGTAATTCAGAACCCTGAAAAAAAATTTAATTCCATTATCCATTAACCATTATAACAAATCAATGCTCACAGTTCACACCATAGTTATTATCAAAATTTTATCGGAATTATTCAAACTTAAATCCGATCATCATTTATCATATTTTTTTTCTATTTTAGCTCCTTTATCTTGTTAATTTATATATTTTATTTTTCATTAACAACTCTTTATAGTAATTAAATTTTTATTAATAATTATAATTAAGAAATATGCGTACAAAAAAATAATTTATAAATGATTTTACTTATGTTTTGAATCATTCAAGAACCGGATTGTTATCTACAAGGTATATGCACACATACATAAATACCATACATTATTTAACCAAGATACCTTAAATCTGACATAATTTTTCACTTCATAACTGCGTATATACGTGTATATTTTTTTTGTTTTGTAAATTTTAACTTACATTTTGTAAATTAATTGGCCATATGTAATTGAAATAAAAATTTTATATTTCACTTTTAATTTTTTTTTTGTTATTTTTTCTCATGTTATACAACAGTAAGAAAATTAAATCAAGTTGAAATATTTTTGTAAATAACTTCTAAATGAATACAGGTGAAATTTTTTCTCAAAATTATAAAAAAAAAAATATTATTATGTCAGTTAATCGATTGATCCTCGATAATGATTATAATTTTAGGCTTAGAAATTTCATGTAGAGTAATAATGAATTAAATTAATCTTTTGCAAGAAACTATTCGTATAATAAGGGTAGACTTACACGATTTTTCAAATACATTGCAATTACAAATATAATTTGCAAACTGGAATTTTGAAAAAAAAAAAAAAAATAGAAATAATTTAATAATTTATAAACATAATTGTGTATAATAATATCGGAGTGTATAAGAAATACAGGGTAATATTAAAAAATTTTAAAATTAATTTCCATTGTAAGATTCCAACTCCCAATTGCAATATATCTCATTCTCATAATTAGGTAATGACGGAGAGATTTGTAATACTCTTAATTCCTTAATCATACAGCATCATTTAATTCATTCGTTTCCACAATTGATTTATATTTATGACCATGAACTCGGTAAAACTAAAATTGAATTTCCTTCCCATTTTGTATGGAGACAACAATTTTTTGAGTAATTCCAATAAAATATAAAATTAAATCAAAATAGAACATTTCTAATAAAGCATTAACATTTGATTATCGAAGTTCAACGAACCACTAAAAAATAGTCGAAATTAAATAAAACATGAAAATAACTAAAAACGTTTTATTCGGTATAAACCGGTTGAATTACGCTCTGTTCTTGAAATATTTAGAATTATACCTTTATTTTTAATATACTCGTATTAAGAATTAGATTTCATTATTTTGTGGCAATTACTCGACGACGGCAATTAGTTTCACATGAACTATTCTATAGAAACTTCATGCATATAGCTAAAATTGGACACACGACTGCCAAGTATCATTAATCTGACTTCATTACTTTTTTAATATTTAAAGTTTGGTTTTGGAGTTAAATGGTAGCTGTCCGAATCAGTGCAGCCATTCCATTACAATTTTTAGAATATCATTATGTAGAATGTAATTGGAAATACCTTTACAAAATTTGATGCTAATGAGTTTTATAGCCGCTATCCGAATCCGTTCTCCGAATTGGCTCAATTGCATTATTCGTTTGTGAGCTATCGTGCGATTGGACGAATTTACGGTCATGTCGAAATTAACGCAAAATTTTACGCTGAGCAATTGCCACACCGCAATCGATTCCTTCAAGTGGTTACGATGGTGCAGGGTATGTAAAAAATGAATGTAGCTCTGGTTTTTAAACATATTTTTAAAAACATCCTGTAATTCTTTATAAACGCACAATTTTTTTATATTCATTATTGCTATAATTTTTTTTTATGTCTCCTAATTTGACCTAAAAACAAAAATAATAATAAATAACGAAATATATGTATGTGTATATATGTATGTATGCATGTAAATATTACAGATTTTATCTGATATAAACTTTTATTCTATAATGTTATTATCAATTATTAGAAAAGGATAGAGAATACATTGAAATTGAGATAGTTAATTTTTTTATTTTTTTTTTTATTTTTTAACTAAAAATGACTTTAAAAATTAAAAACACAGTTATTATATTACCATTATTAACGCATAATATGAAATCTCGTAATCTTGTAATAAAATCAAAATTTTTGTATTTTTGTATGAATTTTTTTTTTCATCTCTATTTATGTAGGTATATTGGATATGAATTAAAGGGTAATTAAAATTAGTTAATAAAGAAATTAAAGTTTTTGAAAACAGTACATTTATTTTATATAACAGAATAATTATAAGTGTTTAGTTAAATATCTCACAATATGTTAGCTTCTTGTAAGCAGGATGAACTTAAAAAAATATAGTTCGAAATCAGTTTCGGCAGCTACAGTTTTAAGTAGACAATATACTCGTAGATCTATTGTGCCTCCCAACCTGGTGCGGGACAAAGCTCTGCAACATCCCTTGAAGGGCCGATAGATTGCAGCTCCGCTGGAGTGACCACGTAGTTCCCCAGTATACGCTTTCTTACTGTTAATATTTTTATTCATAACTCTTCATAATTTTATTTTGCATTTCAAATTCGAAAATTAGAATCTTTGACTCGACTTAAAGTGATATACAGGTCAGATTTTTAGAAAATTCAGATGAAAAGTCCATCTTTTCATTCAACACGTTTTCTTGTATGCGCAATCAATTCGGGAAGATATTTACATGTTATTTTACCTAATTTTTAAATTTGAGATGCTCAATTGCTAATAGTATACTTAAAGCATTGCTGTTAAAAAAATGTTCCGGACCAAATATGATTAGAATGAATTAGAAAAATTTAAAATCAATTTGAAGGTCTAAAAATGAAAAGAATCCCAATGGTAGTTAGAATCGGTAACACCACCAGAGCGTTCTTAATATAGATAAGTTAACAGACAGACAAATAGCACCACATTCTATTTGCATTTGCTCTACTTATTTAGTGTAAATAAATCTAAAAAAAAAATTATGCGCACACTATAATCTTGTTTTTTTTTTATCGATATTCAATATGCGTGCAATATTATAGAAAAAAAAAATACAATTTTTATTATCTAAGCTGTTTTTTTCTTTTTAATTTTAATTTCTAGTTATTTGGCTATGAAAGCGATCATTACTATCTGTAACATAGTTATTTTCATACATATATATACATATGTATGTATGATTATTGGTTTTAGAAGTAATAGAAATTATTGGAAAGCTAAAAAAAATTTATAATCATAAAAAGCCTACGTTTATTGACTTAAAAAATCGTTCTGCTTTAAAAGAAATAAAAAATCGTTCATAAAGTTTGTTGATAATTTTTCAATTGAACTTATAGAGCTGAAATTTCTATAGTATGTTTACAGTCGGGGAGTTTGAGACAAATTTTAAATACATACAAATTAAAATTATAAAAAATTTTAAATTGTTTTTCAAAGAGTAATCTAATTTGCTTTTAATGCGCTCTTACTTCGTTCTTTTGAAGTTCTCTTAGCTGAGCTCTTTATTCCTTAATTTGTTTTAACAATATTATATAATTTGTTTTAGCATAATTATCAAATGCATATACTCACAACATAAGGTTTTCTACATTCATCAACACTTTAAGTTCAATTTAAAGTTTCTTTTGAATTTTCGTCTATTAATTTCTTTTCGTAACGAATTTGTACCTTGTCTATATTGCATATAATTTCTGAGACTGTAATTCGGGGTTATACTGTTAATACCCGTACGAACGTATGTTCGAAGGGTATACTAAATTTGCCTTACCATTTGTAACGCTAAGAAATAATGGTCCGAGATATAGACTCAGGTGTATGTTTTTGATCAGTGTCGAATTCTGAGTCGATTTAGCTTTGTATGTACGTCCGCCCGTCCATCCGTTCCAACAATAACTCAAAAACTCATTGAGCTAAGTTTACCAAATTTTCGCAAAAGATTTATTATAGTAAGTGCCAGAACCCTATTTAAATTGGATATGATCGGGGTACTTGTTCGGGTAGCTGCCATACAATTTCAAAATTTATTTAGCTGTGGGCCTCATAAAAGTCGTTAAAATTACTTTTCTCCTTCTAGTACCTGCCATACAACTTCAAAAGTTATTTGTCTATATCTCAGAAACTATAAAAGCTGTGGTATTTAAATTTCACAGAAGCGAATATATTAGTAGGGCCAATGTGATTGATAAATTTCGTTAAAATTGCTTGGCTCTTTCTGGTAGCTGCAATAAAAGTTCAATAGTAGTTTAGCACACACAGTATTTTGAAAAACACAGTACTGAAATTTTGCATAAATTAATATGGTAATACGGCAACTTAAAGTTATAGTCTGTTTCATAGTCAGCTATGACATATTTATTCGCACCTAGGATAACAAGCGGCCAACTTAATTTTTTTCGTTTTTTATCAATTTAATTCAATAGAATATTAAAAATAGAATGAATTTCAGTCGTAACATGAGTATTCTACGACAAGTTGAACATATGGTTGATACATAACATATTATTATTTATGTACTATAAAAATAACAATAACCACAATAATACGAAAAAAAAATTGTTGTTTGTTTTAGGGACAAAGCGGAAAAATTAAAAAGGAAACCCAGAGGAATTATTAATTATTTTATTTCTTCGGCTCTCTAAAATATTATATGGTAAGCGATATTATGTTTGTAGAGAGGTATATTACAAAACGTAGAATGATTTAGATCTGGAAAATTTAGAGGATAATCCCTTTAAGATCATTTGAGGCATTCATTCTAAACTGTTTTGAATTGAATGAAAATTTCTATGTCTGAAGATCTTGTCCTAGTTTTTCCGCAAGAGTGGAAAAATTAGGACAAAAAAAATGTCATAGAAAGTGTAGTAAAATATTCATTTAAAGCTAAAGTACAGGTCAAGGTCATTAACTTTCTCTAAAACGATATTTTCAAAACATTTTCATTTAATTTTCAAATATTCTTCAAACGTCACCTCACTGAATACGCAATGCATTGCAAATCTCGTTGATTATCCTAAAGATTTTTGAAGTATTACGTTGAATAAATAATGTCATTATGTTACGGGCTCAAAGCGTTAAACACAAAAAATAAAAATTTTTTTGAAAATCTATAGAAAAGCAACAAGCGATAGCAAAAAAACAAAATAAAAAAGCAAAACATGAAAAAATAAAATTTTAGTTTAAAATCTACACGTTTTTAGCGCTTTTTCAAAAACATTCTGGAATGAAGTGCTAATTAGTTTCGCTCTGTTCATCCGTCCACTAACCTGTTTACTGAAATTTTACAAATTTCAATAGATCTTTACTAGAAACTTATTTTCGTAGAAGAAACTTTTTAGGTATATATCGCTCTCCCTCTAAAAGTTATGGTCCTTTCTTAGTACGTATTTATATAGCTTGGTTAGTACCAAAGTTTCTCAATGTGGTATAGCTTAGTTGAAAAATGACCGTTTTAATTTTTTTGAATTTGATACCGTTTTTCTTCTACAAATCTACACTATAAATTTTTCGGGTCTGAAATTTCAGCAACCTTTACATATTAATAACTAATTTCTTTGGAAGAAACTTTTTTTCCACCTATCTCAAGTTAAATCGCTCAAAATTCGGAATGTTTTAATTTATGGCACTTTATATTTCCGAAACTGCAAGATTTTCCAAATTTCTTTAAATTCAGAAAGGTTACGGTAAATGCCATGCCATTAAAAAATATAATTTAAATAATTATAACTGCGAATTAGTTACTAATCTCACACATCAAACAAATTCAATTTGTTTTTTTTCTTTAATTTTATCCTAATCATTTGAAATATTGTGGTACATGAATGAAAGTAATTTAAAATGTAATAGTTTTTCACTTGTTGAAGGAAAAAGTACTGCATTACAAACCAATGGTTTGAACCTACTCTACTTTTCTCTTCATTTATTCATTTTTCATTGCATTAATAAGAGAACGCGAGCAAGCATTTTACCAAAAGCTAAAAACCAGATTATATTTTTGCTTTTTTTTTCGAACTCTTTAGTTTACATAGTGTTTAGCAAAATAATATATACAAAAAAAAATCGTATGTTTTTTTTAGAGAAAAAGAAATATTGAATTTTTTATGATTTTATGAAAAAGGGGTTTTTAAGAGTCTACAGAGATGCAAAAAAAAAAAAAACAGAAAGAAACAAATGGAAAAATATAGAATGGAAAAAAAAAACTTTTCTTTTGATTTTGCAGGCAGTGGCAGCATATTATTGATTCGAACAGGCGACATTTTAATTCATAAACAAAACAAAAAAAAAAAAAACAAATGCTGCTTTTATAGTGGAGGCCTATCGAAACCAAAACAAAAAAAAAGACAAAAATAAAATATTGGACAAGGCAAATATCTTTCGCTGCAAATAATACCAGCTAGCATGATTGTGTGTCACAATAATAAAATAATAATAATAATATGAATAGGTGCATAATATGGACAGTAAATTGGAATACAGTAGAAATTGTGTATAACAACTTTTCTACATTGAATTGAAAGAGATTATTTAACGAATATTGTATAATAAATTGCAACTATTGGATTTTTATGCGGCGCATAAATTGAATGATATTAGGAAAAACAGTTTTACTTTTGAGTTTTTCTCGTAGGGCACTTCAATACCTATGCGTCCGATTTTGTAAATTTTTTTTTCTCCAATTGAAATTTTGTGCATTTTTCGTGTTGAAAACGAACTGCAATCGTTATAAGTTCTTTTCATCAATCATTTTTTAATGTCGAATGGGTGAAATAGAAATAGACTATTAAAATATTGCCAATAATGCAAAATTTGTTTTAAAATGCGTATAAGAGTTTGCTCATACTCATATATTTTTTTTAGTTTTTCATAAATTTTACTTAAAGCCTAGTTTTTAGTTTCGCATAAATTTTATGAATATTTATTGAAAATTAAATTGATTTTTATCCAAAATTATTTTTAATCAATAATTAACTTTGTTTTGCATTAATTTTACCTAATCTTATTTTGAATCCAACTGTTATATTATATATATATTATTTTCAGCAGCTATCATTTTTGTATTTAAGATGCTTAACTTATTGTTTCGTTCCAACGTCTCTTCTATTCATAATATTCGTAAGGTTTTTAATACTCTGCGATTTGAACGAGTTTTGGTTGCTGGTTCAAGGCTCTTTAATAGCTGTTTGATTTAAAAAAAAAAATAAGGCCTTTCATCTTGTCGCCAAATTACTTAAATTTAATTACTAAAAATTTCTTTTTTTTTTCTGGGTTTCTCATATAGATGTTTTTAATTTTAGTGCTCTTAGTTGTATTTTTCATTGAACTTGCTTTTTGATTGAATAATCTCTCTTTCTATATTATTTTGTTATACATAATCATGTCATGTATGTACTATATTATTAAATTGTAATAGTTTTGTTATATTTACATATTATTGCCTTTATGACAATTATTTCTTACATTAATTTCTGGCTGTTACTCATTTTACAAACTTATTAATTCCTACTAATCCGAAATTAGGCGAGGGTAATAATAGTTGTATATTTTTACTGTAATAAACTTGTGTATTTTAAGATGAAATTCTTAAAATAATATAGAAAACAAAATATTGTCGAAATAAATTAGATTTTACTGTACTACATTATTTAGGCCGTTTAAATACTCTCATTTAGTACGTATGTAACTTAAAAAAATTATTCTGCTATCGGCTCATAGAATACTAACGCATAGAATTCAAATATGCAAGTGTATGTACAATTTATATGCATAGATAATATTATTATGCATTCATTGTGTATAGAGACATAGTGTTGCATATAGTATGCAATTTTTTGGGGTGAATTTTTTTTTTTATGTGTATTTTTCATTATTATTTTTATTCTTTTTTTTTATCACTATTATTATTATTATTATTTTATGCTTTTACTATGTGTATTTTGATAATGGGGTAGGCAGGTAGGTAAATATAAAATCCTATATTTGTAGTGCGTTTACTATAAGGTCTCCGTATAATGATAAAAATTACAAAAAAGTAAAAATAATTAAAAATAAGAAAAACATAAAAAAAAAGAAAATAAAAAAAATGTTAGCTGAGCCTATCGTTTAAGAGCAAAAAAAAAAATTTTTTTTTTTGTTTTTATTTCTCTTTTTTTTTGTTTCTTTATTATTATTGTTATACTTTTAGGCGCGCTGCTCTACATTAAATTGCATGCTGTATTGGCAAATATTACAATCAATTTGAATTTTTTGTTTGTTTGTTTTTATTTTGTTTTTTTTTTGTTGCATTGCTCTTGTTGTTGCATTTTTGGATTTTTCTTAACAAAATTGAAGAAAAATAAAATAAAAAATAAAATTTTGCACGGTTTTACCTATGCTTGTAAGTTTTTTTTTGGTATGTTTTTTTTTTACCAAATATTGTATTTTATGTACACAAATGTACATATACATAATGTATGTATGTTTGTATATAGTGTAGAGTTGCATTTTTTGGTTACAATATGCCTATCTGTTCTTTATTTTTTTTTTTTTGTGGGTTAATATTGGCCGGTTAAATGAATATGTGCAATGAAAATGCAATGAAAATTAAAAAAAAAAACAAACAAAAAAAAAATAATTGCAAGTAAAAAGTAATCTGATTTTTTTCTTTCATCATTGAAAAGGAATACAACGAACGAACGAACAGAAGAAATTATCGCCTTAGACTTTACTATAAAAGTCGAAGGTATAGTTCTGTAGAATCGTAGTCTACCTCAGGTGTTCTGTGAAAAAACAACAAGTTTGCTTTTTTTGGTTTTTTTTTTCTATAAAATAAATTTCAAAAAAAAAAATTACCTTAAATAATAATATTTAAAAATATTATATAAATTAAATTCTAAAAATAAAATTTTAAATTAAATTAAAGCCAAAATGTTCAAAGTAAGGAAAAAAAAAAAATTTAAAATTTTAAAATTTAAAATAAAAACAATTAATATTAAAAAAAAATATGAATTAAGGACTTTTATTATTTGTGCTGAAATATTGAAAATTAATTAATTTACAAATGTTTCATAAGTGTATTCTAATTTGAAAAAAATTCTAATATTAAATAAAATGTGAATTTAGAATTTAATAAAGATTTCAACATTTTAATCCTATATTCGACCTCTTATGCATACTGTATTATATAAAAGGATATTATATAATATAAGTATATATTGTTGAATATAAGATAAAGAATTATATTATGAGAAATTCTAATGAAAGAATTCAATTTCAGAAATTGAACGATAGAACAAATTTTCAGTTTGCAAATAAAATAAAAAAAAATATTCTAATAGGAGTAAAATTTAAATTTCTATTAAAATTCAGAGATTTTAATTTAATTCTTTAGTAAATAACTTGTATAAAAATGTGATCCTTTTCAATTATAAATTAGAACAAAAGTATTAATTAGAATTAATATACTCGTAAACTAGATATTTTTAATAATATAAATTTTTTTTTCATGAAAATTTTTAATAAAATTTATTATTTTAACATTTTACTAATGGTTCGGTTACCAAGTTTTTCGAATACAGAAACAATATTGCTTTGAAAATTCTATATTTAATTAAAAATTCCTTAATTTTATATTTGATTGAAATTGTAATTGCATTTTATTGATTGGCGGGTACGGTATGATTTACTAAAATTTTTTTAAAATTCTAAAGCCGAGTTCTCTCTGATTTCGAATTTGTACTGTTTCTAGTTCACATAAGAAATATATGCAAATTTATTGCTGAACATAATAATACGATAGGGATTCATTCAGTTTATTTAATTCTAAATAACAACAAAATCTGGAGTTTTCAAGAAAAAACTCCCAAAGTTGACCATTTAGTCCTTAATTCGAAAAATTCTGTATATTATTTAATTTTTAAAGGGAAAATGTGTAGATAAAACTGTAGGGTCTAAATTTGTATTAAAAATATAGAATCTACTTGAAATAATTTTCAAATATTTTTCATTTTTCAAAAACTAACTTTATATAAATTCCATATAAATAATAATATTATACCTTATGTTATTTTGTTTCATAAATATTTAATATAATTTTTTTTCATTTCTTCTTATTTTTTTCTTTACAATTCAATTAAAAATTATTCTACTTACCAATAAACACCTACAATAAATAATTCATATTCAAATATACATATTTTTTTATATAAATATGTTTTATATACATATATATATATATAGTTCATCACATTATTCGTATTCATTGGTATTGCTAGTGCACAACATTATGCACATGGACCATTATTAGGACATTATGCAGCACCAGCTGTTGTTAAAGCAGTTGCACCAGTAGTTAAATATGCAGCACCAGCAATAGTTAAACAAGTAGAATATGATGCACCAGCACATTATGATTTCTCATATTCAGTACATGATGAACATACTGGTGATATTAAATCACAACAAGAATCACGTCAAGGTGATGTTGTACATGGTTCATATTCATTAATTGATGCTGATGGTTTCCATCGTATTGTTGAATATACATCTGATGCACATAATGGTTTTAATGCTGTTGTTAGACGTGAACCATTAGGACATAAAGTTGTTAAAGCAGTTGCACCAATTGCTAAAGTAATTGCACCAGCACCAGTATATCATGCACCAGTTGCACATTATGCAGCACCAATTGCTAAAGTAGCATATGCAGCACCAGTTGCTAAAGTTGCATATGCAGCACCAGCTGCCCATGTTGCAGTACATGCACCAGCTTATGCCTATCATCATTAAGAAAAAAAAAAAATAATTTAAAAAAAAAAAAAATTTTTTTTTTTTTTTTGTTTAACTCTTATATAATTTTAATATATGAAAATTTATTTTATTAATATTATAAAAAAATTCTGTTTATTTCTGTTTTTTTTTCTAATTTCTTTTGTATATATATGTGTCATACATATAAAATATAAATAATATGAAAAAATCTCTATATATGTATGTATATTTCAAGCATTTTATACATTTAATTATGTATTATGTGTTATAAATGATTCGTATATAATATAGAGATTTTATGAATCTTTAAATAATTATTATATTTATACTGTATTATCACATTCACTGCAACACTTATATTATCTACTATACATTGCTAATTAACTATTATACTCTTATACATTTACTATCATTTATCATATTATAATAAATATTTGTAAATATAGGAAAGAGACAGCAAAAAAGAAAAGAAAAACAGAAAAAAAAAATTAAAGAAAATCTTTGTAACTATTTCAATTCTTTTGAAAAAGAAAATTATAACAAAAACAAAAAAAAAAAAAGAAAAACAAACAAACCAACAATAATAAAACATTCATTATTATTTATAACTGTTATAAAGTCATTGTTAATTTAAAAGCATTTACATTATGTATAAAAAAAGGAAAAAAAAAATTTTAATGAATAAAGAAAAAATATTTAACATTATAAAATTACGTATGTATATTTAAAAGTGAGCTATATATAACAAAAAAAAAAAAACAAAAGGCAAGATGAAGGAATTCTACAAATAATGTATAAAAGAATCAACAACAAAATAATAATATGTAAACGAATGGGAAACGGAAACAGTATAACAGATTTGGATCTAAACAGATGAATTGATTGAATTTCACTATGTGTCATTTATATATTATTTTATATATTCTATATTTTTCTATATTATCATTATTATTATTAATATTAATATTATATTAAAAATTTAATTACTCTATTTGCCATTTTTTGTGTAGTTGTCTATGCACAATAATTAAATAATTATATCTAATATAATAATATATTATATAAAAATAATAATTAATATTACGACATCTGAATACTCTTAGTAAATATAAATATTACTATATATATAATTTACTATACACTTTTATATATGCATATATGTATGTATAACAGTTATGTAAATTATGTTAAAAGAAAAAGCGCGAAAACAAATCTCATCTAGATCAATTACCATTGCATTTTTAAATTTTTTTATTTGAATAAGATGTGCCTAACTTGTAAATACTATTAAAAAAAAAATTTTTTTTTTATTAAAAAAAGCAAAACTAGAAAAAAAATATGTATGATTTTTTTATCACAAAAAAAAGAAAAAGAAGAAAATCAATATGTATAAAAAAAAAATAGAATAAAAAAAATTTTATGCAAAATATTAAAAAAAGATAAAAAAAAAATCTTTTTATTTCACTTTTTGTATAACACTTTCTATTTTATTGATATTAATTTAGCAATTCTCTACGGCAGGCTAGTCACCTACCTAGTTAAACCCTATGACGCTATGAAACTAATGCATGAGAAATCATGCACTAGCCCTATGCTCCTTCTAGGAGTGAACAAAGGAAGAAAAAAAAATTAAGCAATTCCGATTTATTAGAAGAGAACCCCTAAATGATACAATCCGTTTGATCGAGAATAGATTTAGGAGATAAGAATGCGGGTTTGGGAGATGAGAACGAATTCTTTTGACAATATGAAAAATAATATTAGATCAACTCTTAACTATTGTGAGAAAAACAATTGAAAAATTCATAAATCATAAAAATAACAATTTGGCAGGGAATTCGAAATATGAGCTCCATTCTGCAATTCACTTTTTGCCTGAATGGAAATAGAAGAAAGAGAGTAAATTTGATAATCACACCCATATTCCTCACATGTTATGTGTATTCAAAGAATCTTGTCGGTTACTAAGTGATAGTAACATATTTCTTGTCTAATTCTTGTTACAATCACTTATTCAATGTTTTATTCTAGTCTATCACAAATAATCCCTTAATACGATGTTAGATGTAAATACTTGCGCTATTCTGAAAGTCATATTGGGAAGAAATAAAGAATTGAAAGTATTTCTGATTTTATCTACTTATTTTAATTTATTTAATTTGTCTAAATAAGAGCTTTATATTATAGAGTTATGCTTAATCCTATTTACTAAAAGTTAAGAGTCTTGTTGAATAACAGCATAGTTTATAAAAGTTAAGTAAAGTTTTACAGCTCCTCAAAATTTCTTTTAATATTACACAAGATAATTTTTCAAAAATTTTAAAATTTTTACTGCATGTTGGCGAAATTCACATGGTGTCCATAATTTATTTTATACAATATAAATTTCATATTTTTATTATAATATTAAATTTTCTCAAAGTTTCTTTTCTAGGATTTTGAAGCCGATTCCATAAGAATACGTCGAAATATTTACGATTATTTTGAATAATTATTCTCTTAATAATAATTCTTACAAATCGAGATTAAAAAGGTATTTAGCAATTCTTTGTCAAATGTTCTTTATTGGTTAAACTATGGTATTTTGCTCCATCAATGAATATTTTTAATGATTTGTGCACGATTCAGTGTATCTACTTAATAATAATTTTCATCTACTGCAGATCAATTCTTTTCCGTAACAACTTTAATTTGTCTATATTTTATTTTACTACAATACTGTTAAGGATCAAGATACGTAGAAGTAAATACATAAAAAATAATCCAATTAATTTGAAGAAAAACTGATAAGAAAAATATTCATTTTATTGCATCCTATTATGCTATATTATGAAAGTATATTCCAATCATTGATTTCAGATTTAATTTTTCAATTTAGTTTATGGCATGCTTTCAACAACAAACTGATTACACAATTTAATAAGGAAGAAAAAATACCAAAAACAATGCAATGACCACACCGTATACTACATTGCTACATATTATTTCAATAAATTTATGTACATATACAATTTCGGAATTTGATCTTTTAACTGAATATTTTGTCTGTTTAGTGGGTGGTTGATTGGAAATACTTACATTATTTTTAACCATATTAAATTTAAAAGAATTACAATATAACAGAAAATGATGTTATATATTGTGTACAGGTTGTATTCGAATATTAATTGTAGCATTTTGAATGGTACCAAACATGTATAGGAGAACACATTTTGTCAACATATACACATAATACATAACATTTGCATTACAGTATAATTATTTTTAAATATATATATCATAGTTTAAAATTAAAATGTTATACAAGCAAGGGAATTAAAAAATATAAAACAGTATAAGATTAAATTGACCAAGTCCCATTTTTTAATATTAAATTATAATAATATTTTCTGAAAGAATAAATTAACTGTAATATTATACAGTATAACAATATTTATATACATGTTTCTAAATAATTTATAATATTAAATTAATTTCGAAACTCTTTCAACATCCTGTACTTTTAATTTATTATTAATAAAAAATTAGAGTAAGTACACAAGAAAAAAGAAAACTATAGAAGAGAAAAGGAGAATACAAGACTACAAGTCTGATACAAATGACAATAACAATGTTAACAGTTTTTTATCCTCATTTAAGATCTTGTATTTATATTACAAATAAATGGGAATACATAAATAAACCATTATTTTTAACCATTTGTGTTAGTTTTTATAATTCAGCAGTAAACTCAGTTTGTGTGTGTATAACGTAATTTAAAATTACAATTAAAGCACTCCTAACTTACTAACCAATATTACATACATTTTATTTATTCAGTTAACTCTAATTTTAATAAAACTGGCTTACATTTTTCTAAATTATAATTTTATATACAACAGTTGAGATATCATTAAAAATGTATTTAAAAAAAATTTTTTTCATAACTTTCGCTTATTTAATTTTTAAATTTTTTTTTTCCATAAAAATATCATTAATGTTTTGTTAAATAATGTGCTGTACATAAATATTTTCATTAATGTAATGTATAGTTACAACTTTTTAATATTGAGTAATTAAAGTGACCATTATTGTATTAAATTTCTAAAAAAATATTTGATTATTATTTGTAATTGATTTTATTAATACTTCTAGTTGGACTTGTTCTTAAGAGAATCAAATAAAGCGATTTCTCTTAAACTATAATGTGAAAATTCAAAGAAACAAGAATACTCAACTAAACTTGAAATATCGAACAAATTATGCAGAATGTGTTACAAAGAATGAAAATTTCTATTAAAATTAAAGAAAATCTGCTTAAAACTGTACAATATATTTGAGTAAGTTTACTTAATATTTAATCTTGTACCAAATTTAGTTTTTTCTATTACAAATCATATACTTTTTGAATACACGGTTGTAAAATTCATTTTTCAAATTTTGACTATATAAGAAATTAATTAAAATTAATTTTTCAATAGAAATTCGGCTATTATACTCGTAGTTCGGCTTAATTAAGCAAATTTAAATTAAGATATTAATTTTGAAAAAAAATTTTGATTTTTTACATTTTAACCCATCACCTCGGATTAATATTGTTGTACATCAACTAAATTTTCCCGTAAATTTCAATTTACATTAAAAAATTTTACGTTCTAATAAAAAACCATCTAATATTTTTTTTTGTTTTTTTGAGGATGGTCACTCTATGATCTATAATCCAACTGTTATTATGTGTAAAGTGCATACAAAAAAAAAAAAACAAAAAACAAAAATTATGATGAAAACCACAATCACTTGATCACTTGATGCTGCCCCTTTTTTAATAACTATGTCGTATAACTTGTTGTCGTCATTAAGTTGATCGTATATGAAAAAAAATTTTGCTCTAATAGTTTTTTTTATAAATTTTTTTTTTTACACATTCTCATATTAGCTATGTTTTATATGATGAAAGCAAAACGAATCATGGAAATGTCATTTATCATTTTAGGATTATGTTGCTTTTGTATATATGCCATAGTTATCTTGTCATGTTAATTAATATTACTACCACATATATTTGTTTTTTTTTTTAATTGATTTTATTTTTATTAAAAAGCAATTCCTTTTTGTATTTTATTTGTATATTTTTATTTTTATTAACTTTTATTATTTTTATTTATTTTTATTTATTTTTATTTATTTTTATTTATTTTTATTAATTTTAATTTATTTTTATTTATTTTTATTAATTTTTATTAATTTTTATTTATTTTTATTTATTTTTATTTATTTTTATTAATTTTTACTTATTTTCATTAATTTTTATTTATTTTTATTTATTTTTATTTTATTTTTATTTATTTTTATTAATTTTTATTTATTTTTATTTATTTTTATTAATTTTAATTTATTTTTATTTATTTTTATTAATTTTTATTAATTTTTATTTATTTTTATTTATTTTTATTAATTTTTATTTATTTTTATTTATTTTTATTAATTTTTAATAATTTTAATTATTTTTATTTATTTTTATTAATTTTAATTTATTTTTTATTTTATTTTGATACATTTTTATTAATTTTTATTTATCTATATTTATTTTTATTTATTTTTATTAATTTTTATTTATTTTTAATATAATTTTTATTTATTTTTATTTATTTTTATTAATTTTTAATAATTTTTATTAATTTTTATTTATTTTTATTTATTTTTATTAATTTTAATTTATTTTTATTTATTTTTATTAATTTTTATTAATTTTTTTTATTTTTGTTTATTTTTAATTATTTTTATTTATTTTTATCAATTTTTATTTATTTTTATTTATTTTTATTAATTTTTAGTTATTTTTATTAATTTTTATTTATTTTTATTAATTTTTATTTATTTTTATTTATTTTTTTTTGTTTTTATTAATTTTTGTTTATTTTTATTTATGTTTATTAATTTTTATTTATTTTTATTAATATTTATTTATTTTAATTTATTTTTATTAATTTTTAATAATTTTCATTTATTTTTATTTATTTTATTAATTTTAATTTATTTTTATTTATTTTGAATAAATTTTTATTAATTTTTATTTATTTTTGTTTATTTTTATTAATTTTTATTAATTTTTTTAATTGTTAATAGTTTTTGTTTATTTGTATTTATTTTTATTAATTTTTATTAATTTTTATTTATTTTTATTAATTTTTATTTATTTTTATTATTTTTATTAATTTTTATTTATTTTTATTAATTTTATTTATTTTTATTTATTTTTATTAATTTTAAATAATTTTTATTTATTTTTATTTATTTTAATAATTTTAATTAATTTTTAATAATTTTTATTTATTTTTATTAATTTTTATTAATTTTAATATATTTTTATTAATTTTTTATTAGTTTTTTATTTAATTTTTTTATTTATTTTTATTAATTTTTATTTATTTATATTTATTTTTATTTTTATTATTTTTATTAATTTTTATTTATTTTTATTAATTTTATTTATTTTTATTTATTTTTATTAATTTTTAATAATTTTTTATTTATTTTTATTTATTTTTATTAATTTTTATTAATTTTTAATAATTTTTATTTATTTTTATTTATTTTTATTAATTTTTATTAATTTTTATTAATTTTTATTTATTTTTATTTATTTTTATTTATTTTTATTAATTTTAATTTATTTTTATATATTTTTATTAATTTTTATTAGTTTTTATTAATTTTTATTTATTTTTTATTATTTTTATTAATTTTTATTAATTTTTATTTATTTTTATTTATTTTTATTTATTTTTATTAATTTTTATTTATTTTTATTATTTTTATTAATTTTTAATAATTTTTATTATTTTTATTTATTTTTATTAATTTATATTAATTTTTATATATTTATATTTATTTTTATTTATTTTTATTAATTTTTACTTATTTTCATTAATTTTTATTTATTTTTATTTATTTTTATTTATTTTTATTTATTTTTATTAATTTTTATTTATTTTTATTTATTTTTATTAATTTTAATTTATTTTTATTTATTTTATTAATTTTTATTAATTTTTATTTATTTTTATTTATTTTTATTTATTTTTATTTATTTTTATTAATTTTTATTAATTTTTATTTATTTTTTATTTTATTTTTATATTATTTTTTATTAATTTTTAATTTTTACTTATTTTCATTAATTTTTATTTATTTTTATTTATTTTTATTTATTTTTATTTATTTTTATTAATTTTTAATTTATTTTATTTATTTTTTATTAATTTTATTAATATTTTATTTATTTTTATTTATTTTTATTTATTTTTATTAATTTTCTTACTTATTTTCATTAATTTTATATTTATTTTTATTTATTTTTATTTATTTTTATTATTTTTTATTAATTTTACTTATTTTCATTAATTTTTATTTATTTTTATTTATTTTTATTTATTTTTATTTATTTTTATTAATTTTTGTTTATTTTTATTTATTTTTTATTAATTTTAATTTATTTTTATTTATTTTTATAATTTTTATTAAATTTTATTATTTTTATTATTTTTATTTATTTTTATTTATTTTTATTAATTTAATTTATTTTTATTTATTTTTATTAATTTTTATTAATTTTTATTGTATTTTTATTTATTTTTATTTATTTTTATTAATTTTACTTATTTCATTAATTTTTATTTATTTTTATTTATTTTATTTATTTTTATTTATTTTTATTAATTTTTATTTATTTTTATTTATTTTTATTAATTTTAATTTTTTTTTATTTATTTTATTAATTTTTATTAATTTTTATTTATTTGTATTTATTTTTATTTATTTTTATTAATTTTTACTTATTTTCATTAATTTTTATTTATTTTTATTTATTT